>NW_012111253.1:3140293-3297261 GCF_000951035.1 Colobus angolensis palliatus
GGCAAAACCCCATCTCTACTAAAAATACAAAAATTAGCCGGGTGTGGTGGCACATGTCTGTAATCCCAGCTACTCAGAAGGCTGAGGCAGGAGAATCACCTGAACCCGGGAGGCAGAGGTTGCAGTGAGTCGAGATTGTGCCACTGCACTCCGGCCTGGGCGACAGAGGGGGACTCTGTCTCAAAGAAATAAATAAAATAAAATGCTGATCAAGTCAAACAAGATTCTTGTTGGAGTGGAAATTACATTCTGGAGCAAGGAGGCTTTTGCTAAACAAATAAAGAAAGCATGAATAGATGAGCAGGTTGAAATAAGTGCTACAATGAAGCTAAAGCAGGGTTATTTGTTGGTGGGGTGGGGCTGCCTTAGATTGGGTGGTCAGGGAAGGCCTCTCTGAGGAGGTGACAGTTAAGAGCTCAATAAAATGACAGAGCCAGGTACACAATGCTGTGGGAAGAGCGTCACAGAAAGAACTGCTGATGCATCAGCCTAAGGCAGCAATAAGCTGGATGTGTTCAGGAACAAAAGGGAAGCCATTAATGTTCTAAAATCTTCAAAGAAACATATTTTAAACCTGATTTTTTTTAAAGCACCTTACAGATTGGTCCTCAGTCCCACCCACCAAAGAAAGGAAAGATAAAATCAGAACAAGGAATAAAAATCCTAAATACACATTCAAAATACAATGTATTGTACAGCAGATCTTTAGAACTTATTTATGGTTGGGTGTGGTGGCTCACGCCTGTAATCCCAGCACTTTGAGAGGCCGAGGCAGACGGATCACCTGAGGTCAGGAGTTCGAGACCAGCCTGGCCAACATGGTGAAACCCCATCTCTACTAAAAATAAAATAAAGTAAAATTCCACTCGCCCGTAGTCCCAGTTACTAAGGAGGCTGAGGCAGGAGAATCGCTTCAGCCCAGGAGGTGGAGGTTGCAGTGAGTCGAGATCATGCCACTGCACTCCAACCTGGGCAACAGAGCAAGACTCTGTTAAAAAAAAAAAAAGCCGGTGGGGTGGCTCACGCCTGTAATCCCAGCACTTTGGGAGGCCGAGGTGGGCGGATCACAAGGTCAGGAGTTTGAGACCAACCTGACCAACATGATGAAACCCCATCTCTACTAAAAATAAAATAAAATAAAATTCCGCTCGCCCGTAGTCCCAGTTACTAAGGAGGCTGAGGCAGCAGAATCGCTTGAGCCCAGGAGGTGGAGGTTGCAGTGAGTCGAGATCATGCCACTGCACTCCAACCTGGGCAACAGAGCAAGACTCTGTTAAAAAAAAAAAAAGCCGGTGGGGTGGCTCACGCCTGTAATCCCAGCACTTTGGGAGGCCGAGGTGGGCAGATCACAAGGTCAGGAGATTGAGACCAGCCTGGCCAACATGGTGAAACCCCGTCTCTACTAAAAATACAAAAATTAGCCAGGCGTGGTGGCGCATGCCTGTAATCCTGGCTACTCAGGAGGCTGAGGCAGGAGAATCACTTGGACCCAGGAGTTGGAGGTTGCAGTGAGCTGAGGTCACAGCACTGTACCCCAGCCTGGGTGACAGAGTGAGACTCTGTCTCAAAAAAGAAAAAAAAATATATATATATATATATATGTAACTTATTTATTCATCCTCTATAACTGAAATACTTGTTGAACATCTATGCTCGTTGCCCCCCACCCCCAACCCCTGGCAACCACCATTCTACTTTCTCCTTTTATGTATTTGACTATTTTAACACTTCACATAGGTGGACTCATGCAATATTTGTCCTTCTGTGACTGGCTTATCTCACTTAGCATAATGTTCTCCACGTTCATTCATGATATTGCATATGCTGGGATTTCCTTCTTTGTAAGGCTGAATGATATTTCATTGTAAATATATACCACATTTTCTTTATCCATTCATCTGTTGATGAATATTTAGGTTGTTTCCACATATTGCCATTGTGAATAGTGCAGCAAGGAACACAATAATACAAATATCTCTTCGAGTTTCTGATTTCAATTACTTTGGCTAAATACGCAGAAGTGGGCTCAATCATAAGATAATTCTATGTTTAATTTTTTGAGGAACTTCCACACTGTTTTTCATAGTGGTGGCACCATTTTACATCACCACCAATGGTGCAGAAGAGTTCCAATTTTCCACATCCTTGTCAACACTTGTTATCTTTTGTCATTTTGATAATAGTCATCCTAACAAGTGTAAAGTGATATTACACTGTGGTTTTAATTTGCATTTCCCTAATTATTAGTAATGTTGAGCACATTTTCATATACCTTTTAGCCACTCATATACCTTTTTTGCAGAAATATCTATTTAAGTCTTTTGCCTATTTTTTTAATTTTGACTTTTTTTTTGCTGTTAAATTGTAGGCATTCCTAATATTTTGGACATGAACCCCTTATGAGACACAGGTTTGCAAATATTTTCTCCCATTCTATAGGTTGCCTTTTCACTCTGTTGATTGTTTCTTTTGCTGTGCAGAAGCTTTTTAGATCTCATTTGAAGTATTATTACAATAAAAAGTCTTACATTTAGAGTTAAGTAAGATTTTAAAAATTAGATCATAATAAACAAGTATCCCAAAGAAGATCTGACAATTAAGGAGGGAAAAAAATGTCTTGTTCTTTTCTTGCTTGTTACAATAATGAAACCTATTCACTATACAGAATATTGTGGCTGAAATCTCCTTAGCTCGGTCTGAGTTGCATTTTGTATAATCTGAAGGTGACTGAAGGGGAGCACTGAGGTGGAGCTGTCCACTGATATTTTGGAGGAGCTGATGTGTTGGAGTCTCTAACACCACATTAGAAGGACTCACAGGGAGCAGCATACAGTGATACTCATGGCTAAGATTTATCACAACAAAAGACACAAAGCAAAATCAGCCAAGAAAAAAGGTGCATGAGGTAAAGTCTAGGGGAGACTAGGCACAAGCTTCCACAAGTCCCCTCCCAGTGGTGTCATGAAGGATGTGCTTAATTTCCCCAGCAAACCAGTTCCCAAGGCTTTTACTGGGGCCTGATTACAAAAGTGCCCTCTGCCTAGTGTGATCCCAAAATTCCAGACTCCCAGAAGGAAAGCAGGTGTTCAGCGTAAAACATAGTGCGTATACAAACAGTTTGGGCACAGTGAACCACCCTTATCAGTTCTGGGAATGGTGGGAACCCTCCTAAAGTCCAAGTTCCCAGATGCTAGTCAAGGGTCAGCCTTGTAAGTAGCCCTTTGAAGGACAGCCACCTCAAGACTACTATGTTAGCTTTTTTCTACACAACCAGGCTCTCATCTCTCTTCTGAATTTTGCTCAATTTCTTTTACCTAGATGTACTGTAACTGGTAAGGGAGTGTATGCTATATCCATGGGAAGACAGCCTTAAGATTTGAGTTGTTTTCTTGCTTCAGTATGGATCCCTGGAGGCCTAGGTTCCCCTGGATAGAATCAGTCCCATTGCTCATGTCCCTTTATTGAAGAGTCTCTCTTAGAAACTCTTTCTCACCCCCTAACATATCAGAAAACACAAAATATACACATAAATATTCAGTTAAGTTTACGTCAGAGGTGAGGGTATTTTCAGATTTTGTCAGTTACCAGGTGCTCTACTGGGATTATGAACTGGATATTCTTTTTCTTTTTCTTGCTCTGGGCTTATCCTTTTAGATGTGACACTAGAAGTGACACCTTTGCATGACTCAGATCACTGATTTTTTAGAAGTTTTAAATCATATGGAATTTAGCAATAGCAAGTGGGGCATTATCACTCCAGTTTCAAGGCTTTCTGTTTCTTCTGTAATGACAGCTTTTCATGCCTAATGCTCTGAGTGTACTACTGAAAAGTGCATAATAGCTTCACAGTCGTTTGCCTTCTAATATTATACTTAGCAATGCAGCTTCAGGAACCACGTGTATGAAAGGCTCCATATAAAACCAAATAATGTAACATTGTTCTACTCTAATTTCTTTCCCTATAGATGTAATTTACTTATGGTAGTGATTGCTAAAGTGTGTTTAGCTAATGTAAAACCAGTAGAAAAGAAAACGAATGTAGACCACTGTGTTAGTTTCCTAGGGCTGCCACAACAAATTACTACAAACCTGGTGACTTAGAACAACAGAAATGTATTATCCCACAGTTCTGGAGGCTAGAAGTCCAAAATCAATGTTTCAACAGGACCACAATTCTCTTTCTGGTGGCTCTCAGTCATCCTTGGCATTCCTTGGCATCACCCCAAACTCTGCCTCCATCTTTGCCTGGGCTTCTCTGTGTATCCTCTCCCTCTCCTCTTCTTATAAGAATATCTGTCATTGAATTTAGGACCTACCCTACTCCATATGACTTCATCTTAACTAATTACATCTGCAAATATCTTACTTCTGATGAAGCTCACATTCTGAGTTTCTAGGTAGACATGGATTTTGGGGAAACACCATTCAACCCACTACAACCACATATCCACATGTCCCTATGACACCATAAAAGGGGTTTCCAATCATTGCTATTCTCAAACAATGAAAGTTATAGAGGGATTTGTGGATGAGGCCCAATCCTCAAGAGGAGTGAATCATTGTCATATTAAAAGGAATGTTTCTAAAAAAAAAAAAGCTGGAATACTGTTATTTATGTATTTATACCAATTATATCCAGACTAAAAAGGTTAAATATTTTACGATTTTTGGCAAAATGTTTCAAAATATTGATACCTAATGGGAAATATATACCTCATGAGGTAGTAATAAATTGGTACTTAATGGGAAATATGATACTTCCATGAACCTTTACAGAGAACACCTAGAACCCAGCAGGTATGAAAATTCTGTATTCTTGGGAAGAATGATGACAAAACCAGTCTCTCACAGCATGAACAATGATATATTCTCTTAGAGGCAGTGTGCCGGAGCATCAAGGACAGGGCCTTCAAGGCAGAGTCACGTTTTGGTTCAATTCACAGCTCTACCACACACTAGCCCTTACGGTTTGGGCCAGATGCTTCTGAGTCTCAGGTTCCTCAGTTGCAAAATGGAGATACTTATACTTATCTTAATGCATTATATGAGGGTAAATGAGATCATGCTTGTAAAGGACAGGCACACAAAAGAAACTCAAGCAATGTTGGTTGAATCAAGTTACGATCTAACCCAATCTCAAGACAAGCACTGACTCAATTTTGGCTATATCTGTGGTTCTCCTAAACAGCTTACACTGACCCACTGAACTTCCATTAGCACATTTTGAAGAAGTTATTCTAAATGTCATTATACCCCATTCATTTTTCTCTAAGGTCTTCAAACTTGGGATCTAACATTTAAATCAAAACAACCTGGCCATTATAGATCCTTCATTAATAAATTGAATATGGCAATTTTATTCAACATCTCTGGCTTCTTCCAACACCAGCCCATTTGACAAGAACCCATCTAGGTTTGCTGAGGGTATTATCCATCTTATTTCCTCATCATTCTTATGTTGATATAACTAAAATCATTATCTGGATAGAGATGCCAGAGGGCTAGAATATTCTGTTTCCTAGAGGGAGACTCAGAGAGTTTATCTCATAACGAATTTACATTGGGGATAGAGATTAAGTCTGCTTGTCTCCTTTTGGGACTTGGCCGAATTTGACAAAAAATAAAATCAGAAACATCCATTTTTAAGTGATTACGGTGTTCTCAAGGATGTAATATGCACAACCAAAATGTCCTTCCTCTATCTCCCAGTCAGCTGTTCAACTGGTAAGAGTTGTCAGTGAAAGAAACTGGAGTTTAGAGGGCATGCAGTCTGATTCGAACAAGGCAGGATGGAGACAAAAGAGGAAATGAATAACAGGACCCTATGAGAATACAACCTGTTTGCCTTTGGCTTTTGAGGCACTTTCACCGTGTTCCGATACTTTAGGAACAACTCAACTCCTAAGAGCACCAGGATTGCTGTATGATTGTCCATCTCATCAACATCCATGTTTGCTCATCAACAACCATGTTTGATCTGACCCAGCACACTACTTGTTTTTTATTTTTTAGTATTTGTTCACCCAACCACACTAACTCTGCACCAGCTTTTCCTGGGGTCATGAGGGGCTTTGTTTATTGTCTTTTTTTGTTTCATTTTGCTTTGTTTTGTTTCAGCCTTCAGGGTGTTTTCATTAATTCCTAAACAAGTTTCAATCTTATACCAAAAGAAAAAAACACCAAACAACAACAGAAACTAAGGGCTGGAAAGGATTTATTTATAGCGACCATCGTTTTCATGGAGAGAGTGACCATCACTCTCTCAAAATGGTCATTGAGCCCTGCATAAAAATACCCAGTACTAAGGCACTCTTTACATACTCAGCTATTTTGTCTGATATCTATGTAGTCTGACTGTTCTCACCAAAAGTTTATACAATCTGAGAATTTTCTTTGAAATTGAGTTAGAATTGGTCTTGCTATGATTCTTCTCATTGTTCTTCCATTTTATTAGTATCTTTATAAACTCATTGGATGCTCATACATTTGAACGTTTCAATGTATTATAATTATTATTCTTATTAATTATCAAATTGTCCCATATTTGGTCAATGTCATCTTTGTTCAAGTTGGGTCATTTTGACCTAACTCCATCAGTCTTCGATAACTCCCTTGCTTTGCAGTGTGACAAGATGTTGCAGGCTCATCTTGTACATTTCTTTATCAAGACCAAGAATTAGCCATTGCTCTAAGAAGACTTGGGGCATTTTCAATTACTCTCAAAGTCATGCTTGGCAGAAATTTCCTTTCTTGAATGGTATTTTGTCTGATTATTAAAATAATATTCCTTTTGATAGAATATACTAAGGAAGATAAAAAACCAGAGCCACTGATACCACCATCATCCAGAAATAATGGATGTTAACATTTTATCTCTCAAACCATCTTTCCATTTAAAGTTTCATGCCGTGCCTTTCCTTTTTCTAAACAGTAGGAAAAGAGATGATGAATGAAAGTAGACATTTTAAATATTTAGACAAAATAGGTTGAATACATATTTTAACTTGTTAATCATTTTTGAAAAATTCTAATATTGGCCATTAACTTCCAGGGCAAACTGGTATATGTGGGAAACTTTAAATTTGAGTAATTTGGATTTTGCAAAAGCTTTTTTGCTACCATTGTTGGCTAATGCCAAAGATTGTCTGCAGAGCTGTAAGAATGTACTGGAAGGCAAGCAGAACTGTATGTATTAATAGAAATGAACAGACGCCAAAATGAAAAGTCATTACAGAACCAGAGAGTATGTTTTAAACTTATCTACTTTTCATTTGTAGCACGTATAATAAAACTCTTACAATATTTAAAGCTGGGGTTTTAGATTGATGGAGAGCTCTATAAATCCCAGATTACTATTAATGTGCTTGTAGTCCAGGTCTAGTTACAGGGTTGTCATTGTTTCCAGTGAAAAAGGTTTGTTTTCATTTTTTAAAGATCTTTAGTAGCCTGGAAGAATTAAAATGGTAATTTCTAGCAATTTTAAGCATGAAGTAGATATCAATGTCATTCACAAAATAATATGAACTAATTGTCTAGTTAAGTGTCTTTAATATCTTTGTTCCCCCAAGTGAGTCCAATGTGAAAGCAACCTAGAAGCTGCTCCGTCTCAACCCCCACATCATTGGATTCCACCTTACTTGAAGCTCCTGTGGCTGAAAGAGGACTAAAGTGGCATTTTCTGCCAGGCTTTGTCATGCTCCCTTTTGCCCACAGGTTCTTTAATGTCCAAGGGGCTTTTTGTGCCTGCAGGGATATTCCACACTCTTTGTCCTTTGTTTACAGTCCAGTTTCATAACCTTATGAATTTGTCAAACATTTAGAATTTTTAAAACCTAAAATCATAAGCGTTCCTCTAAGCATGGCCACCAAGTCAACAGCATAAATAGCCTTTGGGAGCTTTTCAGAAATGCAGATTCTCGGGCCTCAACCCAGACCTCCTGAATCAGAAGCAGCTGGCTGTGTTTTACCAAGTCCTCCCGGTAACTCTGATGCGTGTTCAAGTTTTTGTTGCTTTAAATATTCACATACTACTTATACAACCAATAAATCAAATGTATATTAAGTGAACAAAACAAATCTCCTCAACCATTTACACATTGATTGCAAACTTAGTGAAATGCTTTTAAACATTTAACTTAATCACAAGCCTAACATTTCAGATTTCCCTGCATTAAACATCTTACAAAGGAAAAAATACACGTAAAATACCACACTGATTACAGAGCCAATTATTTTTTTGACAACATAACTGGGCACAAAGCTATTAATATCATAGATTTAATTTTGTTTTTTATTCTTAAATCTCCTTTTATTTTTACTTTTGTATGGTTCTGGAATTTAAACTTCTGTGCATTGCTGGGTTGTTGGGAATTCTACAAGAGACTCTTTATACTTTCTCAGGGTTTATGTAATTTTTCCAGACTGGGAAGAACAAACATATCGCCTCAGGAAGTCAGGGATACAGGTTAAGTGGATTACTGGCAAGTCACTTAATTTTGGTTGGTTAGTGGGAACTGATTGCTAAATTCAAGATGACTTAAACTCAAGCTGCTGGCCACTAAACAATATCTTTTTATCACATAGTTTTTGCTTTTTGTCATGGAATCTACGTTGGTTTCCCATTGCTGCTTTAACAAATTACCACACACTTAGTGGCTTAAAACAATACAAATATATTATCTTACAGGTCTGGAGGGCAGAAGTCTAACATGAGTGTACAGGGCTGTGTTCCTTCTGGAGGCTCCAGAGGAGAATCCAATTCCTTGTCCATTCCAGCTTTCAAAGGCTGCCTATATCCTTGGTCTTGAGGCCCCCTTTCTCCATCTTCAAACCCAGTGTCTTCATAGCTTCTCCTCTCATTTGTAACCTCCTGCCTCTCTCTTATTCTCTAGTGTTACATTGGGCCCACCCAGGGTAATCTCCCCATCTCAAGATCATTAACTTATGAATATGAATCTGCAAAATTCCTTTTGTCAAGTAAAGCAATATATTCATTGATTCTGTGGTTTAGGACATCGACATCTTTGGGGACCATTATTTTGTCTACCACCTGACACTTTTTGTCAATATATTTCCCATTTTTACTGTGCATACACTTATACACAATGTATTTTTAATGAGGCTTTACAATATATAATTTTATTGCCTGGTTTACAACTAAATATATTGTGATGATTTTCTTTTCTTTTATAACAGTTAAAATAATTGCATAGCTTGGAGAAAACATAATTTACTAAGCAATCTTGTTGGGGAAATTTAATAATTTTTTTCCAAGGAGATTTCATTCTTTTTACAATGCTGTTAGCAAAAAGGAGAGTCTGTCTTGTATAAGTTTCTATAGATGATGGAAACTTGCCCTTCAATTTAGTCTTTTAACTTGCTTCTCTACATCCACCTAATCATCAATCAAGTAATTCATTTTCTCTTTTCCTGTCCATCTCTCCCATTTGCTTCCTCTTTTTTACCCCATCTCGCTGGCACACATGCAGACAGATTTCTATTACCCCAGTGCTTTCTGATCCTTCCCTCCATCGCCTCCCTTTAAAGAGACTTTCTTTCATTTTAAAGAGACCATTTTAATTGATTTTGATCAACTCTGCTCAAAACTTTATCCTCAGTTTCACATTAGGATTAGCCTTTAATAATCTGAAGATATAATTCAATTGTTTAAAAGCCCATGTTAATAAGACCTTGGTAGAGTTACATGTATCAAGAAACATAGGACTTGGGCACAATGTACATACGGCTGACTTTCTTTTGAAAAAGGAAAGTAGTTTCTGAGGGGAGGGCAGGGCAGAGGTAAGAAGTAATTGGTACGTTAAGGAAGTGAGGAAGTGTTAGGGACCATTATGGAAATGTTTTTTTTTTTTTTTTATTTTTGAGACGGAGTCTTACTCTGTCACCCAGGCTAGAGTGCAATGGAGTGGTCTTGGCTCACTGCAACCTCTGCCTCCCTGGCTCAAGTGCTTCCCCTGCCTCCGCCTCCTAAGTAACTGAGACTACAGTCGCATGCCACTACAACCAGCCAATTTTTGTATTTTTTTTTTTTTTTTTTTTTTTGAGGCGGAGTCTCGCTCTGTCGCCCGGACTGGAGTGCAGTGGCCGGATCTCAGCTCACTGCAAGCTCCGCCTCCCGGGTTTACGCCATTCTCCTGCCTCAGCCTCCGGGGTAGCTGGGACTACAGGCGCCCGCCACCTCGCCCGGCTAGTTTTTGTATTTTTAGTAGAGACGGGGTTTCACCGTGTTAGCCAGGATGGTCTCGATCTCCTGACCTCGTGATCCGCCCGTCTCGGCCTCCCAAAGTGCTGGGATTACAGGCTTGAGCCACCGCGCCCGGCCCAATTTTTGTATTTTTAGTAGAGACGGGGTTTCACTATGTTGGCCAGGCTGGTCTCGAACTCCTGACCTTGTGATCTGCCTGCCTCGGCCTCCCAAAATTGTATTCGTTATTTTAAGGCAACTAACAAATGATCTTCTTTCAGTTAGGACATTGGAGAAGCAGACTTTACTGGTCATGAAATTGCATGATATCTAAAATTGTTATTTCTGGAAATAGGTAAATGTTAGTTAATAGTAACTTTGTATGGAATGGCACATGCCAGCTAGCATAAAAGTGGTACATGTAGATGGTAGTATTCCAGAGTCCTGGGAGCCATGAGGTCCTCATCCATCACAAGGCCATCACAACCAGGTAGAAATGCCTCAGGAAAGCTGTGGGGTTGGCCATGCCAGCATTTACACATAGAACACTTCTTGGGCAGCCAGGTGTCATGGTGCACAGACTCACAGCTCTCTCTGCACACAACAAGGTCACAGTTCCATCCATAGGAGGAAGGGCAGACACGAAAGCACCCCAGCGTGCAGGTTCCCCCATTTAGACAGCAGGTTCTGTTTTGTTCCTTACTGTCCTTTATCCCCATGGATGGCACAAACTGCGAGACAAGGACGAATTGCAGGCTCCTCCTGGGGCTGAGTGCCGTCCCCTTGAAAGCCAAGTCTCCCTGACATAGACATGCAAGATATAGTGGCCCAACCTGGCCAACTAATTCCAGTTCAAATGCTTTTGAAATGGCCATGATCAAAATTACACTCTGTCATTGTCCCCTGGAGTGCAATGCAACCTCTGCCTCCCAGGTTCAAGTGATTCTCCTGCCTCAACCTTCCGAGTAGCTGGGATTATAGGCATGTGCCACCATGCCTGGCTAATTTGTGTGTGTGTGTGTGTGTGTGTGTGTGTGTATTTTTAGCAGAAATGGGGTTTCACTATGTTAGCCAGGCTGGTCTCGAACTCCTGGCCTCAGTTCATCCGCCCGCCTCGGCCTCCCAAAGTGCTGGGATTATAGGCGTGAGCCACTGCGCCCTTCCATGTATTCTGATTTTTAAAGAAATTTAGAAGATTTAAGTTTTATTTGTTTTTAATCTCTGGCATCACATGATTCATTGCAATATTTAATAATATATTAACCTGGCCTGGTTTCAATATTTAAAAACATTGACCTTTCTTATTGGCATTGTGTTGTAATTAATTAGTTAAAAAATCATCAAAAGATTTCACTTCCAGAGAAACAGAAAAGTGAATCTTAAAATTTAGACTTCTTAGACAAGTGCGGTGACTCATGCCTGTGATCCCAACACTTTGAGAGGCTGAGGCGGGCGATCACTTGAGGTCAGGAGTTTGAAACCAGCCAGGCCAACATGGTGAAACCCCATCTCTATTAATAATACAAAAACCCTAGAACTTAAAGTATAATAATAAAAAAAAAAATACAAAAATTAGCCGGGCGTGGTGTCGCATGCCTGTAATCCAAGCTACTCCGTAGACTGAGGCCAGAGAATTGCTTGAACCTGGGAGGCGGAGGTTGCAGGGAGCTGAGAGAGTGCCACTGCACTCCAGCCTGGGCGACAGAGCGAGACTCCGTCTGGAAAAAAAAAAAAAAATTTGACTTATTTTTATGGACATTTAACTAAGTTGATATTTTGGAGTAAATGGTTATTATTGTTTTCCTCATTGGAAATTGCATATGTGACTGGTGCTAGCTAACCGCTGGACTCCTTTTCTAGTTCACTTATATATAAGACCACAAATGCTGCTGAGGCCTGTTTATTCATGGTACAGTTTCTACTATTTCTTACAATAATTTGGCTTACAAATTATGTTTAGTTATTTGTGGCTTATGCAGATAAAAACAACACACATCTATACTATATGAACAGAAATATACTTAACAAAACCCCACAAATATCTATCTATAGTTATAGCTATATATAAACACTTTCCTACTTATTTAAGTAAATAAATTTAAATGTAGATAATATTCACTCTTCTTTGATATTACTATCATAATTTTGTACATTTTATTTACATTAACTTTTTTCTTATGTGCATCACGTCCCTTTAGAAGCATAATTTGTTTCGTTTCGTGATCTTTGTTACTACAAATGATCACAACTTGAAAAATGGGAGCTCCTTTAAGTAGACTGTTTTTCATTTCAGCAGTGCCCCTGCCATTTAGAAAACAAATCACTCTTGTTTCCTGGCAACAACAAAATGTTACAGACCTATTCTGATTTTATTCAGCCCAATAACATGAAATTGACTATCCTCTAATGGTTTCTGGTTCTTTTTTTAAATAGAACAATATTAGAGACAAAAATCTGGTCACTAGGGATGTTTACAAGTGTCAAGTAGGGAAAGAGTACAGTTATTGCTGCTGCTTTGGGACTTCTCTTGGTAGTGACTGAGCTTAAAGAAAATACTTCTTTTATAAGTGTGTAAAATATTGTTCTTTCTAGTATAGCTTATCATATCGTTATCCCTTATTTTTCTTATTGTATGAGATTTCAGCAATTACTAAGAGTTTCTTCCTCTACGTTGATGCACTGTGTCACCCAGCAGCACAGTAGCCCACTTTCCTCCCACCTCCTCTCTCACTCTCTGTTTTCTGGGACAATGGTTCTCAGCCTAGTTTTCATATTGGAGCAGCTTGGGGAGCTTTAAACATGTTGATATGGGTCCCACTATCATAGCTTCTGATTTAACCTTCCAAAAAGCAGAATATGGTGTCAGGATTTTGTAAAAGCTCCATAGGTGATACTAAGGTGCAGCCAAAGTAAAGAACCTCTGTTCTAGAAAAGTGTTGCAACCTGAATAAAACCAACCAGGCACACTCCCATGAAATTACACCACAGAGGTTCCAGGGATACCAGCTTGACATTATAAACAGAGAAATTAAATGAATGTTTATCTTTTGACTGCTTTGCTTCAGGAGTTTTGGGGATGGGGACTTGTTAAAGAGGAAAGCACACCTGCCTGTTTTTCAATCTTCTTGAAAGACTCATGGGTACAGGTCGTTGACTTCTCCAGTTGCTCCACTAGCATTTCTGTCTTTCAGCCTCATCTTCCTCACTCTTTCCTAACCTTGCTTTAATTACTTTAAGATTTTAAAAGGCCTTGATTTCTTCGTCTTTGAGGTTAAGATAATGTCTGCATGTGACACACACTAAATCTAGTAAAATTCAACAACGTATTGTAAAGTTTGAGAAAACCATAACAAGTTGGCAGTCAAGGGTCCTAGCGGCCTAAAATGATTTGAGAAGCTATAACAGAAGTCAAATCTGCTTCTCTGGCTATGAGATTCCAGAAGGTCACCTGCAATGTTAATCCACACTTTTCTTATCCTGTCTGTACACACTTTAGGGAGTGCTACATGTTTAAAGAAGTCTGAAGTATGACCTCTAGGATTAAACACTCCTCTGCCCCCACCCTATGCTTCTCTCTCTCTCTTTCTTGGGGTTTTAGGCATCATAAAATTAATGAATTCATCTGATATAGGGAATTGATAGTTGATTATAATTATAGACCTTATTGACATATCTACCTCCACTTAAGTTACTTTTCCATGATGGAAGCCTGCATTCTTATAGTATGAAAAACAGAATGTCTGTTTTAGTAAGAGGGCAAAGGCCTAGGACCTACTCTATTTCTATGTAATCTATTAGTATTAGTTCTTCACATAGTTCCCATACACACCCAAGTCTGGGAACCATTTTCTTAGGGCATCGAATAAGGAAGGGTAGTTGCTTCTCTAATGAGAAGGGCCTTAACAGAAGATGGTGAATTATTCTTTGCTCAGAGGAGTTTAGCTGCCTTTTTCCCTCAATTCCCTCCCTGCTAAGAATATTACAGACAGAGTCTTCTGTTTTTGTGGGCTGCCATCTCAGAAGCTTTGTCTACTCTTGATATATTGCCTGGTTAGGATTTTAAGAAAATAATAGAAGACGCTTTCAAAAATATGGCGGTCTCATTTCCCTCTTTCTTAGGAGTCTCGAACTTTAATATGCAAATGAATCCCCTGGAAACCTTGTTAAAATGCAGATTCTGCTCCAGTAAATCTGGGTAGGACCTGAAATTCTGAAGATCTAGTATGCTCTCAGATGATGCTGATGTTGCTACTCTGAGGAGCAAGGTACTAGCTTTGGTTCTCAGCTTTGGCAGCATGTTAGAATATAGTAGGAATATTTTAAAAAATAATGATCCCTAGGTCCCACTCCTAGAGATTTTGATTTTTCTGACTTAATTGATACAGAATATGGCCTGGGCATCAAGAGTTTAAAAAACTCTCCAAGTGGCCGGGTGCAGTGGCTCACGCCTGTAATCCCAACACTTTGCAAGGCCGAGGCGGGCGGATCACCTGAGGTCAGGAGTTTGAGACCAGCTTGGCCAACATGACGAAACCCCCGTCTCTACTAAAAATACAAAAATTAGCTGGGTGTGGTGGTGAGCCTATAATCCTAGCTACATGGAAGGCTAAGGTAGGAGAATCGATTGAACCTGGGAGGAGGGGGTTGCAGTGAGTTGAGATGGCGCCGCTGCACTCCAGCCTGGGAGACAGACTGAGATTCCATCTCAAAAACAAACAAACACTCTCCAAGTGACTTTCATGTGCAGCAAAATTTGAAAACCCCTTGTCTTAGTCCACCATCAAAAGTTAACCAATACCACATGTTGTTTTTTTTTTTATAAAATGGATCTTTTATTCATTCCTCATGCTATAAAATACGGCGTGCTTAGATAGTTCAAAGCAGTGGTTTACAAATCTCTATCCTCACTGACCCTGGTGTGGAGAAACTTCCATCAGAAGTGGTAAAATAAGAAAAATAAGGATAAGAATTATATAGTGAATTTCATAAAGCTCAAATAATTCATTTCAAGGATTATTCTTTGAAATTGTCTTTCACACCTTTTTGATGTTAAAAATTTCCTTTGTAAATTAAATTAAGGTAGTAACATATTATACCTGTTTATTTGCTTTTCTCATGCTCTTAATTTGGTAAATAAAAAGTTGCAAATCTTATGTTGATCTCCACATATTTTTGGAAATTTTGCTGGTTCATGAAATTTGAAAATCTGGGAGCCATGGGCATGATAAGTCCATTAAAAATTAGAAAAAATCTGATCTGTAAGTCTAGAAAAATATTGTTATAGAAATATAGTTTTTAATCTTTGATCCTCTAATCCATGGAGCCAAGCAGTCCTTGAATTTTGTAAGCACCAGAGTTTATTGCTTTCTGTGTCAGTTCAGGTCCACTAAGAAGCAGACTCCAAGAAGGAATTAGACTTGCAAGAGATTTATTGAGGGAAACACCAAGAAACAAAAAGAGAGAGGAAGCAGGAATGGGCCAAGAGGGCCTTCGGACAGGGAGGCAGGTCTGACCCCTGTGGGAAGGAAGGACGGGTGGGTAGGGAGAGCCTCATCCAGTAGTGCAGCTCTGAGAAAGTCTCAGCCAGGCTGATGGGGAGCCCCAGAGCACAGACTGCCCATCAGAGAGGTCCCCTGTCAGGAAGGAATGGCCCAGCGCTATTCTCCCCACCGTGTTCTGTCATCAGTTTGGAACCGCCTAGGGAGGGTGACCTTGGCGGGAATGCTGCAGGGCATCCGAAGGTGTAGCCGCTAGAGTGTCAGCCAATGGCTCTCTTCACAGCAAGTTCTCTTCTGTAGGGCGATCTGTGTGTGCACTTGCATGGCTGCCACACTGGGACTTGCAATTCCACAGTGAAAATGTATCTTTTTTCTGTCGGATGATGTGAAAGAAAATTAGCCATATGGCAGGTCATTAATGTTTCTCTGTATATCTTGCTTTTGGTCTTGTCCCTTTTAACCAATGGCGATTTATCAATTATAATTCATCATTATGTCTGCTGGGCCCACAATTATCTCCATAAAAAATGTAAAATCGCTGGTCACTGGATAAGTCGTGGAAGGTAGAACATCTGGCTTATGTAATGAATACATGTTTAATATTACCTTTTAAACCTGTAATGTTGGTAGGTTTTTTCACGTAGTAAAAATTCTATTTGTTAGTATTTCTTGTTATTATTTCTTATTTTATATTAAATAAGGCATTATTAAGCATAATTAACTTAGATTATCTTTTTCTTGGTTTGCCACAGTGTATTGTCTAGCATGACAGATGCAGTATTGGCTCGAGTGTATAAACAATCAGATTTGGACACCCTGGCTAAAGAAGCATCCATCCCAATTATCAATGGGCTGTCAGATTTATACCATCCTATCCAGATCCTGGCTGATTACCTTACGCTCCAGGTTGGTTTATTTATTTGTCTTACAAAAGAGAAAAATCAACAAATAATTCCTGACTTGCTCTAAGTGAAACCGTTTACTTAAATCATGGCATTGGTGTTTTAGTTTCAAATACCAGCTTGACAAAGAATTATAGCTTATGTGTGCATTTTCTGGGGAAAACAGGGCATTGTTAAAAACAGACTCTAAGATCCTTCTGCACTCAACTCTATTCCCAAAGTCTTTTAGCCCATATCTCATCTTCTGTTCTGTCAATCCCTTTGATTTTGGTACCGTATTTAACACAACGAATGAACAGAGAACACTGGAGCATACAAAATGGACAAGCCGTATGTGATTCTATAGACATCAGAGTCTGTGGCTTGGGAGTGAAGACTGGTGGAGTGTGCTTTGAATATTCAAAATGGTCAGTTACTAAGTCACTCTGGGAGAGGGGGCCACTTTCTATCATTTTAATAAACTAGTTGTTTAAAAGTAGGTTTAAGAATATGCAGAATTTATAGAATTGGAGCTCAAATTTAGCCATTCTAGTCCTCCCAAATTAGGAACTTGAATAACTTTGAAAGATTTCCCTTGTTTGGTTTGCCACAGCCAATCTAAATGGTATTGCCTCTGGAAATCCTAACAGCCATGGTTTCTATGTCTATGGATGACTGAGGAGACAAGGTAAACTGGATAGGCCCATCTTCTTCCACATTTGAATAAACTACACACATTTAAATGTGAGGTTAAGCTCAAAATAAAACACTTTGGACATGAGGATGAGATCCATGCAGAGAAGATGATATAATTATGTCAGATACCAAAGTGACTGTCTGGGGCTGTGGCTTTACATATACACCAGATAATTTAATGCTTCCCCCGAGGCTTTATCATTCATTACTAGATTATAAATTCATTGAGGAAAAATGAGCTGTCCTGTTCATCATAATGTCCCCTGCAGGACCTCGTGTAATGCCTTCATATAGGAGATACTTAAAGTAGGAGCTGAATGAATAAATAGCAGCTTGTTAAGAGCATGGAATTGAAATCAGATGGATCTGGAATTAAATTCTAGCTTAGCTAACTAGTAGTTCTGTGATCTCCAAATTGCTTAGCCTTTCTCTTTTTTAATCTTTTTAAATATATAAAATATATAAAACCTACAGACACTTCAAGAAAATAAAACAAACATTCACGTGTTCACACAGTTCTGTCAATTTTTAACGTGATGGAGTAGTTACTTTATAATTCTTTGCTGTTTTTCAATAAAACATTACAGATGGAGTTGAAGCCCACCATGTGACTCTGCCTGATCTCATTTTCTTCCCTTCCACAAATATATTATTATCCTGATATTAGTATCTTTACACATATCTATAGCCATAAACAACCAACAATATTATTGTTACTTGAGACAGAGTCTCACTCTGTCACCCAGACTGGAGTACAGCAGCATGATCTTGGCTCACTGCAACCTCCGCCTCCTGGGTTCAAGTGATTCTCATGCCTCAACCTCCGTAGTAGCTGGGATTACAAGTGTGTGCCACGTCTGGCTAATTTTTGTATTTTTAGTAGACATGGGGTTTCACCACGTTGACCAGGCTGGTCTTGAACTTCTGACCTCTGGTGATCCACCCACCTCGGTCTCCCAAAGTGCTGGGATTACAGGCATGAGCCACCGCACCTGGCCAACTAACAGTATTATTGAGCATCTTTGTCAACTTCATATAATGGGAACATGCTCTGAGCCACCATGCTACACTGTTCCAGGTATTCTGTATTTCCCCTTTGTCATACCAAAGAATTTCAGCTCCATAAAAGCAGTGATTTTTATCTCTTTTGTTTATTGTTATATCTCCAGGGCCAAGGACAGTGTCTCAGTGTCTGGACGTTAAAGGTGCTCATTTGTATCCAATGAATGAATACAACTAAGATTCAGATTTGAAATGTATGAAACTCTTAGTCTCTGTACAAGTTCATATGATGCCTTGGTTTAAGATATTAAGACATTTTACCATGTTTTTGTGATTGTACATTCATCTTATTGAATTGCTCTGTGTAATGCAAAAAAATTGGGAGTTCATTCCTTCTAACAAGGCACTAATATTGAGATTAAGACTATTTATTTTAACCTTAATAATTGCTACGCATAAGCGAATTTACTCCTGGATTTCATCTCCTTCATCCCTTGCCTTTTAGGAACACTATAGCTCTCTGAAAGGTCTTACCCTCAGCTGGATCGGGGATGGGAACAATATCCTGCACTCCATCATGATGAGCGCAGCGAAATTCGGGATGCACCTTCAGGCAGCTACTCCAAAGGTAGGGAAACTTTTTGCCTTGAAACTAACCCCTCTCTTAAATCATCCTCAGATGCAATTACCCAGTGACAAAAAAGCTCTCTTCCATTTAGGTATAGCACAGGTGAGGCCACAAAATTTAGGTTACGTTACTAGCCCTACTATTAAATAGCTATCTGGCCTCTTGAGAGTCCAATTTTCCATCTCTACAATAAGAGATAGTCTTGGCTGATGCCTTTTATTCTATGAGTCAGTGTTAAAAGCATGTCTGAATTATCCCTTTGAATACCCTGCTGTAGGCCATTATGATGACTGGCATCGTGCATTACCACCACAAAGGCTGAAGAAAGCAATAAAATTCAGGCAGCATAGGATTCTCAATCCATGGGAATGATACTATCCTTTTTCTAATACTGGAATTTGGCAGAAAAATGTAAATCCAATGTGAGGATCACAGTGATGGCATCTACATCAGCTTGGTATTTCAAAACTCAACTCTGGGGGCCTTTTGGCTTATAAAATTTGAGCCCCACATGGCTATGAAAATGACCCCTGCATACCTCCTACCTTGCTGCTATCTCTCACAGCATGTGTGGAATACATGACTTCTTTCATAGGCCCAATGTAACCCTTTTGATACACAAGAAACTGGTAATAATTGTTGCCTCTGAGGAGGGGAACTGGGAGGTTTGAGGATAGAGGTAGGAGGGAGACTTTATTTTCACCATACAGTCATGTATGGCTTCGTAACAGGGATACGTTCTGAGAAATGGGTCCTTCGGTGAGTTTTTTGTTGTGGGAACATCATACAGTGTACTTACACAAACGTAGATGGTATATATTTTTATTTATACATATTCTTTCACATGGTAAAATAAATGTTCCAGCACCGTTACTAAATATCAACCTTAGGCCAGGTTCCCCACAAGCACACCACCGTGGGGATTTGTGTACAGATGATTTATGAAGGAAGTACTCCCAAGGGAGATCCCTAAGGGATTAGAGGGAGCAGGACAGGGAAAGGGAAGAATCTAAGCAAGGATGCCATTTATAGTGACCAACCATCCTGATTTGCCCAAGATCAAGAGATTTCTGGGGACATGGGGTTTGGGGGGCTAAAATTGAGAGTCCGGGCAAACCAAGGTGATTTGGTCACCCTAGTCCCATGTCATGCACAGTCCCACAGAAAGTAGCTTCAGTCTCATCTCACAGGTGAGCTCTGGAGTGTAAGTTATGCCCTAAAGTTATCCCCGCATTGGTCAAGGGCAGCAGAAGAGGTGGAGTGGTAAATCCCCTGGCACTGTTGATGGGAAAAGCAGCCTGGTAGCCAGAGAGCTGTCCCCTGAAGACGAACTGCAAGCACTAGGTGTTAAAAACACTGAAACTGGGGAAGGGAGCAGAAGCCATGAAGAGGGATCTCCCGGGGGCCTCTGAGTAGAGCACCAGCATCATCTGCTGCATCCGGCCAAAACAAAACTAGACACCACCAAATGCTTTCACCAGGTGTTTTTATCTTGCTGTCTTGGATTTTTAGGGCTGCTGTAACAAATTACTACAAACTGCACGGCTTAAAACAGTAAAAATTTACTCTTTCACAGTTTTGGAGACTAGAAGTTTGAAATCAAGGTGTTGACAGGCCACACTCCCTCGGAAGCCTCTCAGGGAGGATCATTTTTTGCCTCTTCCTGCTTCTAGTAGCCCCAGGCGTTCCTTGGCTTATGGGTGCATCTCTCTAATCTCTGCTCCCATCACTTTACCTCTGTGTCTGTGTCTCTCTGTACAAATCTCCCTCTTCTTATAGGGACACCAACCATATTAAATTTAGGCCCACTTTTATCAAGTATGACCTCATCTTAACTAATTACATCTGGAAAGACTATTTCCACATAAGGTCACATTCTGAGGTTCTGGGTGGGCGTGAATTTTGAAGAACACTATTCAACCAAGTACACTTGCCATAGAAAAAATTTCCACTGCATGCAGTGGAAGTCATCCTATTATAGTAAATTTGCGGGACTCAGAGAGATGATCCTTACAACAGATAATTCTCCTCTTTTATTCAGCGTGAACTGAAATAAGGGTCAGATCCTATATGTGCTTAAGGTGGCTTTTATTCACTTTATGGGAAGGGTGAGTACACTCTCCATACAAAGCTAGTTTGAAGAAAGGCTCTGTATTAATGCAAACTCTTATTGCATTTGGGTCCCACAGATGAAACATACATTAACAATAATTGTTCGCTGGTATAAAGATCTTTTGGAAGGCTTCATTCTGTTGAAGAAATATATGGTTTAAACATTTTATTGTATGACAAAGATGTTTTATTAACATCAAAGGAAAAAATTCTAATATTACAGAGTAATTGCAGTATGTTCTTATGCAGAGACTCATTTACATGATAAAGAGTACTAAAACCTGGTTAAACCTTGGTGGGAGTAAGAGTTTTGCAAAATCTCCTGGAAAGTCTGATAGTGCAAAAGTCGTTCCATCAATTTGTAAGTCTTTAGTTGTTAGCAGACCTGTTTCCTTTAAAGATAAAGCTAGGAGATTTATTGTAAATTTTAGAAACACTGAAACGTTTCCAAGGCCATGATTAATCTATTTTCCCGCTCTTTAACCAAGAATAACTTACATGTTCAAGAAAAAATAATTTTGTCCATGATTGTAAAATTGCTCCATAAACTATCAATACTAATGATTTTAACATTGTTCTAAGTGAATACTTAGACTGAACTGGGTGTGTTAATCACCTTCTTTGTCTGGTTTTAAAATTTATGTAAAGGCTAGTGAGTGATTTAGTATTGAAAGCTGAGATGTGAGTAAAGAATTCCTCTCTGTATTCTAAGTCATGCCACAGTGCATGCAAGGTTGGGTGATTTTCTAATTTCCAAACCTCTCTGTTGGTTCTCTAAGTATTTATTGATTCCTTTTCTAAGAATTATTATACTTAGGGAGTATAAAACCTACTCTCCAAAGGGAAGGCTAAATTTTCAGGGTAGGAGGCACCTGGGGTAATATCCAAGTCTCTTCATTTATGTTTACCAGTATGGCTGTTCACAACATTAGTTGCTAAATTAGCTAGCCTTTATTAATTACTTTCCCCAAATCTCTATAAACAAGGCCCCAGAATTCATCGCTACATGAGGGTAGTAAAGCTGCTAAAATGTCCGCAGGCATCTTCATCAACCTCTGAGTAGTTTCTTCTTTCAAGAATGCTTTAATAGAAGAAGAAACTATGGTAGACGATCATGTGCAAATAAACACAATTTCACAAATAAACCTAGACATGCCTGTCACAGGTTGGGTTTCTTGGGAAGCAGACTCAGAGTTTAGCGCGCAGGACAGGCAGGATGCTTATTAGCATTTGCCCTTGAAATGAACAACTGTGGAAAGGAAGGGAAGGAAGCAGGAGTAAGAAGAGGGAGAAGCTGAGTTGCGATGCAGGCCCAACAACAGCCTTGGCTGATCTTATGGAAAGTTCTGGATCTGAGATGTCCGTTCAGCTGCCTGAAGTTGGGCATAGGGGGTCAGGTTTTCTTACCCTCCTGTCAATCAGCCATTGAATGTGGGTTGCCCCGAAAGGGTGTGTGACCTTGGGTGAGGCTGCTCTCTGCAGCTGAGGCAGTGCCCAAAGGGGGCTGACAGTTGAAAGCCATCTTCTGGCAGCACTCCCAGCAGCTGGGGGAATAAGTCCTTTATTCATGATTATTCATGGAGGGGGATCTGGGGAGCATACCACAGCATTCACCACAATGCCTCAGTGAAAAGTGATAAAAGTCAACTCGTATTCAATGCTAAGAACTTGGGGAAATGAGAAGGATAGAGGAAGGTGAGGATAATGACTGTGTTTGAACTGACGAGACTTCCATATGGAGGGTCTTGGAGGTGAGGCTGGGCTAGAGTTTTGAGGAGCTGACTCATTGTGATGAAGACACCCAGGAGGGGACAAGAGAGGAGGTGTTCAAGGGTGAAAGGCTGTGATGGCAGAAAAGGGCAAGATGTGTACAGGGATGACAATAAGATTGGCTTTCCTGAAGCAAGATGTTGAGAAGAATTAAAAGAGACAGTAGCAGGGGGTGGAGGTGGGGAGCCTTGATGCTCTTAATCAGTTTTGACTTAAGAAACAAGTAGTAAACATCAGAGGCTTCAGAGAAGACAGTTATTGCTGCTGTGTACAGAATAGGTTGGAGAGTGAGGGTAGAGGCAGGGAGGCTGCCTGTGAGAACCTGGGATAGCTTGGGGAGCTTTAGCTCCTCCCATGACGTCCCCTCACCCAGAGTAGGAGCTAGGCTGAGCAAGCGAGTCACCTAGGGTGCAAAATTTGTGCATGCATGGCCCTGAGAATGCGTGTTTCTTTAAATTTTTTTATAGCGCCTCCTAAAATGTTTTGCCCTAGGCACCTCGCTCGCGTCTCTAGTGTCTGACTCTGCCCTCACCAAACAATCCCAAACAAATATATAATCTCAGCAAAAACAATGTATTTGTTCTGTTAATGCCTTTCAAAACAAGCACCCTGCACTCAAAATGCTTGCTGGGGAATGCCAAAGAATGAGACGTGTGTAATGGGGGAGGGGGTATTGAGCTGGGATGGTCAGGGAAGGTTTTTCTGAGGAGGGGGCATTTCAACTGAGACCTGAAAAAGTTACCCACATGGAGTGGGTGGAAGAAAGAATTTCAGACAAAAAAGGATAGCATGTGCAAAGACAGACAAACATGCATTCATTTGTACACTTCTGAATATAATCCTCTTAAGCCATTATGGAAACCGGAAGAGATGTGTCCAAGAGTTAGAAAGCACCATGTCTTATGTTTGCCTTTATGAGTAAAGAAGTTGGAGATAGTGAAAGATGGGGCAATTTGTTGTCTTTTTTAAATTCCAAAAGGCACGATTGAGTTTGGAATTCTAGGTGTAAAAATCATATTTTACTGAACGTGGTGGGACCACATCTTGAAAAAGGGAAGGAGAGGAGATATTGAAAAGAAAATAATATATATGGAAGAAAACATGTATAATAAAATTACTTAAATAACAGTTAAATTTTTCCTCCTGTAGGGTTATGAGCCGGATCCTAGTGTAACCAAGTTGTCAGAGCAGTATGCCAAAGAGGTATGCTCTTTACATGTAAAGCTGTGTTTGCCTTTTACTGTCCCATGAAGTTATCTAACCAGCGTGCTTATGTATGCCAGAATGGTACCAAGCTGTTGCTGACGAATGATCCATTGGAAGCAGCGCATGGAGGCAATGTATTAATTACAGACACTTGGATAAGCATGGGACAAGAAGAGGAGAAGAAAAAGCGGCTCCAGGCTTTCCAAGGTTACCAGGTTACAATGAAGGTACAAATTGATGCCTCTCTGAAGGTTCATTAATTCCATTCATAAAGGCCAGAACCATCTAATCACTCATTCATTTTAGGGGGAGCAGACTGTCCTTTCATTGCCTATAAAAATACTCACTGACTGTATCCCCTAGGGACTTCTCTCCTTCCAAAGATTAGCTGTGTCCTTTGGAAAGGCATTTTTGTGCTGGATGAAGCAATTTGAAACCCGGTCAGAAGAGAGGAGCAGGCTTTTCCCTTTCACAAGAATCGAGGCATTGCAGTGTTTTACTCTTTGTGTGTTTAAAGAAATTAGGTTACTTCTGATGCATGTAGTTTCTTTTGATTTCTCGCCTAAGAAAAGCCCCTTAACTATGCTCCTCAGGCTAGTCCTTGCCTCTATTTTCCAAGGACCTCTAAATCCAGTTTGGTTTTGCTAACTCCCTCCAGGGCATTCCAGGGGACTCATCTGTTTGGCGGTCTTCCAGTAAGATCTGGAGCAGTGCTTCTCAGTCTTGAGCAGGTATCAGCATCCCCAGAGGAGCTGTTAATACACAGCTGGCTGGGTCCCACCCCCAGGGTTTCTGATTCAGCAGGTCAGGGTGAGACCTGAGAATCTGCATTTCTACCAAGTTCCCAGGTGATGCAATGCTGCTGCCTCCAGGGCCACACTTTGAGAAGCAATGTTCTGGAGAAATACCCAAAAAGCCAAGTGCACAGAGGTTTTGCCAGCAAAGCAACGAATCTATTTTGGTGGAGAAAGGGATTAAGCAAGTACAATTAATATTATATTAATGAAGTAATACATCAATACAAGTTCTTTATTGTTACATATAAAATAGAACAGAAGTTTGAAAAATAAAAAGTAAAAATGTCTTTCTCCCATCTCTTTAACAGAGACTATTCCTAGAGGTAGCCACTGTTTAACAATTTGATGTGTCTCTTTGCAGACCTTTTCTGTGCATTCACATATATATGCCTCAATACACACATAACTATTGATTTTTCATGAATTTTAGACATTATTTATTATTTATTATTATTACTACTTTTTCCACTTAACAAATCTTAGATTTTCTTGCTCATTCATTTAGATACTTTTTATTTTTTTTAGTTGCTGCATAGAATTCCAAAGGATAAGTGGAACCATAATTAACTTAAAATGTTTCCTATTGATAAATTAGGCTATTTCTGAGAATGCTGATTACAAAAGTGCTGCAATGAACTTGCTTATACATATTTCTTTGTGCAAATATTACTGGAGAATAAGATCCTGAGAAGAAGAATTTTGGGGTGAAGTGGTATATACTTTTTAAAATATCAGAGTGCTGCTAAATTGCTCACCCAAAGAAGATTAAAAATGTATGCTCCTGAAGCTGCATATTATAGTTATTTTTCCATACCCTCTCCATGTTTAGTTTTCATTTACATTTTTAATTTTTCTAAATCTGGAGGAAAAATGGCATCTCATCTTTTTTAAAATTTGCAGTTCCTTGGTTAGTAATGAAGTTAAGCATCTTTTTATGTTTATTGGGCATTGCCCTTTTTTCTATAAATTGGTATTACATTTTTTGCCCGTTTTCTATTTTTTCGCCTTTTCTATTATTGATTATAGGAGCTCTTTATATATTATGGCTAATCCCTTATCATACATGTGAAATATATTTTCTTTTTTTTTTTTTTTTTTTGGCTGGAGTGCAGTGGCCGGATCTCAGCTCACTGCAAGCTCCGCCTCCCAGGTTTATGCCATTCTCCTGCCTCAGCCTCCCGTGTAGCTGGGACTACAGGCGCCCGCCACCTCGCCCAGCTAGTTTTTTGTATTTTTTAGTAGAGACGGGGTTTCACCGTGTTAGCCAGGATGATCTCAATCTCCTGACCTCGTGATCCGCCCGTCTCGGCCTCCCAAAGTGCTGGGATTACAGGCTTGAGCCACCGCGCCCGGCGTGAAATATATTTTCATGGAGATATTTTAAATTACATAAATCACCTCTTACTTACACTTGCTTGGCCAATCTTATATGTGTTTCTGGTGCTGGAACTGTAGGCTTGAAGAACAGTCATTTTACTGATGTATGGCATGTATAAATGTTATTTTTTTCCATGTAATTTTGCTGGTATTTTAGAAACTCTAAGTGTTCTGAACCTAGAGCTTGGGTGGGAGGTAAAACAAAATTTTAGTGCAAAGGCAGTAATTTTAAGGTAAGAAAGTATGAAGGAATGTAGTTTTGAATCTGTATGTGGACAATAGAAATATATAGGGAAATGTAACTTTCAGGAATTAACTATTGGAGAAAATTAAAACTGCTAGTACATTTGCATTAAGAATGAAAAATCGAATGCATAGTGCTTATAATCCTGTTTAATTCACCCCTACCTCAGTACTTTTATCCAAATTGTTTTAACTAGTGATGAAGTATGCTTCAAGTGCTAAAAATAATAATTTGGAGATAAGCTCCAAATATAATATTATCACACCAAAGCAACTTTTTAAATATAGTGGACTATAATTGGTGACTTTTGCTATCAGCCACATATTACATTAGTAGAGTTATTTACTGAAATGCCCACTGTTCCACTAGATAGAATACCAGAAAACTGAGTTACTGGTGTAACTTGAAGTGATGCTCTCTTAAATTTAAAAAAAAAAAACAAAAAAAAAAGACTTGCCGGGCACGGTGGCTCATGCCTGTAATCCCAGCACTTTGAGAGGCTGAGGCAGGCGGATCGTTTGAGGTCAGGAGTCCGAAACCAGCCTGGCCAATATGGTGAAACCCTGTCTCTACTAAAAATACAAAAATTAACTGGGCATGGTGGCGCATGCCTGTAGTCCCAGCTACTCAGGAAGCTGAGGCAGGAGAATTGCTTGAGCTCTGGAGGCGGAGGTTGCAGTGAGCCGAGATCGCACCACTGCACTTCAGTCTGAGCGACGGAGCGAGAATCTGTCTCAAAAAAAAAAGAAAGTACCACATATATTTCTCCTGGGTGTCTTGAGATAAAACCGCCGCTCTGCTCCTTTGTCTCTCCCTTTGCACCGATCTCTGACTGCAGGCCATGTGTGTTTTTAAATACTGAAGAAAACAAATATGACTGGCACATATAATAGTCAAAATATGGTCTTATCCCCATCTCTTTAGACTGCTAAAGTTGCTGCCTCTGACTGGACATTTTTACACTGCTTGCCCAGAAAGCCAGAAGAAGTGGACGATGAAGTCTTTTATTCTCCACGATCACTAGTGTTCCCAGAGGCAGAAAACAGAAAGTGGACAATCATGGTAAGCAAGAAACAAGGAATGGAGGATAAGTTCTTTGTGTGGTTCCAACTTGGTCATTCATGCCTTTGGGGAAAGAATAAGCAAGTGAGATTATCCAACTACATTACTTGCTCATGTAGCATCTATTTTTTTTCCAGAAACTTTATAATACATCATTAGTGCTTATTAGCATTTATAGTGTATTTGCATGGAGTGAGATTAATCTCCTTTCAAATAAATCCATTTTAACTAAAATTGTTACCACCCTTGATCTGCCTGAGCACCAGCCACCATTGTTTGCCAACCATTGTAAGCTGTATAATTCTTATTTTAGAATCTCTTTTTTCATGTTTAGAGAAGCCCCTAATTCAGTTCCTGTATAAACTGGGCATTCAAAACATCTTACTTTTTCCCTTCTCTTTTTCGTCATTCCACGCCTTACTTTATGACTGGGCTAGATACTTGTTTTGGTTCTTTGAGTTTGGCCATAGGGATACATGTGTTTTTAGGTATAGAACATTTCCAAATCTCATGGCAAAACTTATCTTAAAAATTAATGGTTCCTTTCAGATAAAGCCACTAGTTTCATCTTCATCACTGTCATTCTAGGAAATATTAACCATATGTTTGCTTTACAATATCCCAAATGTCACCTGCTCTGGAAAATAGTACTGACATGTCTAACTTAGCTCCACCATTTTTTAGCTTTTAGTGACTTAACTGGTCTCAATTACTGTATCAGCAAGGATCTTACTTGCCAATGGGAGTCCACTCTAGGTAGATACATGGAAAATAATGTAATAAGAGACATTAAGCTGCTCCCAGAATCTTTTGGGAAAGGAAGTGCAGTGAATAATTCCTGGACACCACATAGCCAGGGACAACATAGGCAGAAAAACTGCCCAATGACACTGTGGTTCTTCTGTAGCCAGAACACCACTGACACAGCCTGGTGCCTAAGGCCCTTGAAACTAGATGTCAGATACTCCATTACAGCCACCACAGCTGAAATAGATTTCTCTACCTGCATATATAGCAGAAGATCCAATCTCTCTGAAGACGGCTTCTACTGCATGTTTTTCACTTCTGCATCCAAGTCTGGAGTAGATGCAGCTGAGTGGGATGCCTGTACCCTAGCTGCAAGGGAGTTTGGGAAATGTAGTTTTTAGCTTTCAGCCTCTAGAGTAGAGAAAAGCAAGTTGGAAAGGACGAGCTGCTAATTATTTATCTAATCTATAAATTGGAATAGGGTTATTGTGAACATTAAAGTAATATTTGTAAAGCTTTTAGCATAGTACATAACACACAACACATGGTAAATATTGTTATCATAATTATTACCCTCATTATCATCATCTTCACTATTGATCTGATACAGACCCTATAAAATAAGCAGGGGTTCAAGCTCAACTATGGCTGCTTGGCAGCCAACCATGACTCCCTTTTCAATAGAAGCTTGTATATTAGGCCTAAATTTGTCATATCTAATAACAGGGATGATTTTTTTCACCGCATCTTTCCAGCTTGCCACCTCAGGACACTAACTTTGGCCAAAATGTCAATTACCTTGTTATCTAGGCCAGTACTTCTGAAGCCTTAATGTGCATTTAAATTACCTAGGGGGTCTTGTTAAGTTGCAGATTTGAATTCTGCAGGTCTAAGATGGGGCTTGAGATTTGGCACATCTATCTTTTTTTTTTTTTTTTTTGAGATGGAGTCTTGCTCTGGTGCTGGAGTGCAATGGTGTGATCTCGGCTCACTGCAACCTCTGCCTCCCGGGTTCAAGCAATTCTCCTACCTCAGCCTCACGAGTAGCTGGGATTACAGGCAGGCGACACCATGCACAGCTAATTTTTGTATTTTTAGTAGAGATGGGGTTTTCATCATGTTGCCCAGGCTGGTCTTGAACTCCTGACCTCAAACGATCCACCCACCTCAGCCTTGAAAAGTGCTGGGATTACAGGTGTGAGCCACCGTGCCAGCCCAGCACTTCTAATAAGGACCCAGTTAATGCAGGTGCCACTGTCCCGCAGACCACATTTTGAGTAACAAAGATCTAGATGACAAAGAAGAAAATGTGAGCTCTCCAACCACATGCCTCAGGAAGAGACACAGCGAAACATTTTCCTTGAGCTCTGTTTTGCATCAGAAGACAATTGAAGTTACAAAGATAAATCAAGTAAATCCATCAAAGTAGATCCTTTGTAGAAATTCAGTAGGGAAAACAAAAAGGAAACTTTCTAAAACATCAATTATGGAGATGCTCTGAACTTCTGATTTTTTTAAAGAGCATATTAAACAACATCTTTAAAACCAATTTACTTGAAAAATTAAATATGGAATGTATTCACATGGTTGAAATATTTACGGTGAAATCTTACATCCACCCATTTTTCCATCCATCTAGATCTTACCGCCATCTCCCCGTTCCCCATACCCCTGAGTTACCCACTATTATTAGAGGGAAATATTTTAAAGAAACCAAGAGACAGAATCGTGTTAAAATGAAAGTAGAGAGTCTAAAGTAGAAACAATGCTCATCTGGACGTGATGAGACTTGACTTCTGTAACTGGCCTTAATACTAGTTGGCTGTGCCATCTTAGATAAGTATAAACTCTCTAGGTCCCAGTGTCCTCTCCTGTAAAATAAGCAGATTGAGCCATAGAGATGGCAAATGAGTTTTAATTCTTAGATCCCTAATCTTATCACCAGGCTACAGAAATTCCGCTGAGAAGGATTTTGAGCCTGCCTATGGTGTGAGACAGAAAGAGTGGCATAACTGATTAGCGTGCCTTACACAGACACTAGAAAGGAGGTGGTGAGGCATGTGTTGTGCTCTTTATGTCTCTGAGCTAGATGATTTGGAGGTCCCTTTGAATTCAGTTCATTTCAGCAGCCATACAATGAGCATCTACTCTGTGCCAGGTCCTCTGCCAGGCATTGGAGATTGAAAAAAAGAGAATAGTATGCAGCCACCACACATAGCCTGTACAGTTCATAGAAGCATAAACATTTTCAAGTGGGATGAGACCTTAGAGATTATCCATGTTAAATTCCTATTTTATAGGCAAATAAATTATTATTATTTTATTTTTATTTATTTATTTTTTGAGACGGAGTCTCGCTCTGCCACCCAGCCTGGAGTACAATGGTACAATCTTGGCTCACTGCAACCTCCACCTCCCAGGTTCAAGTGATTCTCCTGCCTCAGCCTCCTGAGTAGCTGGGATTACAGGTGCCTGCCACTGCGCCTGGCTAATTTTTGTATTTTTAGTAGAGACAGGGTTTCCCTATGTTGGCCAGGCTGGTCTCGAACTCCTGACCTCAGGTGATCCAGCTGCCTCAGCCTCCCAAATTGCTGGGATTACAGGTGTGAGCCACTGCAGCCGGCCGCAAATTAATTACTCTTATACAGCTTATTTAGAATAGCCTTTAGGTTCAGCACTGCTGTGATACATTTTTCTAACATGTTCTAATACTTGTTTTCCTCCAGACTAGCCTATCCAATACAGTAGCCAGTAGGCATATGTGGCTTTTAAAATTTAAATCTAAACTAATTAAAATTTTACAAAATCGAAGATTCAGGCCGGGCACGGTGGCTCATGCCTGTAATCCCAGCAATTTGGGAGGCTGAGACAGGGGGATTACTTGAGGTCAGGAGTTTGAGACCAGCCTGGCCAACATGGTAAAACTCTGTCTCTACTAAAAATACAAAAATATTAGCCAGGCATGGTGGTGCACGTCTGTAATCCCAGCTACTCAGGAGGCTGAGGCAGGAGAATTGCTTGAACCTGGGAGGCAGAGGTTGCAGTGAGCCGAGATTGTGCCATGGCACTCCAGGCTGGGCAACAGAGCAAGACTCCATCTCAAAACAAAGAAAAAAAAAGAAGATTCAGTTCCTCAGTTCCTCAGTTATACCAGCCAAGTTGTTGAATGCTCAATAGCCACATGTGGCTGGTGGCTACACTATTGGTATTGGACAGCACAGACATCGAACACTTCCATTACTGCCGAGAGCTCTATTGGACAGCACTACTCCAGGGAATAATTTTCACACATACAACTTGATTTAAAATCAGGATTAAATAAGAAAGGAAAGCCACAATGTGGCCCTCTAGTTCTGAAATGCCTGTAATGACTGATGTTTAAGGTATATAACTAAAATAGGATGAAGGGCTTTTTCTTTAATGGTGTAGCATTTTTTAAAGCCGAAGTGTCCTCTTTCAGTGCTCAGAGTAGCTTTTTAAGGCCTCCATGCTAAGAGATTTCCAGTAGTGCTGTTCAGAATGCTTCACTAATTGCATCATTCTCTTCATGGTGCACAGGTCTTTGGATCCCTTTGTTTAAAAACAAAAATCACCCATTTCCTCTCCATGAAGCTTGCTTTTGTATTTTTCAGTGATTAATAAGGCAGTAGGACTCACAAAAAGTGGACAGATGTTTTTCCTCTGCCTATAAATTTTACACTGGAGCTAAAATAACTTAAAGGGATCCTGAAAAAAAGCTGACACTTCAAAGCACTGTTATCCACATATGACTCTTAAGTCCAGAACACCATTGCAAATGTAACTCACAGTATTTTATAGTCATTTACTTCTCCCCAGGTTAGAGTTGCCAGATAAAATACAGGACACGCAGTTAAATTTGAATTTTAGATAAACAATGAATAATTTTTAGTATAAGTATGTCTCATGTACTATTTAGAACATACAGTAAAAAATGTATTTGTTGTTATCTGAAATTCTTATTTAACTGCTTGTCTATCTGTGTTTATTTAACTGAATCTGACAATCCTAATCCAAGTTGAATTTGTAAGTTTTTATTTGGAAATAAGGTTGACACAATCCATACACAATTAAAAACAAAGCAAAAATGAGAGGGGCTCCCAGGAACCCATTAAAAAGTTTACAGTGTCTTTCACCTGGTAGACATTCTTATGCCAGTTCCTTCTTGTCATTCAGACATCACCTTAAATGTTACTGTTGAGCAAGATCTTCCCATGTCACCCACTCTTAAGTGGTTCCCAAGGCTCCTTTATCTCCTTTTTACATTTTATTTTCTAATGGCACTACTTGATATTTTTGTATTTTTTTGTCTGTTTGTTGCCTGTCCCCCCACTATAATGAAAACTTCTTTATGAAAGCAGTAATCCTGTCTGTAACATTCTTTATTATACCTAGAAGTGTGCCTGACACATACTTTAAATATGGACTCATACATTTTTGCAGCTTAAAGGCAATATAGGGAATTGGTTTTGGAACATAAGTTTTGCAAATCAGGTTAAAATTCTGGCTCTCTCTGTGATCTTGGGCTCCTAATCAACTTAGGCAAATACCTTAACTTCGCTAAGACCAGTTTATTCATATGAAAAATGAGGGTAAAAAAATAGAACCAACCTCTTAAGGTTATGAGGATTCAGTGAGATCAGAGTCATGTGAGCATTGTAGTCAGGACCCAGGGACAGGTAGGTGCAGATCCACCTCTCACCACCACCACTCAGGAAAATTCCTACATCTCAGTTTCTCGATCTGTATTTTACATCTCTTACCATTTCATACAGTAGGAAAGGATATTACATGTTATGATGCACATACAGCACTCAGCACAGGGCCTGGCATGTGATAACTTTGATAAGTATATTCAGTTAACACCTTTGAAATACAAGACCTGCACTTTTGATATAGGCTAGGAACACGTGTACAGTATGGTTGAAGTGTAAGAAAAAGTACCTGAGAGACCACAAAACTACCTTTTAAGAGTAGAGTCATCCAGATTCACCCATGTTGTCACAGATGACAGGATTTCCTTTTTTAAGGCTGAATACTTTTCCATTGGATATATACACCACATTTTCTCTATCCATTCATCCATTGATGGACACTTAGGGTGATTCCATATCTTAGCTATTGTAAATAATGCTGCGGTGAACATGGAAGTGCAGATATCCCTGCACCAGATTGGTTTCAGTTCCTTTGGATATATACTAGGAAATGGGACTGCTGGATCATATGGGAGTTCTAGTTTTAGTTTTTGAAGAACCTCCATACCATTTTTTATGAAGGCTGTACTAATTTAGATTCCCACCAACAATGCACAGGAGATCCTCCCTCTCTGCATTCTTGTCAACACTTATCTTTCATTTTTGTAAAAATAAAAGCCACTCTCATAGGTGTGTGGTGATATCTCATTGTGGTTTAATTTGCATTTCCCTAACGATTAGTGATACTCGGCATTTTTTTTTTTTTTTTTTTTTTTTTGAGACGGAGTCTCAGCTCTGTCGCCCAGGCTAGAGTGCAGTGGCCGGATCTCAGCTCACTGCAAGCTCCGCCTCCCGGGTTCACGCCATTCTCCTGCCTCAGCCTCCCGAGTAGCTGGGACTACAGGCGCCCGCCACCTCGCCCGGCTAGTTTTTTGTATTTTTTAGTAGAGACGGGGTTTCACTGTGTTAGCCAGGATGGTCTCGATCTCCTGACCTCGTGATCCGCCCGTCTCGGCCTCCCAAAGTGCTGGGATTACAGGCTTGAGCCACCGCGCCCGGCCTATACTCGGCATTTTTTCATGAACTTGATGATTTGTATATCTTCTTTGGAAAAATGTCTGTTCAGGTCCTTTGCCCATTTTTTAATCAGGTTATTTTGTTTTCTTTCTCTTTAGTTGTTTGAGTTCCTTATATATTTTGGATATGAATCCCTTAACAGATGTATGGTTTGCAAATATTTTCTCCCATTCTGTGGATAGTCTCTTCACTTTATTTATTGTTTCTTTTGCTGTGCAGTAGCTTTTTAGTTTGATGCAATTTGATTTGTCTATGTCTGTTTCTGTTGCTTGTGTTTTCAGGGTCATATGTGAACAATTACCAGACTGATGTCCTGGAGCTTGATATGGTTTGGCTGTGTCCCCACCCAAATCTCATATTGAATTGTAGCTCCCATAATTCCCATGTGTTGTGGAAGGGATTGGTGGGAGATAATTGAATCATAGGGGCAGTTTCCCCCACACTGTTCTCGCGGTACTGGATAAGTCTCATGAGATCTGATGGTTTTATAAGGGAAAAGCCCTGTTGCTTGGCTCTCATTCTCTCTCTTGCCTGCCACCATGTGAGATACGCCTTTTGCCTTTTGCAATGATTGTGAGGCCTCCCCAGCCATTGGAACTGTGAGTCCATTAAACCTCTTTTACTTTATAAATTTCCTAGTCTCGTGTATGTCTTTATCAGTAGTGTGAAAACAGACTAAGACAGAACTTTTTCCCTATGTTTTCTTTTAGTAGTGTTACAGCTTCAGAGCTTATATTTAAGTCTTCAATCCATTTTGAGTTGATTTTTTAATATGGTGTGAGACAAGAGTCCAATTTTATTTTTCTGCATGTGGATATCTAGTTTTCTTTCTTTTTTTTTTTTTTATTGCTGATATAGAGAAAGTTTTATTGGTCTAGATAAATCAAACCAACCATAACATTACCTTAAGCCAAAACCTAATCCAGAGCAAGGCCCTAACTCTCTTTAATTCTTTTTTTTTTTAATTTTTATTATTATACTTTAAGTTCTAGGGTACATGTGCATAACGTAGAGGTTTGTTACATATGTATACTTGTGCCATGTTGGTGTGCTGCACCCAACAACTCGTCAGCACCCATCAATTCATCATTTATATCAGGTATAACTCCCCAATGCAATCCCTTCCCCCTCCCCCCTCCCCATGATAGGCCCCATGTGTGATGTTCCCCTTCCCGAGTCCAAGTGATCTCATTGTTCAGTTCCCACCTGTGAGTGAGAACATGCGGTGTTTGGTTTTCTGTTCTTGTGATAGTTTGCTAAGAATGATGGTTTCCAGCTGCATCCATGTCCCTACAAAGGATGCAAACTCATCCTTTTTTATGGCTGCATAATATTCCATGGTGTATATGTGCCACATTTTCTTCTTTTTTTTTTTTATTATACTTTAAGTTCTAGGGTACATGTGCATAACGTGCAGGTTTGTTACATATGTATACTTGTGCCATGTTGGTGTGCTGCACCCATCAACTTGTCAGCACCCATCAATTCATCATTTATATCAGGTATAACTCCCCAATGCAATCCCTTCCCCCTCCCCCCTCCCCATGATAGGCCCCAGTGTGTGATGTTCCCCTTCCCGAGTCCAAATGATCTCATTGTGGATATCTAGTTTTCTAAATACCATTTGCTGAGGAGACTGTCCTTTCCCCATTATGTGCTCTTGGCACCTCTGTCAAAAAGCAATTGACCATAAATGCATGGGTTCATGTCTGGGCTTTCCTTACTGTTTTGTTGGTTAATGTGTCTGTTTTTATGAGAGTACCACTTTTTTTTATTAAAATATCTTTATAATATGTTTTAAAATCAAGGAGTGTGATGCTGCCAGCTTTCTTCCTTTTGTTCAAGATCACTTTGTCTATGTGGGGTCTTTGTGGTTCCCTACAAACTTAAGGATTGTATTTTTGATTTATGTGAAAAATGACATTGAAATTTTGATAGGGGTTGCATTGAATCTGTAGATCACTTTGGGTAGTGTGGACATTTTTACAACATTAATTCTTTCAATCCATGAACATGGGCTATCATTCCATTTATTTGTGTCTTCTTTATTTTCTTTCATCAGTGTTTTATAGTTTTCAGTAAACAGGTCTTTTACCTTCTTGATAAAATTTATACATAAGTAATTTTTTGTTGCTATTACAAATGTGATTATTTTCTTAATTTTCTTTTCAGATAGTTGATTATTAGTATATTAGAAATGCTACTGATTTCTGTATGTTGATTTCATTTTCTGTAATTTTACTGAATTCCCTTATCAGTTCTAACAGTTTTTTGGTGGACATTATGCTAAGTAAAATAACCCAGGCACAGAAAGACAAATACTACATGATCTCACTTATATGTGGACTCTAAAAAAGTTGAACTCATAGAAGTAGAGAGTAGAATGATGATTACCAGAGGCTAGGGGATGGGAAGGAAGGCAATGGGGAGTTGTTGATCAAAGGGTACAAAGTTTCAAGTAGACAGGGAGAATAGGTTTTGAGATCTATTACACAGCAGAATGATTGTCATAGTCAATAATAATATATATTTCAAAATAACTTAGAGAAGAAATGTCAAATGTCTCTCCATAAAAAGGTAAGTAAGGTGATGGATATGTTCATTAGCTTGATTTAATCATTGCACATTGTATACATATATCAAAACATCACATTGTACTCCATAAATATATACAATTATAATTTATCAATCAAAAAAATAATAATTTTTAAAAAGAATAGAGTCAGAGAAAACCTGGGTTCCAACCCAGTTCTGCACTATCTGTCATCTCAAGGATTGATTTCCTCAACTATAAATTATAATAATAAAAGCTACCTTAGAATTTTGTTGTATTAAATGACGTAATGAGTGAGCATTTCCCTCTAGCTCACCAAAGCTCCTGGCATAGTGCTTGAAAAATATTTCTTGGCTAATACATGAAACGGTACTTAGTATTCTGTCTAATACCTAGTAGGCACTCAGCTAACATTCACCATTGTTTCTGATATTATTATTGTCATTCTTGTGGAGGTTGAGAAGAGTAAAAGTGAAAATTACCATTTGTGGTTGACAGACCAAGGGGAAGCTGTATACTCTTGGCTATAGAGATAATACTCTTTCAGGAATACCCAGCTTCAGACAGCAGACATTGCTCAGATCACTCTACATCTGATTCATCCTAAACTTCTCTAGGTTGTGAGTGATCAAACCATAGTATAAACACAAGGATCTGGGATAGGAGGGATTATATTTCTCTAAAACTAGCCAATAACTAGGTTTACTTATGACTGGAAAATTCAATCACGGCTATCACTGTAGCATCTCATTTCAACTCTGTGACCCACTAGTCCTGGAGTGAGTCCTAATTATGCAGTGTTTGTGTATCTATTTGGGTCAGTCTGATCTCTGTTGACCTTCATTTATCCCCTCCTCCAATAAATAAATATTAGTTCAGAACTGTTCTCTTACCATTTTCTTGAGAAAATGCATTTTAACTGTAGCCCTGCAAAGCTGAAACCTAATTCACCTTCTCTAGGTCCCTAAGCAGACTGTCGCTAATGTTTATCCATTCTTTCTTTCTTTGTTGTGTCATCAGGCTGTCATGGTGTCCCTGCTGACAGATTACTCACCTCAGCTCCAGAAGCCTAAATTTTGATGTTGTATTGCTTGTCAAGAAAGAAGCAATGTTCTTCAGTAACAGAATGAGTTGGTTTGTGGGGAAAGGAGAAGAGAATCTAAAAAATAAACAAATCCCTAACACATGGTATGGGTGAACTGTATGATATTGCTTTGCCATTGTGAAACTTTCCTAAAGCCTTTAAGTGCTGATGCACTGTAATACATGCTTAACTTTGCTTAAACTCTCTAATTCACAATTTCTGAGTTACATTTAGGTATCATATTAATTATCATATACATTTACTTCAACATAAAATACTGTGTTCATAATGTATAATGTCTAAGCCATTAAATGTAATCTATGCTTATTACCTGAAGAAATTATCACCCACGCTAATTTATAAGTAAACATTTACCAGGCAGTCAGCTACTGGTAAATCTGTGGGCTGTGTTCCTGTCCCCCAGGACCAACTAGAAAGCCAAATGATTCATCTTACAGATGTGGTACAATTTTCAGGCCAATGAGGTAGACAGGCATTCATTTATGGAGGCAAATAACAAAATTCTTAAAATATAGCTATTACTGTTCCCAAACTCTGAAGTTTTTTCCAATAACTTGTGAGAATGTGGTAGTGGGGAGTCCTTCAAGAGCATGCATCTCTTCTCTGTAATGATACAAGCCATTAGAAGCTTTTGTTAGCAAGTGGTAAAAGCATGGATACCTAGAGTAGCATTTTCTTAGGTTCAAATTCTCCAGCAAGAGCAATTTAATTTTTTTCATGTCTGTGTTTATCATGCATCTACTCACACCATATGCTGAATATTTCCATAAATCTACTACTTGCAACATTTTAGCCAATGTTTTTCCTCTAATTTTTCTTTGGGATAATAAAAATTTATATTATTGAATTATTATAATGTAATTACAACTAGATTTCTCTTGTGGGTGACCAACATTTGTATTGCTGAATGATTATGACATAATTTGAATTTTTTAGTTAAAATGTTAAATAACATAAGTGAAGTTTTTTTTAAAATTATACATTTTACAGAACACAAAATAATGTAATTTCCTTTACATTCTACATTTACTATTAGAAAAATGTTTCCAGGCTGGTTGACTGATATTCTTCAGCACACATCTCTGACTTAAATGAGTAAGCAAGGGATGAATTACAAATTAGATTTGCAATGAAGATGCAATAAAACATTTTTTTTGTGGGGGAAAGAGGCTCATAATGTTACAGAAAAAAAAAATCAAATTTTCCAGTAAATGTCAAAGGTGACTTTCATGTCCGTGGTAATTTATTGGAAGCACTTAGAGAGTGGAGTTCAGCGGAATATCTTTCAGCAGAGAGTATAACAATGATTTAACCAGAAGGTGTCATATGGATTGTGGAAGGCTCACCCTCAAATTGCCTACATAGAGAGAAGTGTCCTTCCACTTACCAAATGATCTCCCATAGTAATGAGGTCCCATCTCATTCCTGGTTATTCTTTGAATTAAATGGATAGCATAGTCTTCTTCCCTCAATTGGAAAGAACTTGTAATAATTTTCTTGCCAAAATACAGTCATTTTTTCCTCAAAAAGCCCTATAGCTTTCTTTATTGTGTACATACAATTTAACCTCATTCTCAGCCCAATTCTGTAGGAATGTATATGCTTCCTTAACTTTTCGTCTTAATCAGACATTATTTATACTGTCAGGAAAAAAGAAAATAGGGGAGGAAAATTCACCCTTAATTTTTGCAAAGCTGTTTTCATCTCCTCTTTCTTCTTACCCCCTTTCCTATATAACTATTACAACTCCAAAGTCTAATGAGAACTATAGAAATGACCCTTGCATCTTTGGTGTACATAATAAATCCTATTACCTAACATAACTAGTCAAAGAGCTCTTTTCTTCCAGGATTTCTCCACAATAACATTGGGAGTAGAAACCATGAGTGATTACACTGCAATGATATCAGTGTCATCAGTTTTTGTTTTTGTTTTTGTTTTCAGTGATAAGTTTCCAGGTACCTTAGAAAAATAACTCAGTGTCAGGGCTGGGTATGGTGGCTCACGTCTGTAATCCTGGCACTTTGGGAGCCCGAGGTGGCAGATCACCAGAGGTCAGGAGTTCAAGACCAGCCTGGCCAACATGGTGAAACCCCCCCATCTCTACTAAAAAAGTACAAAAATTAGCCAGGTGTGGTGGCGGGCACCTGTAATCCCAGCTACTCGGGAGGCTGAGGTGGGAGAATTGCTTGAACCCTGGAGTTGAAAGCTGCAGTGAGCTGAGAACACGCCACTGCCCTCCAGCCTAAGTGACAGAGCGAGACTCCATCAAAAAAATAAATAAATAAATACAATAAAGAAAAATAATTCAATGTCAGATATTTCTCTCTTTTTTTCTTTTTTCTTTTCTTTTTCTTTTTTTTTTTTTTGAAACAGGGTCTCACTTTGTCACCCAGGCTGGAGTGCAGTGGTATGCTGTCAGCTCACTGCAGCCTCCGCCTGTTCAAATAATTCTCCTGCCTCCGCCTCCCGAGTAGCTGGAACTACAGGCACGTACCACCACGACCAGCTAATTTTTGTATTTTTAGTAGAGACAGGGTTTCACCATGTTAGCCAGGCTGGTCTCAAACTCCTGAGCTCAAGTGATCCACTCACCTCGACCTCCCAAAGTGCTTGGGATTACAGGCGTGGGTCACTATAACCAGTCTCAATATCAGATATTTCTATCTGGAGATTGTGCTAATTACTTGACTTTGGTAATGTCCCTGGGTAGAAAGATCTGCATAGAGAATCAGCATGGCAATATCACTGTAGATCTCCTATACAAGTGACCCTAGAACCTCAGTTGAAATGTCAGAGCCCTCGGTCCAGTGCCAAAATTCCATAGCAAGTCTTCTCATGCAATAAAGATGAGTGAGGACTACATATGAAGAAAGTATTCAGAACACATTCCTTTTGAGCCTTTTTGTCTTGGAAGCTCTCATTGATGTCTTATATAGAGATGATTGAGGCAAATCTGAGACATGGTGCCACTCGGCAATCTTGTAGGATTGATATCCTTTGACAAATATAAAGGGTCATATTAAATAACAGAAAACCACTTAAGTCGCAATGATCAGACTCCTATAACCAAGAATGCCACATACTGCCTTGCAAGTTGTGGTTTGGGTAAAAGTCTCAGATGAAAGAAATGAATAAAGGTTGAGACCCAGTCTGCACTTCAGTTACCAGGTCTTGTGTCTCCTTATAAGCCTTGTAGCCAGGAGGAAGGAACGCCCTTTTTATATGTTGTCCATGGAGAGGGGGCACTTTTTAGTATTTCATATACCTGAATAGGTGCTTTGTTTTAAATCATACAAAGGATCAGTGTCTAGTAGGGGAGACCCTGCCATCAACAACTTATATCAGGAATTTTTTCAGTATCACCTTGTACTTGAGGGCAATGAGACACATACAATGCAGTGATAGTTTTGGTGTCTTGCCTCAGTTTCTGCTAGGTTCCTTAAGACCCCATAGTGAAAATGATAGCGTCTGTCCATTTTATGTGGCAAACATATGACACGAATCATTGAAACAAGTATTTGAGAATCAACCCTGTAGTTCTTTAATATTTTAAAGAAATTCTTCCCTAATAATTATTCAGAAAAATTAATATCAATTATTGATAAAAGAATCATGGTCAGATCAAATGGAATTGAATTCCCTGGCATGTGCTAAAACATTTCATAGTCTTATTAGTGCCTCACTTATGTCCATGACAGTAGACTTAGTCTCTAATACACACTTTTGTGAAACTCACCCCTAGAGAAAATGCAAGCACAACTGCGTTCTGGAGCAAAATTATTAGGCAAATGAATTTTAAAACTGGAACAGGGTTTTTAAAAATCCAGTGTATCCCTTCATTTCACAACAGAAAAAAACTAGGAAATAACAACAATGCTCCTAGTATAGAAATATATTCAATAGGGAGGGATAATTCATGTGTTCAATGCCCCTCTGCAAATGATCTGGGATCCTAATATATAGCTGCTTAATTTGATTTACCCATAGGCTGAATGGGGAACGGGAAGCTGGCTAGTCCAGGGCTATGGCTCTATAAGGCCAAGGGATAGAGAGGAAATTTCACACCTTAGGCAGAAGTGGACACTGATATCCAGAGATACAAACAGAAACCTAAAATTACATCCATGTAGTAGATGCTGGTGGTGCCCCATCCAGATGCCTTTCACCTGGGTTCGTCCATCCGGCAGCTGCTGACAGGGTTGCGCGCTAATGCCTCACAGCCGCCTCCTTCTTTAAAGTGCTGCTTTCAGCCACCAGGAAGTACTGTTAGCCCAGGATGTCAGACTCTCACCCTGGCCTGGCCACTAGTAGCCCACAGTTAATGAGAGACTGATATAGGGATATAAAAACTTGGCTCCCTTCTCTCCAGGCAGGACCAAGTGTGTGGGTGAAATTTCAGCTCCATAACGCCACGTGGGTGGGATCAGGCTGAAGCTAGTAACCACTTGAGACCACGTCCTTGCTTAGCTTCTCTCCACACTGCTCCCCCAACCCCTCTCTGACACCTCAACTTGATTGCCTTCTGCTGAGAGTGTGTCCTCAATAAATCACTGGCACAAGAATCCCCATCTCAGGCTACGTTCTAGGGAATACAATCTAAGATGACCCATGAATAAGATGTTTTGTCGGTCTGTACTGCTCATCCTTCAGGCATCAAGGAGGAGTAGAGAGCTAAGAGGCTATTAGACAAATGTGGAAGAACTCATGTTTAGCAAGCAAAAACTCTTCCAGTTACCAGGATCAACCTTTTGTAGAAGACAGCAGAATATTAAAAATAACAAACACTATTTTTCTGTCACATATTCAAATTCAAAACAGGAAATTTATTACCTGCATGGAATAGGAATGAGACCAATTTACTTTCCCCAGAGAAGAGGAGATTTAAGTTAACTGCCACAATATTTCTGATTAAGTTCTGTGGAATTTTAGCACCCTTACAGATTGGCAACCCCAGTAGCTGTTTAGTTGGTCTGCCCCTTGCCCTGGCTTCCTGAGGCTGTGTTGGCATACTTTAGTGCAAGAATGTCCAATCTTTTGGCTTCCCTGGGCCACATTAGAAGAATTATCTTGGGCCACACATAAAATACACTAATACTAATGGTAACTGAGGAACTAACAATAAAAAAATTGCAAAAAAACCTCATAATGTTTTAAGAAAGTTTACAAATTCGTGTTGGGCTGCATTCAAAGCTGTTCTGGGCCGCATGTGGCCCACGGGCCACGGGTTGGACAAACACAAGCTTGTTTTAGTGGTTCTCCAACTTAACTGTGCATCAGAATCCCCTGGAGGGCTTGATAATACACAGATTACTGGGCCCCACCTACAAAGTATCTGATTTAGCAGATTTGAAGTGAGGCCTAGGAATCTGTACTTTGGCCAATTCTTAGGGATGCTGATGCTGCTGGTCCAGGGACCACACTGAGATCACTGGTCTGAGGCAATTCTGAAGGCTTATATGAAGGGTTTTCACCCCCCCATATCCGTAAAATACCACTATAAAGTATATGACACAACCCAGATTGTCTGACTATTGCTCTGTCTTAGGAGTCACTGAGGCCTGGGTTTCATCCCTCCTCTACTGTATAACAGTTATCCAACCCTGCTCTTCTCATCTGTAAAATGGGAATAATAATATTCATCTCATAGAGTTGTTGGGAGAATTAAATGCAGTAACATATATAACAGAATTTGGTTTAGAGCAAATGCTAAACAAATATTAGCCCCCTTTGTTCAATTGTTTTTAACACTGTCTATTGTTTCTTTAGCCCTTTGTAAAAATTTATATCCCGTCATCAGAAAAATATTGAGTGGAATATTTGGTATAAAAAAAGTACAAGGAATGAGCTTGTCTTCTGAAATTGGCAGAGTCCAGCAGCTGACACTTTATTTAGTAATTTCTGTCTAGGAGCTGGTTCGTAAATATGCAACTGAGGGGAGTGACTTGGCTCATTGCCAAATGGAATCATGGAGGCCAACAAGTCTGAAAATCCAATCAAGGTGACTAAACTCTACTTAGAAAGGCATCACAGGAATATATATTTATGTGAAATAAATCAGGGGCATTTAGTAATTGCTGGACTTTAGGTCTAGCTGGCAAAAGAGGAAAATATTAGGAAGAACTGATCAAGGTTTATCATCCATCTTTGAGAATAGCACTGCTCAAAAGAAGAAGTTTTCACACTGTTCTTAAGGCAGCAGTTCTCAAAAGTTTTGGACTCAGAAACTCTTTATGCTCTTATAAATTATGACGATCTTAAAAAGCTTTTATTTATATGGAATATATTGGTATATGCCACACTAGAAAGTAAAACAGAAATTTTAGAAGTATTTATTTATTGATTCATTTATTATATCAAGTTAACATAAGCAACATATTTTATGAGAAACAACTACATTTTCCACAACAAAATAAAGTTAATCAATGGAGTGGCCAAACTTGTTTTATATCTCACCTTACATTATATGTTTTTGGAAAAAAGGACTATTTTAATAGTCTTTGCAGCTAATTGTGGATATATTTTGTTGTTACACTGAAACTCCACAACTGATTATAGCTCCTTAAAGATTAGTTGCAATGTGGAATGTGAAACCATATAAATTAACTTTTCTACACTGTTACATTCAATTTCATGTCTATCTTGCCCTTTGAATGAACCTTTTACTCACACATGATTCCACACTGATCATTTGGAAAATATTAGTTCACTGAGTTATATAGATCTTCCAAATAATGGCACATTTCATTATATAAAATCAGAAAATCATATTTGTTAATATCACTGCTGATCTCATTAGAAAAATCTTTAAGCATTGAGAAGTAGATACACATTTTACACAATTCTAGTTTTCTCTTGAAAGCTAAAATTGTATCTTTGACAAGAAATAATGCCAACTGCTGTCTGGGCACGGTGTCTGTAATCTCAGCACTTTGAGACACTGAGGCAGGGGGGTCACGAAGTCAGGAGATCAAGACTATCCTGGCTAACACGGTGAAAGCCCATCTCTACTAAAAATACAAAAAATTAGCTGGGTGCAGTGGCGGGCGCCTGCAGTCCCAGCTACTCGGGAGGCTGAGGCAGGCGAAAGGCATGAACCCAGGAGGCGGAGCTTGCAGTGAGCCGAGATCGCGCCACTGCACTCCAGCCTGGGTGACAGAGTGAGACTCCGTCTAAAAAAAAAAAAAAAAAACAAAAAAACAAAAAAAGAAATAATGCCAACTGCTTTCCTTAAAGTGACAGGTATATTTTGTTAATTTTCAAGATGTCTGCCAAATAGCCAAGTCTCAGCGACCATTTTGTCAGTTGCTTTTTTCCCAAGTAAAACTGGTGTCCCATGTAAAAGGTGGCTAGTTAAATGCACAATTCAAAGAATTGCAAAAGTGTTTTTCTTCAAGACAACCATCATACTTCATTATGCCACAGAAGGACTTAATGCTCACCTCCCATTTCATCACACAGAATATTAAAAAGATGTGTCCTCAAGGGCTGAAATTTAATATTAACAATTTTTACTGTTTCATCAAGGACTTTTTTTTTTTGAGACAGTCTCACTCTGTCACCCAGACTTGAGTGCAGTAGCGTGATCTTGGCTCACTGCAACCTCTGTCCCCCAGGTTCAAGCAATTCTCAGGCCACAGCCTCCCGAGTAGCTGGAATTACAGGCACCCGCCACCATGCCCAGCTAATTTTTGTATTTTTAGTAGAGACGAGGTTTCACCATGTTGGCCAGACTGGTCTCGAACTCCTGGCCTCAAGTGATCAGACTGATTTGGCCTTCCAAAGTGCTGGGATTACAGGCCTGAGCCACTGCCCCAGCCATCGAGGACATTCTTAAGTGAACTTGGCTTTTTTGATAAGTGCCTCTGTGTGATAGTGAAGAATACAATGATTTTTGGTTCTACTGCTTTGATTTGTGCTAAGGTGTCGGCAATTTTTCTCACCATTTCTTTTGCATCATCTGCTGATGCTGCTGTTCCAGGGATCGCACTTTGTAAAGCATGGCCCTATACTGCCTTCAGGGATCCAAGAGAGGCCAAGAAGGCAGAACTCTGGAACAACCATTTTTGATTAAACAAGAACCACTGACCGCATTCTGATTTTTTTTTTTTTTTTTTGAGACGGAGTCTTGCTCTGTCACCCAGACGGGAGTACAGTGGTGTGATCTTGGCTCACTGCAACATCTGTCTCCCTGGTTCAAGCAATTCTCCTACCTCAGCCTCCTGAGTAGCTGGGATTAAAGGTGCCTGCCACCACGCTTGGCTAATTTTTGCATTTTTAGTAGAGACGGGGTTTTGCCCTGCTGGCCAGGCTGGTCTTGAACTCCTGACCTCAAGTAATCCACCTACCTCAGTGTCCCAAAGTGCTGGGATTACAAGCGTGAGCCACCAGGCCCAACTCTCATTCTGATTTTATCTGTAATATTTATTAGCATTCCCTCAAAAAATTCTGGTGGAAAATAAAAAAGTTTATGATTTACTATTATAAAACAAGTCTTGGCTGTACTAGGAAGCAATTCACATTGAAGTTTTTTAAAAAAAATTCTATGCATACAAAGCTGTCTATTTTTAGAGCCCCAAGTGTGTGCCAGGCATTGTGTTAGGTTCTGGGGTTACAGTAATTGACAAGAAAGACATGATCACTGCCTCACGATGCTTATAGTTTAGTAGGGGAGACTGACAACCACATGTAAATAGATATTGTGATAAGAGCTGTGTGGGAAGCAAATTGGATGCTATAATAGAAAATAAAGGGATGAAAGGAAAGATAAACATTTGGATTGGTAGTTCTCAAACTTTCATGGGTATCAGAATTAACTGGAGAGCTAATAAAGAATGCAGTTGTCCTGGCTTAATCAAAGTAAGGAAAGCCTGGGCCTCTGTATTTTTACCAAATAATTTTCCAAATTTTGAGTAGTACTGCTTTAAATATAGTTCCCAGAGCAAGCCTCTCAAAGAAAGTGACCTTAAACTGAGTCCTGACTGATGAGAATAATTGGGAAAAACAGGCTTTTCATTGGATTTGGATCAGATTTGTTTGAGGTGATGCCAGTGCTTCAGCTGTAGGGCTGAGAAGTTCACTTATAGCTTAAATGAGCCCATTCTATTTCTTATTACAAATAATTTGATTACTTAAGTGAACGACTAGAGGGGTTCCTATAACAAATGTGTTTTATGAGCAGGACTGGTTACATTAGACATTTTGTATTTACTAACCATGTCACAGAACATCTTTCTGAAAGACTTATCCCATTAACAAGGGACAGATCACATATCTTTACCTTTAAAACATTTCACCACAATTGGCTCTTTTTCTGACAATGCCTTTTTACATAGTCACTGAACGATAACTTCTGAGTTCTCTGAAATTCTCTTCGTTGTCTTGCTAAGAAGTTAGCAACCAGCATGACACTTTGAATTAATTCTCAAAGTGCTTATGCTAATAAGATTATCTCCCCTCAAGGCTTTTCATTAAATATAATTGTAAAAATTACATTTCTTTAAGGTCAGTAAAAGAAATCAAGGTATTTAATTTCTGATTTCCGCATAATTAAGTGAAGAATGGAGGGGAAGAATATTCCAGCTAGAGGGAATAGTGTACAGATTGGCTCTGAGATGAAAGAGGGCTTGTCTTCTTCATGGGACTGGAGGAAGAGAGTATAGCTACAATATAGTGAGCAAGAGAGAGAGGAGCACAAGACACATCGGAAAAGTTCAGCAGGGATCAGTCCATATTGGCCTTTGAGGCTAAGATAAGAAATTTGGTTTGTTTTATGTTCAATGGGAAGCCATTGACACAACCTATCCATCAAAAGTGTTCTGTGAAGACAACTTTGAGTTTGTACAACAGATCTGTTTATAAAATAGGTACTTGGGAGCACAATCAATATTGGCAGAACTAGCTCCAGGATTCTGAGCTCCATTTTACTGGCTCATGCTTCACTCTATCTCTTCATTTCTCCATTGTTAATTCTTGCCTTCCTCTGCTTCTCTGTATTCACCTCCCTATTTGTCTTTCAATGTATTCCATCCTCCCAATCTTTCTTTCTCCTGGAAGAATTGGAACTTGGGATCTCATCTTAAGTGCAGGATGGCCTTGAAAAGGAAAAGAGACTTTTTATCTGACGAATGCAAGCCCTCTTCAATTATCAGGCCCAGAGAGGTGTTAAAATCAACAGCAGTGAAATCTCACTCCCACTTGAGCTAAATAATTACATCTTGAGGGCACTTGCTATATGGGCTCTAGACTAACTGAAGCCAAGTAGCTAGGAAATGCCATATGCTAGACACCATAATTCACAGCCATAGTTTAGCAATGCATAACCAACCACTAACCAAACTTGTTCTGATAAACCAGTGAGAATTCCTGTCAAACAACTTTGTATCAGACAAGTCCTTGTCCCCTTTTGCCTTTAAAAATCTTGTAACAAAAAGGCCCAAATGGATCATTCCCCAAGGCAACTTGGAAGTGTGTCCTGGGCTGCAGTCCTCAATCTTTGCCCAAATAAACTCTCTATGTTAATTCTGTCTCCTTTTCTTTCTTTAGTTTGATAGCCCGAAGGATGAGAATATCAGCTATTCCAATCCTACTGGTCCTCTTAGCTGGATGACCTTGACTGAGTGCTATAGCCTCAGACTCCTCATCTGTAAACAGAGGATAGTAATAACGATACTTATAGAAATATATGTGCTAGCCCAGGGAAATATTTAGAGCATGGCCTGCTACATAGCACGTGCTCAAAAATGTTAGTGACATATCTCATATTTCCTATTCAAACTTTCCGTTTTTACTGTTATCTCACATTTTGAGCGCTTTCTGTTCAAGGAGTATATCATTTATTTTCAAATCTACCATATCACCTTGCATTCTGTTGCCACTCTGTAAATATTTGTTCTGTGTTATACAATTATGAAATGCCACAAGACCTAAGAGGAGTGAGAAAATGCCACCTGCAAGACTGATAAGGAACCCCTTCAGGTCAGTGGATGGATGCAACTTGATCATTGAGGGACTGGCAACATTTGGGTGGGCAAAGAAAAAGAAGGACATTCCAGTTGGTATGACTGTGAGTAAATGTGTGAGATGAGAATGTTTGATGGTCAGTGAGTAGTCCACATGATTTGAAGTGAAGGATTTGTTTGTGGAAGTCTTTAGTATGTTAGCACAAAACTAAGGAGCACCTTCATTAACAAGGCACTAAGTTTAGAATTTTTCCTGCAGTCACTGGGGAACATTGAACATTTTGACATTAAAGAGGGATATAATCAAAGCAGGGCTTCCTCAAGATTAATCTGGTGGTGTTGTATAGATTTATTTGGGAAACCAGTCTCCTGGCTAGTTTGTTCCCTGAACTAGGGCAGTAGTCATGAAAATGGAAGATTTGAGCCAAGAGAAAACTGGCAGGACTTGGCAGTTGAATCTAAAAGTTGAAGAAAAGAATAATCATTTTGAACTTGAAATTATCATAGTCGGCTGCAGTGGCTCATCCGGTAATCCCGGCATTTTGGGAGGCCAAGGCAGGAGCATTGCTTGAGACCAGGAGTTCAAGACCAGCCTGAGCAACATAGCAACAACAACAACAACAACAACAACAAAAAGCCAGTAGTTGTGGCATGTGCCTGCAGTCCCAGCTACCCAGGAGACTAAGGTGGAAGGATTGCTTGAGCCCAGGAAGTTGAAGCTGCAGTGAGCCATGATTGTGCCACTGCACTCCAGCCTGTCAGGCTCTCTTCCAAAGAACTAAGAATACTTTAACATGTAGTCAATAAAACAAAACCACATCACTACTCTGTGTATCTAGCAGGATAAAACAATCCCAAGCTTTCTAAGAGACTCTCAGAGTGATACAGAGTAATAGTAGCTCAGTTAGTCTCACTTAAAAGTGGGAAATCCCCACCAGAATGACTAAAATGTAAAGGAATTGCAGTTCCTAGTGTATGTAAGGATAAGATATGGAACAGCTAAAGTTCTTTTTTTTTTTGAAATGGAGTCTCTCTTTGTAGCCCAGGCTGGAGTGCAGTTTCTGCTCACTGCAAGCTCCGCCTCCCGGGTTCACGCCATTCTCCCGCCTCAGCCTCCCAAGCAGCTGGGACCACAGATGCCAGCTAATTTTTTTTTTTTTTTTTGTATTTTTAGTAGAGACGGGGTTTCACCGTGTTAGCCAGGATGGTCTCGATCTCCTGACCTCGTGATCTGCCCACCTCGGCCTCTCAAAGTGCTGGGATTACAGGCTTGAGCCACCATGCCTGACCCTAAAATTCTTATACCTTGCTGATGGGACTGTAAACTGGTACAACCACATTGCAGAACTATTTAGCAGTACCTAGCAAAGCTAACATACATATGTCCTATGACCCAGTAATTTAACTTGATCTGGTTGGTGGTTACCTAACTGTTTGTAAGGATGTATTGAGCTGTTGCCTTACTATTTATGCACTGGGGAGTATTTAAATTTTATCTCAATTAAAATTATAAGTAAATAAATAACTATATATTTGTAAACATTAAGAAAGGTAAGGAAATCCAAAGCAAAGGAAATAAATGAGTTGCCCAAGATCGTCTTTAGTCTGGATTTGGAAATGTATTCTACTGCATCACTTCAACTGAACTGCCTATCAAAGAGGAATTACACTTTTAAATCATCTTATTTGATTAAATAAATTGGGCACCTTCTTTATTAGAATAAGGGTCTGAACCTTCTGCAATTGGTAGATTCGCCAAACTTCTGCTCTGCCAAACTACGAGTAAAGAGACGGGTTCAAGATTGAAAGACCAGGGGAAGGATGGGGAAAGGAGGAAAACAAGAGATTGAAAAGCCATTGCTGCTTCTCACTCCTACTGCTAAAGTTATTTCTAACATGGGACAATTTTGTAGTATCTTTATTTGATACCCATTTGACAAATTCAGATTATCTACAATGCATACAGTACTTTACATTATATTAAGAGTATATGATCCCTTTTTATAAATGAAGAGGCTATATATCTCCTTAAGAAGTTGTCTTTGTTTATTCTTGCTGCTGTAACAAAATATCACAGACTGGGTAATTTATAAATAACAGAAATTTATTTCTCACAGTTCTGGAAGCAGGAAGTCCAGTAACAAAGTGCCAGCAGATTCAGTGTCTGGTGGAGGTTTTGTCTCTGCTTTCAAGATGGTGCTTTGTTGCTATATACTCACTTGGCAGAAGGGCAAAAGGGCATGAATGCTGTGTAAAGCCTCTTTAAAAGAGCATTAATCCCATTCACGATGAAGAAGCCCTCATGGACTAATGACCTCCTAAAGTCTCTACCTTCCAAAACCATCACCTTGGGGTTTAAGTTCCAATGCATGAATTTTGGAGGGACACACACATTCAAATCATAGCAGCAATTAATTTATAGTGATTTTTGATGTGTTGCATATCCTCCAGATAAAAGTTCACAGAATCTATTCTTACTAAGTGAGATCAACAATGAACTCTGAAAACAGGTTTTCTTAACCACCCATGAGAGGCAATGAATACACCTGAGTGGATCAATTAACTGTGTAAAATTAGGCACAGCATTTTATGTGTGTATTAGTACTTTTTTCTGTGATGGGAATCAGAGCTTTTTGGGAAGCCATGAATATGCACCTCTCAGATCTACTGCCAAGAACATATTGACTGATGGCCCCAGCACTCTGAAATCCAATACTGAGTTGATCCCAAGGCTACACTGCCCACAGCTTGCTCCAAGACAATTGCAGGACTCCTCTGATGGCAACTCTGGCTCAAGGGCTCCCTGACAGCCTTGCTGAACTCCCTCAGAACTGTACTTCAGTCTAAGATGCATCCACTCAACCTTCCTCTCTTCCTTCCTTCCTCCCTTCTCTCTGTCCTTCACCCAGGGTCAGATCTGCTTTGAGCCTTCCCTGGCTCCCTCCCAATTTTCCCTCATAGGCACTGTCCTTAATAAATCTCTTGCATTACTAATCCCATGTAGTATCGACTTCTTGGAGGAGTTGGACTATACACGTGGTACCAGGAGTTGTCCTGGTTAACAGGTGGGGTTTGGATAGTCCCTAGCACAAAGTGCTAAAGATTTCACTGATAGTGACCTGGTAAAGTGTCCCAATAGAGGAGTTCAGTGGTCAGGATCATGCTTGGATACAACTTTTAAAGTAAACCACAGTGCTGTATGTTACGTGCCCTACTGTAGAGAAAGAAGTCCAGCACCTGATAGGTCTCTTTGGGTTCTGGAGGCAGCACATTCCACCCCTATGAATATTCCTCTAGCCTGTATACAAGGTGGCATGCAAGGCTGCTGGCTTTGAGTAGGATCCTGAGCAGGAATATAATCTGCAGCAGATCCAGGTTATGGTACAAGCAGTCTTGCCACTTGGGCCATATAATCCAGCAGACCATATGGTATTACAGTTGTTAATGGTGGAAAAAGATACAGTCTGGAGTTTATGGCAAGCTCCAGTGGGAGCAAAACAATGTAGGTCCTAGGAGTCTGGAGCAAGGACCTGCCACCTGCAGCAAAAAACGTTATGCCTTTTGAGAAACAAGTCCCGGCATGTTACTGGGCCCCAATAAAGACAAAACACTTGACCATGGGTGTCAAGTGACCATGCAGCCAGAACTACTCATTATGAGTTGGGTTCCTTCTGACCCACCCAAGTCATAAAGTCAGATAGACCTACCATCAATCCATCATACTATGGAAATGGTACATCTAGGAAGGAGTCCAAGCAAGACTCGAGAACACAAGTAAATTGCATAAGCAGGTAGCTCAGACCCCCATATCATCCATAAATGATGCACCAGTTCTCCTTCCCTGGTTTGCACCTGTAGCCATATGAAGGAGAGTTCACATATAAATAGCTGAAGGAGAATAAACCTCTTTCTTGGTTTACAGATGAGTCTGCTTTTTTACGTGAGTGAAAGCTAAACATGAATGATGGGTTCATTGCAGTCACGTTCAGAAGTGGCCCTGAAAGACAGTGAGAGGGAAAATCTTCTGAATGGGAAGCTGAAGTGGTACATCTAGTCATCTACTTTCTGTGGAAGAAGTGGCCTGAAATAATAATATTTACAGATTCACAGGCAGTGGCCAATGGTCTGTCCATCTAGTCAGAATCCTGAAAGTGAAGACTAGATCAGAGACCAGGGGTGCTGGGGTAGGGGTATGTAGATGGACATATGGGAGTGGGTACAAAGTATGAATATCTTTGTATCACACATAACTATCCACCAGAAAATATCTGCCACACAAGCAGGGCACCATGGGCATCTACACGGAGGGGTCATGTTGGCAGAGACATAGGCCAACAGCACAGAATCCCATTTACCAAGACTGATCTAGTTAATGCTGCCTTTGAACATTCAACCTGTCAACAAAAGAGACCCATACTGAGCTCCCAGATATGACATTATCCCTTGGTCAGTTGTCACTGGGCGCCTTCCGTTCTGCAACGGCCAGCAGTTTGTCCTCACAGGGATAGATAACCACTCTAGGCATAGGTTTGCTGTTACTTCCTGCAGAATCTCAGCCAGCATCACTATCGAGGGATTATGAAAGTCCTGATTCATAAGCATGGAATCCTATGCAACATAACATCTGACCAGAGGACCCATGTTACTACAAAGGAGGGGTGAGAATGACCCCATGATAATGAGATTCACTGGTCATATCAGGTACTACAGTGTCCAGAGGCAGCCGGCTTCAACCAATGCTGGAATGGTCTTTGAAAGTAACTAAATTGTTGCTTTGAAGGCAACACTCTGAAAGAAGGAGGCATCATCCTTCAGGATACAGTGTATGTATTAAATATGAGGCTTTTATCTGGTGCTGTGTCCCCAGTAGGAAAAAATACATAGATCCAGAGGACAAAGGGTGGAAGCATGAGTAGCCTCACTTACCACTGGAGGACGTTGTGCTTCTTGTCTCATCAACTCTGGGTTCTGCAGAGTTGGTGGTTATGTTCCTCAAAGAGGGCCCACTCTTGCCAAGGGGTGTAGGAAGGGTCCCATGGAACTCTAAGCTATGGCTGCCACCAGGACACTTTGGACTACTTGTGTCCAGGAGCCAGCAGGCAAGAAGAGGGATCACAATTATGGCGATAATTGATGCTGATCATCAGGAGGAAGTAGGGCTGTTTTTATACAATTGGAGCATGGAAGAATGTGTGCGTGTTGCCCAGATAATACACTTTGGTGCCTCCAGGTACTCTCTTGCCCATTTATGACTTTGAGTGGGCAAGTGTGGTGACTGCAACCTCAGAAGCGTATGATTCCCAAAGGCTCAGACCTCTCAGGAATGAAGATTTGGATTAAACCATCAGGTAAAGTCAGTAAAACCTGCACAGGTGAAGGTTGAGGAAGAGGCAGCCTCAAGACCTGCTGCAGAACAGGGGTTGTAATTCGTCTTATTAACCTTCCTTTACTAAGTTTTTCCCTCAGAAAAAGAGGTTCATGGAAACCCTGTAGGATCTGCTCCCTGACCTTGTGTGGTGAAGTAGATCTGTGCAGTGCAAGGAGACTGTGGCAGCCATGAGAATGTCCCTCTCAGACCTGACTGTCAGGATTATAATTGACTTGCTGCTGCTCTGAAATCCATCAACTCACTGAAGCCATGCCTCGCACCTGCTGCTTTCAGCCATGAGTAAGTGCGGCAGGGACACTAGGGCAGGCACCTCAATGGGAGATGCAGGACTCCTCTGACCTGCCCCTGTGGCCTGAGGACTCCTTATCAGCTTTGCCATAAGTTTCTTAGACATGCATTAAAGTCTAAGGCACTTCCACCTAGCCTACCTTCGTTTCGTCTCTCCTCCACAGGGGGTCAGAATCTCCTTCTCAGTCTGATGGCACTCCTGGCCTACCCTAAGAGTCAGATGGCACTCCTAACCACCTCTCTCTCACCATTTTCCCTCACAGGTCTTTCCCTCAATGACTGTCTTGCACAGTTAACCCCATCTCAGAGGACCTGGATCAACACAGCTTTCATCAGATACTCAAAAAGTTTATGACCTGGCTGGGCGCGGTGGCTCAAGCCTGTAATCCCAGCACTTTGGGAGGCCGAGACGGGCGGATCACGAGGTCAGAAGATCGAGACCATCCTGGCTAACACGGTGAAACCCCGTCTCTACTAAAAAAATACAAAAATCTAGCCGGGCGAGGTGGCGGGCGCCTGTAGTCCCAGCTACTCGGGAGGCTGAGGCAGGAGAATGGCGGGAACCCGGGAGGCGGAGCTTGCAGTGAGCTGAGATCCGGCCACTGCACTCCAGCCTGGGTGATAGAGCGAGACTCCGTCTCAACAAAAAAAAAAAAAAAAGTTTATGACCTAAAAAAGGTTGTATACAACCCATTTGCCAGATGCTGAGTTTGCATTCCTGCCTTAGAAAAACCAGAAACACAATATGGAGCCGTTCTTGATCCAGATCAATGCTTTCTTTCTTGCAGTATCCCTGATCCAGGTAAGTAAGATTGTGCTGAAGCATCTGGAAAAATAAATCAATGATAGGAGTAAGTTTAGGTCAAAAAGCGATTTCTCTTCCCTCTGGCCAGGCAGGCAGGTCACCCTTCCAACAGAGTCAGCCTTATTATATAAACTAGGAAGACTCAGTGGAATTTCACAAAGGCAATTCAACTGGAGAAATAGTCTGCCTTAAATTTACTTATTAAAATAATACATTAACAATACTAAATATCCTCCTGAATCATCCAAGAATGCAGTGCTATTAGTCACTCCAAGAACTTGAAGTGTACCACAAACACAAAGGCATGAGCTTTCTCTATCCTGAAAAATGCAGTGACTAGGGAAGATGATTGCAAACCATTTCTGGAGAAAATTAAATACATACATTTCAGGTTTTAGACAGTTAGGCTTTTTAAAAATAAAATATGTGCTTCCTAATCATCCTTGAGCTTTTCCCATGATATTAATCGTGTTCTGCCAGCAGGGAGAGGGACAATATCTACCTAATAGATCTGTTGCCCATGCGGAAGTATTTCAGAGCCTGGCAACTTCCCCTTCTCTTATTAGTGACAGGAGTGATTCAGAGTGCTCCTCCCTGACCCATTTATTCATGAGTATACTATCAAGAATAGTTCCAAGCTTTCTATTTCATGGCATGATAAAAAACAAACTCAAACAAAATTCACACTCTGTCCTCTTTCTGTCCCATTTTTGTCCTGGTGATATTTCCTGGGTCTTTTCCCCTCAAAACATACTGTATAAAATAAAAATTTTATTTTATAAAAATGCATTGTCCCAAATCCCCCCAGATGTCAGTCCAACTTAAAGTAGTGAAGAGTATGACATTTCTCGGGTAATATGTGAGCAGAGGAGAAGCTGGAGGTGGGGGTCTGGGATATAGGTGGAGTAAAGCCTTTTTCAAAGCACAAAAAGTCCCAAAAGATCCTTCTTTAACAGTAATGTCTCTGTGGAACATGCTGGTGTTCACGGCAGGATATTAGGATGAGGAGCTTGCTGGAACATCAGTAGCTGATTGAAGCTTCTCTTCATTCTTATGTCTGTAGCTGTTCCAATTGCCAAAATCATCCAGTCATTCTCTTTGGGACAAAAAGTTCTGTGAGTTCATGCCAGTTTTGTAATTTAATTTATCAGGGGACCCAATTCACCAAGTGACTCTAAATCAAGCATCTAATCTCTTGCATCTAAATTTATCTGTTTGTAAAACTGAGATTATATTGATTATTTCTTCCTCATTTCACAGGTTCTTATAAAGGGGAAAATGCCCAAATTTTAATTGAGTCAATATTGTAAGAGCCAAAAACAGTGTTAAAATCTATGACTCATGGGATTCTTTCAGCATTATCCATGCAAACATGGATAATGCATGGATAATGCTCTGACAGATTTTGAAGATCTAGCTTCAAACATTGAGTACTTTGAGGGAGGAAAATGACAAGGTAAAACGTTGCTAGTTAATGCTACTCGTTTAAAGGCAACAATATTACTGTTATAAAACCATCCCTCACATAGTGTTGTCTTTCAAAGAAGTACATTTCACATAACTAAAATTGAAGTTGACATCAGTAACCCATGCTTGCAAGGATCTAGCCACATCTAGCAAATCAGGATTCCATGCAACTCTTGATCACACGCCCCACTTCACCATTTTCTTCCGATTCTCCAGCATAGAAGCTCTCAAACCAGTCTGTCATCAGAAGTCCCTCCTTGCTGGGCAGAAAAAGAAATAGCAAGAAAACAGTCCATTTTCGAGGGAATGGGGAGGGGGAATTGCCAGAAACTTTCAAAAAGTGTGACTCCGTCGCACTATGATCTGGCTCTCATCTACCATATTATATATTTATAAATCTAAAAATATTTCCTAAATTATTTTTGCTACTAGCATATGGAGAGTAATGGTTCTCACTGGAGACAGAAGCAAGCCATTTGACATGGAAATAACAATAGCTTCTGTCTCTAGTTGGTCAACCGCAGCTCCAGCAGTAATTGAGTTGGATGTTTTCCAAGTCTTCATTCACAGAGTTGTTCATAATGATGTCTATGAGAGGGCTTTTTCCTCTTAAATTTCACAGAGCACCTTTCAAAACAAAAAAGATGGTAAAATATTCTTTTATATATATATGTGTGTGTGTGTGTGTAAAATTGTGATACACACATACATCTTATTATCAAATACAAAGTTTTAATAATGACTGATATGCATTAAATAATTTATTTGAAATTTTGTAAATGGCATATGCCATTCCAGACAGGTAAATTAGGTTGGGAAAAATATGTGCTATGAGCTAGCTTTTGTATTATAGCACCTATTGTATTCTACCTTGTATTATTGCTCTTTGTTAACAAGTTCATCTCCATTAGCTTACAAACCTTTTGAATACAATGGCAGTATCTTTTATTTCTTTGTATTTTCTAAAGCAGTGAGATGTGGTTCATGGAGAGGAGCTGGTCTGGGAACAGTTGGTTGCCAGTTTGCAACAAGATAAGTACACAAATTGAGAGTACATATTTAAGATCTTTTGTAGAAATTTACTATTACCATGCTGTCTAAGTGCATGATGAGTACACTCGTCTAGTAGAACAAGGCACAGGCCAGACTGAGTGTTGTTGAACTGGCTAGAATGACTTGCATGTGGTGTGAGCTGTATACTTGCCCTGGGCAGCAGAACCATGTATTGGTCTGGCTTGCAACTAATTAGGAACAAAAAGAACAACAGAACTGGTGCTTTAATGCAGATAGTTTGAAAAGCACTGCTCTAAATAAGGAGTTGGCAAACTATGGCTTGTTAGTCACATCTTACTGGTCACCTACCTGTTGTTGTATATAAAGTTTTATGGGAACACAGGCATGCTCATTCATTTATTATATATGCTGTTTTCACACTACAGAGGCAGAGCTGAGTAGCTCCAACAGAGACTGTATGGTTCTCAAAACCTCAAATATTTACTACTTGGCCCTTTACAGAAAAGGCTTGCTGATCCCTGTTCTAAAGCAACATTTTAAAAAAAATTTTGACTGTAATTGACAGTAAGAAATGCATTTTACTTAGCAAACAAGTAGATACATACATCTATCTATCTAAAAGTTTTAGAAAAACAATTTACTCAAACTATGTGTGATGCACTTTGATATTTCTATTCTATTCTGCTTTAATTGTATTAAAAATAATATCGAACACAACATAATAAATTTATATTACAACCAACTATAGATTTTTACCCATAATTTGAAAATTACTGCCCTAGCATGGTGCTTTGCATATTTATTTATTGAATAATTTATTAATATATATTAATAGCAGAGTTATTTACCTTCCATGCCACATAGAGTTTACTGATATTCATTATTATCCACACCTTCTTGTACCACAAGGACTGAAAGCCTGGAAATTATATTTCCCAGATTCTTTTGCCATCACAGTTCCAGTTAGAGTTTGATATGAGAGACATTGAAAGTGGAATGAAGGAGGAGCTATTATTCCACAATAGAAGGCAATGGGCATCAGCAGACAAAGACAAAAAGCATGGGGTTTTGCCACACACTTCCAGGCATCTGCCTTAGCATTCCTCTCTCCAGCGCTGCAGGCAGCTGATATCATTGCTGGTAGCTTCCCTGCAATTCAACATATTTGGTGAGATCTAGATCATTCATCACATTTTGTCATGGTTGTGTTTGGGATATTTGGGGCTTCCTAGCCGATTCCACTTGAGAAGAAGTGTTCAAAAAAGGAATTAACTAGAGACAGAAATTAATTCCATTTCCTAGGCCGCATATGGGATAATCAATGACCTGAGGAAAGATCCCTCCAACTGGTGAAAAATTTGAGGGGAGAATTACAGAAAGGAAGAGTTATAGTCAGTGGTGTGCTGGTAAATGTTTAACAACTGGCTCTCCTGGGGGAAAAAAAAAATCCATGATTTACAAGGTTTGACTATTTCCATGGTGTCAATACTCCCACAATGGCCAATAACAAGCTAGCAATGTGCAATCAACGAATGTGAAGTTGGAAAGGGACGCCCACAATCAGCTCTGCAGGTTAGTGGGAGTTGGCTACAACACATTAGATATAATCTTATTAGTGGGGTGTCCAGGGCAGCCCCAGCCTGTATCTGTTGTCCATACTTGCCATCTTTCACTTCCCAAAGTATTTTATTTAATAGAGTCTATTCTTGTTATGCACAGTAGTTATGTTCTATAAATTCACTGCAAACACCAAATTGGTGAATACTGAACTATCACTCCTAGGGAAAACATAAGGTCAGGTTCCGGCAAGGCTCTGGTCACATTTTTATCAACAAATAAATATATTACCTTGTTTTCTGTGTGTTCTTGTTTAAAGACACCTTATTTAATGTGTACTGTTGGTTCATTATACATTAACATATAGTTATAGATTATACATTGAGCTCACGGCCAACAGCACTATCTCACACCTGAAGGAGACTTATCTGACATATATATTTTCTTTTTAAGAAATATTATAGGCCGCAGTGGCTCACACCTGTAATCCCAGCACTTTAGGAGTCCGAGGGGGGCAGATCATGAGGTCAGGAAATCGAGACCCTCCTGGCTAACACGGTGAAACCCCGTTATCTACTGAAAATACAAAACATTAGCCGGGCGTGGTGGCGGGCGCCTGTAGTCCCAGCTACTCCGGAGGCTGAGGCTGGAGAATGGCGTGAACCCGGGAGGCGGAGCTTGCAGTGAGCCGAGATCGCGCCACCGCACTCCACCCTGGGCGACAGAGCGAGACTCCGTCTCAAAAAAAAAAAAGAAAAATAAATATTATAGCCTTCTTGTGTTTATGAATAATAGGCAGCACTTCGGCACTACACATGGAGGCCACTTTAAACAGCAAAATCATTAAGTAAAAGCACAAAAATGGGGAAAATGTGGCAGTAAATAGACCATGAAAAGAACACTTGTTTACAGTGTAAGAGCTGAAACAAGTAGGCAGGGTGTCGCCTTGTTCAACCTAAGCAAGGAGAATGCATGTTGAGTGGCTAAAATTTTTTGTCACTCTGAGCATGTCTATGAACAATGGCAAAAGCACCAGAAGTATATATTTTAGTGTTATGAATACACTTTAGAAAGCAAGCAAATCTGTAAATACAGTATCCATGAATAATGAAAACTGACTGTATATTATGATTACCCTAGTTATTTTTTAAAGATTTTTATTGATACATAATAACTGTAAATATTTATGGGATACATGTGATATTTTGATACATGCATACAATGTGTAGTGATCAAATCAGGGTAATTAAGATATCCATCACTTCAAACATTTATCATTTCTTTGTATTGGGAACATTTCGAATCTCCTATTTTGAAATATATAGTAAATCACTGTTAACTATAGTCACCCTACTGTGCTATTGAACAGTAGAACTTACTCCTTCCTATCTCATTGTACTTTTATATCCATTAGTCAACCACTCTTCACCCTCCCATCCCCATTACCCTTCTCAGCGTCTGGCAACCATCATTGTACTTTCTACCTCTTTAAGATCAACTTTTTTGCTCACACATGAGTGAGAACAGACAATATTTGTCTTTCTGTGCCTGGCTTATTCCACTTAACATAACGTTTTCCAGTTCCATCCATGTTGCTGAAAATGACAGAATTTCATTCCTTTTTGACCAAATAATATTCCATTGTGTATATGTACCACATTTTAAAAATAAGTTCAACTTTTATATTGGGATTCAGGAGGTACATGTGCAGGTTTGTGAACTGAAGATATTGCATGATGCTGAGGTTTGGGATACTATTGATCCCATCACCCAGGTACTGAGCATAGTACCCAATAGGTAGTTTTTCAACCCCTGCTCCCCTCCTACCTCCTCCCCAGTAGTCTTCAGTGTCTATTGTCCACAAATACCCATTGTTTATCTCCCGCTTATAAGCAAGAACATGTGGTGTTTGGTGTTCTGTTCCTGTGTTATAACGTTCACTTAGGATAATGGCCTCCAGCTGCATCCATGTTGCTGCAAAGGAAACAGTCTGTTGTATCTGACAGCTTCATCATATTTCACGGTGTATATATACCACATTTTCTTTATCCAGTCCACGTTGATGGGCACCTAGGTTGATTCCATGTCTTTGCTATTGTGAATAGTGGTGTGATGAGCATATGAGTGCATTAGTCTTTTGGTAAAACGATGTATTTCTTTTGCATATATACCCAGCCAATGTGATTGCTGGGTCAAATGGCAATTCTCTTTTATTTTTAAGTTCTTTGAAACATCTCCAAACTGCTTTCCACAGTGGCTGAACTAACATTCCCTTGAACAGCATATAAGCATTCCCTTTTCTCTGCAACCTTGCCAGCATCTGCTATTTTTTGACTTTTTTTTTTTTTTTTTGAGACAGAGTCTTGCTCTGTTGCCCAGGCTGGAGTGCAGCGGTGCGATCTCCGCTCACTGCAAGCTCCGCCTCCCAGGTTCACACCATTCTCTTGCCTTAGCCTCCCAGGTAGCTGGGACTACAGGTGCCCGCCACCACACCTGGCTAATCTTCTTTGTATTTTTAGTAGAGATGGGGTTTCACCATGTTATCCAGGATGCTCTTGATCTCCTGACCTCGTGATCCACCTGCCTCGGCCTCCCAAAGTGCTGGGATTACAGGCTTGAGCCACCACACTCGGCCTATTTTTTGACTTTTTAATAATAGCCATTCTGATTGGTATGAGATGGTATCTCACTGTGGTTTTGATTTGCATTTCTCTGATTATTAGTGATGTTGAACATTTTTTCATATGTTTGCTGGCCATTTGTATGGCTTATTTTGAGAAGTGTCTGTTCATGTCTTTTGTCCATTTTCAATGGGGTTGTTTTTTGCTTGTTCAATTGTATAGTTTCTTTATAGATTCTGGATATTAGACTTTTGTCAGATGCACAGTTTGCAAATATTTTCTCCCACTCTCTAGGTTGTTTACTCTGTTGATAGTTTCTTTTGCTGTGCAGAAGCTCTTTAGTTTAATTAGGTTCCACTTTTCAATTTTTGTTTTTGTTGCAATTGCTTTTATTTTTTTTGAGACAGAGTTTCATTCTTGCTGCCCAGGCCGGAATACAATGGCAGGATCTCGTCTCACTGCAGCTTCTGCCTCCCAGGTTCAAGTGATTCTCCTGCGTCAGCCTCCCAAGTAGCTGGGATTACAGGAGTGCGCTACCACACCTGGCTAATTTTGTATTTTTTTTAGTAAAGACGGGGTTTCACCATGTTGGTCAGGCTGGTCTCAAACACCTGACCTTAAGTGATCCACCCTCCTCGGCCTCCCAAAGTGCTGGGATTACAGGCATGAGCCACCACACCCAGCCTGCAATTGCTTTTAAGGATGTGGTCATAAATTCTTTCCCAAGGCTGATGTCCAGAAAGGTATTTGCTAGGTTTTGTTCTAGGATTACTAAAGTTTGAGGCCTTATGCTTAAATCTTTAATCCATTTTGAGTTAATTTTTGTATATGGTAAGAGATAGGGAGCCAGTTTCATTCTTCTGCATATGATTGGCCAGCTATCCTAGTACCATTTATTGAATATGGAATCCTTTCCCCACTGCTTATTGTTGTTGACTTTGTCAAAGATTAGATGGCTATAGTTGCATGGCTTTATTTCTGGGTCCTCTATGACATTCCATTGGTCTGTGTGTCTGTTTTTGTACCAGTACCATGCTGTTTTGGTTACTGAAGGCTTGTAGTATAGTTTGAAGTTGAGTAATGAGACAACTCCAGCTTTCTTCTTTTTCCTTAGTACTGCTTTGGCTGTTCGAGCTCCTTTTTGGTTCCATATGAATTTTAGAATAGTTTGCTGCTGTTGTTGTTGTTGTTGTTCTGTGAGAAATGACATGGGTAGCTTGAAAGGAATAGCATTGAATCTGTTTACTGCTTTAGCCAATATGGCCATTTTAACTACATTGATCCTTGCAATTCATGATCATGGAATGTTTTTGCATTTGTTTGTGTTATCTATGATTTCTTTACAGATATGGCTCTCAGTTTGAACGTTATTGAATACCATACTTTATTTATTCATCCTTTGATGGACACTTAAGTTGATTCCACGTCTTGGCTATTATGAATAATGCTGCAACAAACATGGGAGTGCAGATATCTCTTTGCTAAATTGACTTCCTTTCTTTTGGATATATACCCAGCAGTCAGATATCTGAATCATATGGTAGTTCTATTTTAAGTTTTTTGAGGAAACTCCATACTGTTTTCCATAGTGACTGTACTAATTAACATTCCCACCAACAGTGTAAAACCATTACCTTTTCTCCACATCCTCACCAGCATCTGTTATTGTTTGTCTTTTTGATAATAGCCATTTAACTGAAGTGAGATAAGATCCCATGGTGGCTTTGATTTGCATTTTTCTGATAATGAGTGATGTCAAATATTTTTTCCATATACTTCTTGGCCATTTGTATGTCTTCTTTTGAGAAATATCTATTCAGATCATTTGCCCATCTTTAATTGGATTATTTTTGTTTTCTGTTTTTGCTATTGAGTTGAGTTTCTTACATATTCTGGTTATTAACCCCTTGTGAGATAGATAGCTTGAAAATATCTTCTTCCATTCTGTAAGTTTTCTCTTCAGTCTGTTGATCGTTTTCTATGCTGTGCAGAAGCTTTTTAGTTTGATGTAATTCCATTAGTCTATTTTTGCCTTTGTTATCTGTGCCTTTTTTTTTTTTTTTTTTTTGAGATAGAGTCTCGCTCTGTTGCCCAGGCTGGAGTGCAGTTGTGCAATCTTGGCTCACTGCAAGCTCCGCCTCCCAGGTTCACACCATTCTCCCACCTCAGCCTCTCGAGTACCTGGGACTACAGGAGCCTGCCTCCATGCCCGGCTAATTTTTTGTATCTTTAATAGAGACAGGGTTTCACCATGTTGGTCTGGCTGGTCTCAATCTCCTGACCTCGTGATCCGCCCGCCTGGACCTCCCAAAGTGCTGGGATAACAGGCGTGAGCCACCACACCCGGCCTGTTATCTGTGCTTTTATGGTCTTGCCCCAAAAATCTTTGCTCAGATCAATGTCCAGAAGTGTTTCTCTAATGTTTTCTTCTAGCAGTTTCATAGTTTCAGGTCTTACATTTAAGTCAATCTATTTTAAGTTGTTGCTTTTTTTTTTTTTCTTTTTTTTTGAGACAGGGTCTTGCTCTGTCACCCAGGCTGGAGTGCAGTGGCATGATCATGGCTCACTGCATCCTACCTCAGCCTCCCAAGTAGCTGGGACTATAAGCATGTGCCAACATGCCTGGATAACACTTTCTGTGTGTGTGTGTGTGTGTGTGTGTGTGTAGAGACAGGATCTCCCTATATTACTCAGGCTGGTCTCAATCTCCTGGACTCAAGTGATGCTTCCACCTCGGCCTCCTAAAGTGCTGTCATTATAGGCATGAGCCACTGCACCTAAGTTGATTTTTGTATATGATGAGAAACAGAGGTCTAGTTTCATTCTTTTGCATATGGATATCCAGTTTTCCTTGCATCATTTTTTGAAGGGACTGTTTTTTTCCCCAAATATAAGTTTTTGGTGCCTTTGCAGAAAATGAGTTAGCTGTAAATACATGGATTTATTTTTTGGTTCTCGACTCTGTTCTGTTGGTCTATGTGTCTGTTTTTATGTCAGCACCATGCTGTTTTGATTACCATCACTTAGTAGTACATTTTTAAGTCAAGTGGTGTTATGCCCCAGCTTTGTTCTTTCTGTGAAGAATTGCTTCAGCTATTCACAATCTCTTGTGGTTTCATATAAATTTCAGGATTGTTTTTTCCATTTATATTAAGAATGTCATTGGTATTTTGATAGGAATTGGATTGGATCTATAGATCACTTTGGATAGTATGGACATTTTAATAATATTAATTCTTCCAATCCATGAGAATGGGGTATCTTTTTTTTTCTTTGTTTCCTCCTTGACTTCTTTCATCAGTGTTTTATAGTTTTCATTATAGATATCTTTCACTTCTTTGGTTACATTTATTTCTAGGTATTTTTTTTTTGTAGCTATTATAAATGGGAATGCTTTCTTGATTTCTTTTTCAGATTGTTTCGCTGTTGGTATATAGAAATGCTACTGATATTGTATGGCGATTCTGTATCCTGCTATGTCACTGAGGTCAATGATCAGTTTTAACGGTTTTTTTTTTTTTTTTTGGTAGAGTATTTAGTTTTCCTAATATAGGATTATGTCATCTGTGAACAAGGCTAATTTTACTTTTTCCTTTCCAATTTGGATGCCCTTTATATCTTTCTCTTGCTTAATTGCTCTGGCTAGGACTTCCAGTACCATGTTAAGTAATTGTGGTAAAAGCACCACCCTTGCTTTGTTCCAGATCTAAGAGGAAAGACCTTCAATTATTCCTTATTCAATATGATGTTGACTGTGGATTTGTCATATATGGCCTTTAGTGATTTTAGGTATATTCCTTCTATACCTAGTTTGTTGAGAGTTCACCCCAGTTATCAAGTGACAAAAGTCATTAGGTTTTTTTCATGGGTAGAAAGGATAGGAACTCTGAAATAGTTAGAGAGGAAGAAAGATTTAAAATTTTGCCAAGATTTTGTTGAAGATAATTTTATGTTTAAAGTCAACTTAAAGGAGCTGCAAGGGGCCAGATTGAATTTGTTACAAGTTTTATCCTTTTCTGGAGTTCCTGAAGCTCAGAATTTTAACCAAATCTTGCATCTCACTGTGGGTGTTTTAGTGCGCCAGCTGGAAATTGCGATGAACAAATAGGGTCCCTATGGCCTCTATCCTGAGGACTCTGTTGGAATTGATTGCAACATCAGCCTGCTTTTTATTGGTTTTCAAAGTGAGGGAAGAATTTAAAAAATCCTAAATGGTGGAAGCATCCTTATGAAGTCTGGTCTTTTGTTTGGGTCTATTGAAGATTCAGACTGGTACTGAAAGGATTTATCACTTGCATGTCAGATATATTTTTCTCATTTATACTCTCCACTCCTCTCTACCATGCTCGTTGCCCCAGGAGCTGACTTTTATAGATTGCATCAACAGAATTCTTTGTCTTCTAATTTCTGGCTGTCTAATGGTAGACACATGTAGATCATTGCATAGGAATGGAGTGAAGTCAGAGTACTTATTCCCTTGGTTTCTTCTCTTCTGAGTTGCCACAGGTTGGCAGTGGTTGTAGTTCTCCACCAAAGGCCACAACTCCCATTGCATGGCCTTCTCTTATAGCTACAGTTCTCGCTCTATGTTCCAGTAATTGCTCCCTTTACCTCTTCAGGCGCTGGGTTAATGGCATCCTTCTCCACTACACTTCATCTTAGCCAAAAGGCCGAGAAGCAATAATGGCATCCTTCTTATGGGACTCCTAGGGTACCTCATTATTCCTTGTTGGTTTTCCTTAAACACACCCATACCATGATAAGCAGTCTTTTTATTAAACTGTCCTCAACTGTCTTATTTGGCTGTGCCATATTGTTTCCTTCTGTGACCTGACTGATGACATTGGGTTCAGGTGTTGTAAGTCTGTATCTTCCATTATAAAGGTCCCCACTGACATCCATCTAATGATTTTGATAGGTTTTGATGATTGTTGCTAGAAATGTCATTCACCAATTATGTCATTACATTATAAAGGTCCCCACTGACATCCATCTAATGATTTTGATAGGTTTTGATGATTGTTGCTAGAAATGTCATGCACCAATTATGTCATTACCTAAAGTACAGCTTGTACAATAAATAGAATAAATGCTTGATTATGTCTCTTTATTGATTTTTCAGAAGAGTTGATGTTCTAGTAACCTCCAAAGAAGCCTCCCTTTTTTCAAATAATATTGTGAATTCATAAATATGTATATATCCGGTGTGCTTCGTTATTTCTTTTGATGCTCAAATTGTCCCATCTTTCACCAGCAGTAGCCCCCTCATGCTGTTGCCTTTTTGTCATGACCTCAATAGGCTTCTATAGCTTCCTTGCTCTGTGGAACAATGTGATGTCTCAGATTCTTTTTATACATTTCTGCTGCAGATATGGAACCAAACATTACTCTAAGGAGCCCTGACTCCTTTTTGTGGCAAATGCTATTTAGAGACCATAATTGGGACATTAGGGATTCTAGTTTCTACTGGATTTTCATTGCTTCTACATTTTTTTCAATGAACAGAATTACAAAATGTATACATTTTTATAAAGTGAAAAGCAAATCATGAGTTTATACTGTTAATTCCAAGGAAAAATTTAAGATTACTGGGTTTTTAACTTATTTTAGATGTGTATCCCTTTTCTCTTAAATGGAAAACATTGTAATAATATTAACATATTAATAATCGATCATTTTGTTTTCCTGCTTTATATGTCATAGTCTCAGAAATAACAATATTATTATTAAAAACAAGACTATTGAGTGCAGTGTAAGATTTCTTTGAGGTTATTTGGTCTTTAGGATATATTGCTCAAATAATTTAAGGGGGTTAAAAGGGTTTCATTTAAAAATCACTTGAAATAGTACTTCTGTGGTTATGCCACCAAACTGAACTATAATTAGATTCCATCACTACAATCTAATTTAATTTTGGTTTTGTGTAAAAATTATTCTATGATTCTGAAGTCAAAATTATAGAATAAGGTACATTCAGAGTCCTAACTTCCTTCATTGCTCTTGTTCACATATCCCCATATATTTCCTTCCCCCTCCTGTAAGTAATATTTCTTTATTAATTTTTTCCTTCCATTGTTTCTTATTGAAGCAAGCATGTGTGTGTGTGTGTGTGTGTGTGCGTGTGTGTGTCCCAAGACCTTTTTTGTGCCAAAGGTGGCAAGCTATACGTATTTTACTTCACCTTGCTTTTTTTGGTTTTAACAATATATCTTGGAGATTACCTACAACGGTATAAAGAGATTGTCCTCATTCTTTTTAACATAAACTAGTCCTTCATTGATTAGATGTAGCATAGTTTATTCAACCAGTCTCCTTGAGGGTCATTTGGGTTATTTCCAAGCTTGTGCTACTACAAATAGTGGTGAAATGAAGTTTTTGGTATATGTCATCTTGAATTTTTCCTAGACTTCTAGAAGTGAAATTGCTGGTCAAAGGATAAATGCATATGTAATTTTTTAAATGTCACAAATTCTTCTCCAAAAACATTGCACTTCCAATGAGGATGCCTGTTTCCTCACAACATCACCAATAGAGTATGATGTCAAACCTTGAGATTCCTTTTGCACCTGAATGGGTGAGAAATAGTATCTCTGTATAGTTTTAATTTGCATTTGTTTATCTTACCATGATTAAGCAGAGCATCCTTGCATGTGCTTGAGGTTCATTTGTATATCTATTTGTATAGACAGTCTGTCTCTTTAAGACAGAAGAGATTTAAATGCTCTTCAAATTATGTAACATGAATGTCTTAGTTTCAGTGCCCCAGAGACTGACCGTAAAACAAGGATTCATGTGATTGTGAATTATTAGCAGGTATTTCCATGTAAAGACAGTATGCTAAAGGAAAAATGGGACAAGAAAAAGAAGGAGGCTAAGCCAGGGTATGATAGCAAGCAAAGTTCCAGAGAATATTGCTCTGGGTCAATCTCATAGGAGAGTTATGGAGACCGTGTGAAACACACCTCAGAATTGTCCCCTACAGGTGGCAAGGGAGGTAGAATAGTTTTTTCTTTTCACTGTCTGTCACTGATTGGTTAAGGGCTGCTCTCAGGGGACACAGGCCCCCAGGCACTTCCAGCTCTCTATATCTCTGGGCAAATCAGGCTTCAGCTGCTTAAGAGCAGTCATCCAACTAAGAAATGTAGCTACTGGAAATGAAAGCCTTCAGGGAGCCAGAAAGCATGAACATGGTGAATAGACTGAAGAGGTTATGGGTAGAGCACTGGCAGCAACTACTTTAATGAGTGACTACCCATTCCACACTCACAGGAGGTCAGCACCGTACAAAAGAGACATGTATCAGGGATGATTTCAAAATAAATACCCATGTCCATGATAGATGAGTCAATATTATTGGCATCTTATTTACTTGATTTGACTTTATAACAATTTGCTAATCACATGTGTTAAAAGAAAATTATGATGTATTATGTACACCCAGTATTTCCTAGTCACACAGTGTTGAGTCAAATGTCTCCTTTGAGGGTACCTTAGAATTTTCACTGATGCATAGGGTAATCCCTTTGTGTGAAATCAACACCCAGACCTGTGTTGGAATTAAACCAGGGTTCCCCTGATACTAGCAAGAGGAATAAACAGAGCTTTGTTTTCTCAGCTAATGAGAGCAAACAGTTCTATCCCAGGCGGCCTTCATTGGAGGTTTTTGCAACTATAAGATAATCACACACAGGGCAGAGGTACAGCTCAACAATCCTGAATGAGAAACCAGGAAAGGAATGGAACAGAATACCTTGCTTGAAACTATCAAGTATTTTAGCCCAGTGGCAAGAAATTTACTGACAAAGCAGGTTTTATCTCTTAGGCCTTTCAGCCTGGTTTTCATGTTTTTATTTGTAGAAGGACCTAAAGAGCTCTCAGATTCCAACATCACAGAGAACAGAAAGCTGTTCCTCATTTCATTTATTTTATTATTACTTAAAATTAGTGAGTGGAAACAGGCTATGGGAGAAGAGGTAACATGAATGGAAATTGATCCAGGATGTAATTTCTCCACATCCATGTTTTGTTCCTCCTCAATTCTAAAGTTGAATTTTGACCAATTCTGGGGTGACCATCTTATCTGGATTTGTCTGGGATTTTCCCAATTTTAGCATTGAAAGTCTCAGACATAGGGCAAACTGGAATGGTTATTTACTGTAGCCATTTTGTGAATAATTCTGGTTATATTACTGGTTTAGGATGGGGCTTCTCATGGTAAACTGCATTCAAATTCCCCAAATTTCCTGTTAACATGCATGCAGATTCTGATTCAACAGGGCTGGGGTGGGGCCTGAGAGTCTACATTTCTAGTTTTCAGGTGATATTGATGCTTCTGATCCACCTGTGGACCACACTTGAAGTAGCAAGGGTCAAGGGTAGGGATATTGATGCTAAGTTTTGTTGCACATTTCAACATTTGAAATTTAATTTCAGTTTATATCTACTTTTTTTTTTTTGACACAGAGTCTCACTCTGTCGACCAGGTTGGGGTGCAGTGGCGTGACCTTGACTCACTGCAACCTCCACCTCTCAGGTTCAAGTGATTCTCCTGCCTCAGCCTCCCGAGTAGCCGGGATTACAGGCGCCCACCATGATGCCCAGCTAATTTTTGTATTTTTAGTAGAGCCAGGGTTTTGCCATGTTGACCAGTCTTGGCTCAAACTCCTGAGCTCATGTGATCCACCTGCCTCGGCCTCCCAAAGTGCTGGGATTACAGGCGTGAGCCCAGCTAAAATTAGCCCAGCTAAAATTAGCCCAGCCCTAGTTTATTGAACTTTGAACTTAAGGAAAGAAAACCCTCGGCCTCCTGAAGTGCTGGGATTACAGGCGTGAGCCACCATACCCAGCCCTAGTTTATTGAACTTTGAACTTAAGGAAAGAAAAGTGTTTATGTGATAATCATATCTCTTTATGACTATTCATTGTGAAGGAAAGAGAAATTAATGTACTTGCCAATAGAGCATTTATGTTTAAGAAAAAGTTAAAGGAAAGGTATTCAAGATACAAAAAAATAGCATTTTAATTGATACAAAAATCATAGATTGCAGTTGTTGCTATATGTTTTATATTGTTTCATTTATTTAGTTTTCTTTTTTGGATTTTGAACAAATTTTGAACATGGTATTTTCTTAGATAATTTTAATTTTATTAGCATGTCTGCACTGCCAATTCCTATCTCAGTCACATAGAGGCACCATCTGTACCTTCAAATAGAATTGTATGTTTTTTATCCTTATTACAAGGACATATTTCTATATATTTCATACATAAGATATGAAAGTACTTAATAAGGGTTCTTCCTAAATTTGTTCCCTCAATTCCGTATCTGAAACTTAATTTATTTACTTTTCTTTGGGCACTCTTCCCAATAGCAAATCTCCTTTAAACAACACATTTCACTGGTGTCATGAGATAGCTTTGATTCCAGGAAAGAAAAGCTGGTTTTCAGTATTCCTAAATACAAGAGTAGGGCTTATTGTTACTCATCTTCATTGCCACCAGTAACAGGAAAAGCAACATCTAAATCCATACAATGCTCTTCTGATGAGGTTTTTTAGAGTTATTTTTTTGCCAGGTTTCTCAATTACAGGGTGTCCACTATTAATCCTATTTGATCAGTTTCTGTTTTAGGAGAAGACTCATAGAACGCAGCAAATATTTCATTTATTGAACCTGTCACAGTTATGAACTATCTTCCCAAATCCACCAACTTCATTGGATTTCTAAATCTATTCATGGTTAGTAATTGTGTGTGAGATGCATGCTCTATTTTATATATGTGTGTATACATATACATATATATATATATACACACACACACATACATATACATACAGTGAGTAAAAATACACATTGCTTTTGGCTATAATTTTTGAAAACCCAAATAAGTTTATTTTATTTTAAAAATTTATACTCTACCTTGTACTTCTAGTACATATAGCTTGTATGGTTGCATGTCATCATAAAAAATAGCAAGCGTTACATGAAAGGAAATTAAATAAATCAGAGGATAATGTGAAGCTAAGAGTAAACATAGAAGTAGAAACAATAACAACATTCACATCTAGAGTGTAAGCTTTAGAAGTAGATACAATAGTGTCTAGGAGATAATAGCAGACCAACTGATCAATATATTGCATAGGAGTATTTCAATGTAATATTTCATCTTGTTCCACTGGCATCAGTGCCAAGAACAAACTAGTATTTGTTCAATTTGGAAAGAACTGAAAGAAAACTTTTCAAAGCCCAAAGTTTCTCTCCCACTCTCTTCCCATATCTTTCTTTCTTTGAAAAGAAAATGAAACTTTTTAATCAATGAAATTGACATTAGTTTATATACACTAAAGTGCATGTATTTTAAGTGTATATTTTGATTAGTTTTGAGAAATGTATAAACTTGTGTAAGCATCAACACAATTAAGATGCAAAACATTTCCCGAACCCCTAAGTGCTCCCTTGCAACCCCATTCTATTCAATACTCCCCACCTCTAGCCCAGGCAACCACTAATCTTCCTTCTGATACTATGGATTTGATTTGTCTCTTCTCAAATGTCATATAAATGGAATCATAGGGTGTATGGTCGTTTGTGCCCAGATTCTTTCCTTCAGCATAATGTTTTTGAGATTCAGACATGTTATGTGTATCAAAAGTTCATTTAGCTTTTTACTACTGAGTGATATTCCATTGTGTGGATATACCACAATTTGTTCATTCACCAATTGATGGGAAAATGGTCATAAGAGAAGGAAGTCTGGGTAAAAGATCATGTAGATCTATTAGCTTGGCTTTATGAATAACAGAAGATGTAAAGAGAGCGAGATTCTTGCTAAAATATTCTTCAACTCAGCAACTAAATCTCTGTCTTCTTTTCTCTCTCTGGGCCTGTTGCTTCTTTTGTTCATTAGTAATAATTTTATTATATAAACCTAAAGTACTTTAGATTTAATTAAATTCCCATTGGCAAATCAAAGCATGTCATATTTATCATCTTTGGCTCAAATATCATCCCTGAGTGGCAGGCAGATGGCAGACTGTGTTATCCTCTATCAGTTGAAAAGGAAACCCCTGGAAATAAGTTAATATTTTGGGCTGTAGCAGAAAGCTGGTACTGAAACTAGGAACACAACATAGATTTTCAAAGCCCCAAGTTTCTCTCCCACTCTCTTCATATACCTTTATTCTGAAAGAGGGGGAGTGAACAGAATAGCCAAAGTACTGCCTCCTTCCCCTTGTCCCCATCCCAATTTCCTCTTCTCACTTCAATCCAAGCAGCAGGTCTTTAACCTATTTTATATATTGAGTTTCTAAATAAAATTTCATTTGATAAAATATTTCTCAGGTTAAGAAAACTATTGAAAACCCATTGAACCAAATCTCATAGGAAAATTAGGATTATTTGTTTTAAAACACAAACTTCAGTGATACAATAATGTCTTTCACTTATATGGCACTTTCTACTTCTTTAAAGAGCTCTCACAGATATTTCATTTAGCCAGAAGAATAAAGCTAATCAATAAATGTAATTAATTAAGACTATACATTCACAAATGTCTTAAGTCCAATTAACATTTAATTATCCTTGTTAATGGGAAATGAACCGAGTTTGTGTGTGCAAGATCCACACACAAACTAAAAACTTAATTACAGCAACTGGTTTCTAACTTCTGTCTCATTTAATTTTGGCTGGAGGTACTAAAAAGTATCCACAGTGGTTAAAATTTTTTTTTGGCAATAAACGTGGGTTGCATTTCCTATCTCTTCTGCAAGAGAAAGGTGGTGCAGTAAAATAAGAATATTGAGAACATGCATCTTTTAAACAAGCAAAAAATAACTTTCCAAAAAATGACTGCTAGAATTTGATATGATGGTGACACATAGTTTTAAAAGTGACTTAAAAGTCTTCCAATAGGCAAATACTAAAACATCAACAACAGTATTGCTTACCTTTGGGCAACTATTGAGATCAAGAGGACAGGCAAGCCATATATCTGAGCATGGCAGCAACTGGTCCCAAGTTGCCTGGACAGTAATAGTTAATTTTTGTTCTGGCATATTTGTTAATAGCTCCCTCTTTCACTCTCAGAAGTGTCCTGATTTGGATGATAAATTATATGGTCATCCTGGCTATGAGGAAACAGCACTGAAACATGACTAAGATGAAAAACATATAACTTTTTCCCATTTTTTTCCTTCCTCAAAATTTGAGCATCTGCTCAAACTGGCTTTTTCCTTTTTTTTTTTTTTTCTGAGACGGAGTTTCACTCTTGTTGCCCAGGCTGGAGTGCAATGGCACGATCTTGGTTCACTGCAAACTCTGCCTCCCGGGTTCAAGCGATTCTCCTGCCTCAGCCTACTAAGTAGCTGGGATCACAGGCGCATGCCACCATGCCCAGCTAATTTTTTTATTTTTTATTTTAGGAGAGACGGGGTTTCACCATGTTGGCCAGGCTGGTCTCGAACTCCTGACCTCAGACGATCTGCCTGCCTCGGCCTCCCAAAGTGCTGGGATTACAGTTGTGAGCCACTGCTCCCAGCCCTAAACTGGCTTCTTTCATTATCTAAACTATAGCTATAATGAGGTTTCCTCTCCTTTCTATTAATTTCAATCAGTGGTTTGAAAATGTGGGCATTAATTAGAATCACTGAGAAGCTTAAAAATACCAATGTCTGAGAAGAACCTTGGAACAATTAAATCAGCGTCTCTGGAGGTGGGACGTAATCACTGATACTGATTAAAAGATTTCCAGATAATTCTAATGTGCAGCCACCAGGGTTGAGAATCATTGATTCTGACAATCATTAAATCATTATTTCTATTACAAAATACCTGGTATTGTGAATGATGTATGACGTTTAAGATCTGCCTAGGGAAAAAGGATGTCCCTGCCCACCATACTTGACCATGGCATACCTTTGGCTTCATCCTCTGAGTAGCCAAAGGGGTTGCTCATTCCTGTTATCTTGTGATCGCACAAAGAGTAATAATTGCATTTTTTCCTCTGAAATCTTCATTGCCTGCAACGATAATATAACAAAGCCAAATGAAGATCTCCTTTGGCCTGGGATAAGGGTACTTTAAGTGATAGTGATAGAGGCATTTGAAGGGACTTTCAAGTTGGCCACTCATTATTTAATGGAAGCTCTGACATTCTGAAAGCTTAGGCAATTGAAGCTAGGTGGCAGTCCTGCTTAGCAATTAAAGGAGACACCATAAAGACAACTATAAAGATTCACACAGAAGAAAACCAAAAAGAACTTGCCACTGATTTAACACCAACATAAGATCAACAGGGCAAAACTAACTTGCTATGTTATGCCTTTAGATATAATCTTCCTCATTAAAGCTCAGGAATTTCCTTAAAATTATAGGCAACTCTTAAAGTCTGATGCTTCTAAATAGGCTCCATGACCTCTTTACATTCTAGTTTTCCGGAGGTTAATCCCACTCCCTTATGCAAATGTTTGCAAATAGACACTAGTGAATCATTAATCTTCTATAAAATGAAAGAATATGAGGAAGTTACAGAGAATATTGAGAAGCATCTGAAATGGTAATGCTTGTGATACATAAAACCATGACAAACTGTGATTCTTTTAAAATTTGTCTATAAAGATGTTTACCAAAATATTCCCAGTGTTCACCTCCAGGTCAGATGATTTGAGGGGATTTTTATGTTCTTTTTAATACTTTTCTGTTTTATTTAACTTGTTTTACAAAAAGCATATGCCATCTTATTTAAAATTTTTACTGTTTTTATAAGTGTCATAATGCTGTTTAACTCACTCATGTCCATTAGTGATTAGATAATTAGCAGATCATGACTGTTTTCTGTAATGTCTATTCTCAGCCCAAGGCCTGCTATACTTTAATTGATGATTCCTCTAATTAACATTGTTAATGGATGACGCCATTGTTAATGGATCCCAGACAATCAATAGATTGTGCTTATACTTGCTCTAATTTGAGAAGCTAACCAGAAGTAGATGTTTTTGTTTATTTGCTGCTGTTTTAGGGAATAGCCCAGATGAGGATAGGGTCTCTTGAGTTGCATAGATTTCATACATTTTAAAGTGTTTAACAAACTATCCCTTAGATAGAATTTTAGAAATCATAAAAGAAATTGCTATATCAGAGCTAAGAGCTCAGAAAGATTTAATAATTCTTCTAAACACATGTTCATTGAATTATTTGAGTTAAGCAAGGTATATTAAGGAGTAAAGTTAGGAATACAACTGACAGTAACGGTTGAGTATCCCAATGGTTGAGCAACTTCTCTAAAAAATAATGTGTGATTAGATGTTGAGTGAGATTTTTCTGTTTCCCTGGAACGAAAGTTAAGGCCCAAAGCTGTTAATTAAAAGACTAAATAGTACCCTAAATCTAAGTTTAGATAGCCATCTAGAGTTGAGGCCAACTGCTCCACTGCAAAGAATATGAACTGGAAATTTAAAAAAGAAAACAGATCCTCCCCTTCCCTTCTCTTAGTATATACTATAGGAGAACTCAGGGAGAGCCCATGACTCTGTATCTGTAAAGTAAGCCGTTGTGACCCTTCACCATTGCCATCAACCTTTCTCTGATTTACCTCGGGGCGAGGGTACTTCCCTTTTTCAAAGCCAAGATGGGAGTTTCAAGAGAATCATTCATAAAGTTATAGCCTGTTAGAAAAGGAGACTGGAATTTCACTCCCTCATTGGATGTCTCCTTAGGCCAGACAACTTGCTAGACTGTCCCTGGACGAGGGAAATAAGAATTGGGAGGATGTGGCAAGGTAGATGACTACGAAGCAGAGAGGGTGCCAGGAACAAACTCCACTTAAATTCATGTCTCCTGAGAGGGCCATAAGATAGGGCCCACATTAACAAAAAGAAGGTGCAACTGGGAGCCTCAGTTCTGCAGCACTGCTACAGTATGGGAGGCAAGAGCCTGAGCCACAGAGGAATGTGTTGTGATAGCACCAGCTGGGAGACCTAAAGAGATGATCTAGAATGTAGCCCAGAGATAGGAGATAAAATCTATTGAAGAAAAGGTTAAAAGACGTGGTGCAACACAACTATTCAAAGAGAAAATGGATAAGAATTTTCCCGAATTGTTGACAGACCCAAGCCTCATTATAAAATTCTTATAAATCCCAAACAGGAAAAATAAGAAAAATCCACACCTTCATATGTCTTAGTGAAACTGTGAATTAACAAAGACAGAAAATATCCAAAGCAACCAGAGAGGAAAAGGCTAACAAACACTTATAAAAGGATAGCTATTAGATCAATAGCCACCATTGAAGCCAGAAGGCAGTGGAATATCTTTAATATTCTGAGATTAAGTAACTGTCAAGTTGGAATTTCATACCCACAGAAACTATACTTCAAGAACAGAAATGAAGAAGACTTTTTTTAGACAAAGAGAAATAAAAGGTTTTTATCAGTAGATCATCATTAAATTCTAAAGGATTGTCAATCAAGCAGGAGAAAATAATGGCAGACATAAGGTCTGAAATGCAAAAAGGAATAATAATAAATAAAATCCAAATGGAGAATATAAAAAAAAGTGAATATAAAGATAATAACATCTAATCTTTAAACTTAAAAATAAGATACAACTAAAATATGGGACAACTATGTAAGTACACAGGGTGATCATCAGAGATAATACCTGCAGGAAACAGTTACCATTCCTAAGACAGGGTGGGAGGGGTGGGAACAAATGGAAGTAACTAACAGGACCTAGAACCTTGGAGGCAGGGACCCCAACCTTCTAGGAAGGGGTGCTGCCTGGCTGGTGCTAGCATTTCAGGAGCTTGAAGAGGCCCTGCAGAGCTGATCCTCAGACCTCTGAAGAATGTATACTCTCGGCTGCTGCTGCTGTCTCTGAAGGGGCAAGATCAGTCAGTTGTGAGAATGCCAAAGAAACTGGAGATAGGAACTGACAAAGTGATGTTGCTGGGGCAATGTTGCCAGGAACATTATGCAAAAATGAGAAAGAATGGTCTCTTCTCCTGCGTTACAATATCCCTATAGGGCCCCTGACTTAGTCTATGTAGTGTTACTATGAAGGAATGCCTGAAGGGGAGTAATTTATAAAGAAAAGAGGTGTTTTTGGCTCACAGTTAAGTAGGATGTACAAGAAGCCAGCATCTGCTTCTGGTGAGACTTTCAGGCTGCTTCCACTCATGGCAGAAGGGAAAGAGGAGCGATGGTGTGCAGAGATCACATGGCAAGAGAGGAAGCAAGAGAGAGGGGCGGGAGGTGGCAGGCTCTATTTAACAACCAGCTCTCGTGGGAACTAGTATAAGGAGAACTCACTCATTACCATGAGGATGGCACCAAGACATTCATGAGCGATCTGCTCCCATGACCCAGACACCTCCTACTAGGCCCTACCCCCAACATTGGGGATTGCCTTTCAACATGAAATTTGGAGGGGACACACATCCAAACCATATCATTCAACCCCAATCCCCCATATTCATGTCCTTCTCAAATCGCAAAATATAATCATCCTTTCCCAATAGTGCCCCCAAATCTTAACCCATTCCAGCATCAACTCAAAAGTCCAAAATCTCATCTGAGACTCAAGGCAAGTTCCTTGCACCTATGAGTCTGTAAAATCAAAAACAAGTGTTTACTTCCAAGATACAATGGTGATACAGGCATTGGGTAAACATTCCCATTCCAAAATGGACAAATCAGCCAAAAGGAAAAGGTAACAGACCCCATACAATCTGAAACCCAACAGTGCAGACATTACCTCTTAAAGCTCCAAAATAATTTTTGACTCCATGTCTTACATCTAGGGCACACTGGTGTGAGAGGTGAGTTCCCAAGGTCTTAGGTAGCCTGACTCCATGGCTTTGCCAGGCTCAGTCCACATAGCTGCTCTCACTAGTTAGAGTTGAATGTTTGTGGCTTTGCTAGTCTGAGGTTGCATGCTGATGGTGGCTCTATTAATCTGGGTTCTGGAGGGTAGTGGTCCTGCTCCAGTGGCTCTACTAGGCAATGCTCCAGCAGGGACTCTCTCTGGGAGCTCCAAGCCCACATTTCCCCTTGGCATCACTGTAGTAGAGTCTCTCTGTGGGGCCTTCACACCTGTGGCAGGCTTCTGCCTGGGATCCCAAGCTTTCCAATACATTCTCTGAAATCTAAGTGGAAGGCACCAAGCCTCCTTTACTCTTGCATTCTGGGAGCCTTCAGGTTTAACACTAGGTGAAAGCTGCCAAGGCTTATGGATTGTACCCTCCAGAAGGCCCAGTGGCCTGAGCTGTATCTGGGGCCCTTTAAGCTGTGGGTGGAGCCAAAGCAGCTGGGATGCAAGGAATACTATCTCAAGGTGGTACAAGGCAGCAGTGCCCCAGGCTTGTCCCCTAAAAAAACATTCTGTCCTCTTAGGTCTCTGGGCCTGTGATGGGAGGGGCTGTGTCAAAGAATTCTGAAATGCCTTTGGGGCCTTTTTCCCATTGTTCTGACTATTATCACTTCGTTCCCTTTTAGTCATGCTGATCTCTTCAGCAAGTTGATGCACCATAGCATCCTTAAATTCCTCTCCTGAAAATGCCCTTTCCTTCTCTACCACATGGCCAGGCTGCTAATTTTCCAAATTTATATGTTCTGCTTCCATTTTAATTATAAATTTCAACTTTAGATTACTTCTTTGCTGCCATATCTGTTTGTAAGCTGCTAAAGTAGCCATGCCACTTCTTGAATGCTTTATTGCTTAGAAATTTCTTCTGCCAGATACCCTAGGTACTCTTAAGTATGGCTTTCCACAAAGCCCTAGGACATGGGCACAATTCAGCCAAGTTCTTTGCTATGGGGTAACAAGGGCTACTTTTGCTCCAGTTCTCAATCAGCTCCTCATTTCCATCTGAGACCTTGTCAGCCTGGCCTTTACTATCTGTATTTCTGTCAACATTTTGATCACATCCATTTAACCAGTCTTTAAGAAGTTCGAAATTTCCCCTTGTCTTCCTGTCTTCTTCTGAGCCCTCCAAACTCTTCAACCTCTGCCCATTATGCAGTTTCGAAGCTGCTTTTACATTTTCAGGTATCTTTATAGCAATGCCCTGCTACTTGGTACCAATTTTCTGTATTAGTCAGCATCCTCCAAGAGGACCAGAACTAATAGGATATATATAAAATGTTAAAATGTATACCATATATATCCATATATACATATGGATATATATACACATATATACATACATGAAAAGGAATTTATTAGGGAGAATTAGCTCACACAACTACAAGGTGATGTCCCATAACAGGCTGTCTGCCGGGGAAGAAAGATAGAAGCTGGTAGCATGGCCCCTAGGGAAGTTGGTAGCATGGCTCAGTCCAAGTCTGTAAGGCCCCAAACCTGGAAACCTGATAGTGCATCCTCATTCTAAGGCCAAAGGCCTAAGAGCCCTGGGGAGGCTGCTGGTTCAAGTTCCAGAGTCCAAGGCCAAAGAACCTGGAGTCTGATGTCCAAGAGCACAGGGAGGAAAGGGTATACTGCACCAGGAGAGAGAGAGAGCGAGCAAAAGAAAGAAGAGCAAGCAAGCTGAATACCCCCTTCTTCTTCCTGCTTTGTTCTATCATCACTGGCAGCCCATTGGATGGTGCCTGCTCACACTGAGTGGGCCATTTTCCTCTCTCAGTCCACTGACTCACATGTCAATCTCCTCTGGAAACAGCCTTACAGACATACTCAAGAACAATGCTTTACCAGCCATCCAGGCATCCCTCAATGGAGTCAAATTGACACCTAATATTAATCATCATATCTCCTCTTTGGCAGGTCCTAACAAGGAGCCAGTTGGCTGATGAGAAATGTAATTTGCAGGTCCCAGTCCCAGCATCACCAAGTGGAATATAGAAGGGTAGGTCTGGAGCTGAGATATTAATAACTGGAATGTACATTCAGTACCAGTTTTTCCTGAGTACAGCATTTTAATCTGTATATTCAAGGCTCCTTTGATTTCAGCAATGTTTTCTTGAATTACATCTATGAATTTTTTTTAATTTCATTGTTTGGTCCTTAGTTTTTTTTCTATGTGGGCTCCAGATTGGTGAAAAGAAACCACTCCATGGACACATCATATGGCGAAATTAATTTCCAGTTTGTTTAACATGGCATATATAAGCCTAACAGTAGGAAGGTGGCTACAAAGTATTACTTGGCTCTGAATTGGTTTCAGAGGTCCTTACCTCCACCACTAAACTCTTAACAGGGGCTGCCATTGCCCTTTTCTGTATAAGTTGGGGTCCTGGTGGATCTAAGAAGCTCAATTTCATGTTTGTAATCCAGGGTAATACTCTGGGAAAATACTAATAATGTCATAAAGATAGTTGTATTTTCCTCATTCCAGGCCTAATTTAGAACCCCAAATCCCTTCTCCTAGTGTCTGAGAAAAGAAATCCAAATAAAAACAAAACATATTGAAGATGAAAAATAATATAGTGACTAGTTTTAAGATCCTTTTATTTCTGGTTCTATTTAGAGCCCTTGACTAACAAACTTGTCCCCCAGTCTTTACCTTTATAGATATCAAGAGGGACTGGGCACATGAAGTCCAGTTGAAGGTTGTTTTATCTGTATGCTGATGCAAACTTTAGTTCACAGAAACCAAAAATTAGGTCTGTAAATTGCATTTGGTTTTAGGGTTATTGCTTCCCTCCATAATGATGAGTGTTGTGGGTGGATTTGTGAGCTCTCACTGCTAGTTAAGCATCTGCTATTCATCATCCTGATATAGTCATCTTTTGCATTTTACTTTTCAAATGGCAAGCTTCATCAGAAATTAAGCACTTTTTACTAGAGACGCTATTTGACTCGCGATTTGACAGATTCTAAGCTTAAAGGGAATCGGGGCGGGGCGGGGGGGCGCTGATAATAACATCAACTACAGGAAGCTGTCATGAATGGGTTTACTTACTTTACTGGAGCCCAAAATGAAAGGAAGAATATGAGTATTCTCTTGACCTCACTGTCTTCTGGTGACACTTTAGATCTGGTTCCATCAATTTATATTTTCAATTACACCTGCTTTATTGGCCCTTCCCCTCACTTATATTTTTATGTCTATCCTATATTAAAAATAATTATATCCTGCTTCCCACGAGCTGCCAAACTCACTGCACTCAAACTTCTTGAAAGAATTCTCATAATCTTCTCACCATTTTTCCCCTTGAAATGTGGATTTCATTTCTGCCACCTTTCTGAAACCACTCACCAGTGTCACAGATAACCTACTAATTGTAAATCCAATTGCTATATCCTTCTTTCTATTCCTCTCCACCTCTCTCCCTCTTTTGATGTTCTCAAGCCTCTCTTCTCCTGACTTTTATGACACCGAAGTCTCTTTGTTCTCCTAATTCTGGATACTCCTTCTCTGACTCTTGCACTGATTTTCTTCCTCCTCTTGCTTCTAAAGGCTCTCCAAGACTCTGTCCTTGGTTCTTATTTTTTCTTTCTCTTGAACCTTGATGAATTCATCAAAGTCCATTGTTTTATCTACAAAACCTATTTCTCTTAATTTAGTTATTTCTTCAAGCTCTATTCATATGTTCACAACTTCCTGATGGACATTACTCCCTGAATAATCCAACAGCATATCAAACTCAACAGGTCCAAAGGTAAATTCATTATGTCCTCTCACAAATTACCTCCTTTTCCCAAAAGTTCAAAGCCTATCCTTTGCTCTTCCCAGTATCTAATCAATTGCCAAATTTGTAAGCTCTCTGTCTTTGCAACATTTACATCTGCCCCCTTACTCCATTCTCACTACCACTACCGTATGTTTTATTGAGTAATACACTGGACAGTGTCAGTGCTCCAGATAGGTTCCTTCAGATGTCTTTGCCATTTTACTATATGTGTCCTTCCTCCACTGATTTCAGTGTTCTTGGATTGCCATGTTTCAGTGGGCTCTTCCTTGAAAGCTGCCCTCAGGTTATTGGAGCTATTTTGCCCACAGGTCAGAGGATTAGTTCTGAGAGTTTTCATCCCTCACCTCTACCTGGGGGTGACTGTTAACCAATGGCTATAGAATGGGGGACTCTGAAAGCACAACTGTCTGACCTCAGGATGATACAACTTGGAGGTCTCACACTGCAGAATTTCCTGGCAGGATCAGGCTGAAGTTACCTTTTGCAGAATGGCTGCCAAATTTTCTCCCATTCTTCCTCTCCTCTGCTCATCTCATCTTCATAGGAAGATGAGCTAGGAATCCATCTTTCTATCTCTCAGGGTCTGCTGCTGGGGAACTGTGGCTAGGACAAGTCATGTTTTTGAGTACCTGCCATGTGTCAGGCACCATACTAAATGTCCACATATGCAATTTCCCTTAATTTAATCCTCTCAACCATCTGGAGAGCTAATTATTATTCTGATTAATAGATGAGTGAACTGGCATTTGAAGAGATTAAGTAACTTTTTTCAAAGCTATGTAGCTAGTATGTGGCAATGCCAAGAGTCCAAACAAGGTTTCAGAGGCAGCTCAGTCAAGCAATTTTCTATACTCCTTCTGAAACTACTTCATGGAAAGGAGACTTCTAATATGGCCCCGCATGAGCCCTGTCTCCTGGTATTCACATCCATGTACAATTCTCTCCCCTTGGGTGTGAGCTGGACCTAGTAATTTGCCCCTGACAAATAGAATGTGGCTAAAGTGATTTCACTTCCAAGATTAGTTATACAAGACTGGCTTCTATCTTGCTAGCAGAACATTTTGCTGCCTTTGGTTAATCAAGTTGCTCTGTTGGAGAGGCCCATGTGATAGGGAATTGAGAGTGGCTTCCACTCAAGAGCTAATGAGGAACTGAGGCCCTGAAACCTGCCAGCAACCACATGAGTGAGCTTGGAAGTGAGTCCTTCCCTGCTGGAGCCTTGAGATGAGGCTGCAGCCATAGTCAACATCCTGATTGTAGCACATGAGAGACTCTGTGCCAGGGGACTCAGATAAGCTGTGCCTGTATTTCTGATCCACAAAAACTAAGAGATAATAAATTATATATATATATATATTTCATATATATAAAATATCACACACGCATATACACATATATACATATATACACACATATATATACACACACACACACACACACACACATATATATATATATATATATATATGAATGAGACAGGGTCTCACTCTGTCACCTAGGTTGCAACCACCCTCTGGGGTTTAAGCTATTCTCATGCCTCAGCTTCCCGTGTAGCTGGGACTACAAGCATGTCACACCAACTAATTTTTGTGTTTTTAGTAGAGATGGGTTTCACCATGTTGCCCAGGCTGGTCTCAAACTCCTGGCCTCAAGCTATCCACCCGTCTCTGCCTCCCAAAGTGCTGGGATTACAGGCATAAGCCACCACGCCCAGCCAGAGTGTGGCATTTTTTTAAAGCCTGCTGCTTGGAAAACAGAGAGTCAACCTTGTTATTCAGTGTAACACTTGAAACCTCCAGCTCAGTGACTTACCAATAGATGCTAACTAATAATCTATCACCTCTGGTGGTTTTATGGTCCAATAAACTTAGCTAGGATGGTGATGAATAAACTGCTTGAAAAGCATTAACTTTCCAGTGTGATAGGTACTTGATAACCTTAGAAGCAAGTAAACAACAAATAAATTACCGGCGAGGTTGAGCAAAGATATTATTTTAACACATCCAAAATACGCCTTTGGTTTTGTGCTTGTTTCAATCAATTAATCAATCGATAAAGGACAGTACAAATTGGGCACCAGCTGGCTTGTTGCTCAACCGTCAGCAAAACTGTGTTCAGCACCTCCCAGTCAACTGCATGTTTCCCAACGTGTGCCTCTCTCTGCCCCTGCATACTCACCCACATACAGCACATTGTCATGTAAATGGAAATCAACCAAAGATGTTTTTCCAACTCTTTATTCCTTTCGTTGCCATGGGATTACAGATCAGAAGTCAGAGAAGACAGATGTAAAATAGAAAAAGATGCAGCCCTCCAACTACCCCAGCTGCCTGAAAGCATCCTTTGAGTAGGCAAGAAAAGGTAATAATGAGATGGATGACATTGAGCGACAGTCTGCCACTATGATAGTAGGAGTAGAAAAAAGCTAGAAGACAAAGGCAAATGCATAATGTCCCTTGACCCACAGAGAAACGTGCACACCTTCCCCATCTTTTTCAAACAGTGGTTGGCAACATCTTGGGCAACCAACTGTCCTAATTTGTTGGAAACTGTCCTCATTTTAGCACTGAAAGTCCTGTGTTCCTGGAAATAGCTCGATCCAAGATAAACCAGAATGGTTGGTCACCCTAGCAACAACCATTAACTCCCAAAGGGCTCAGCTCCCATTGACATTTGCTTTTTAATTGGAAGAGTCAATAAAAAGATATCTTCTTAAACTTTTATCTTTGAAAGCTATAATTATCCTATTGGCAGAATGTATTTTTTAAGGTAGTACCATAAATTCTATTCCTCCCACTAAAAAGTGAAAAAATACATTAGAAGGTTTTACTGATTTTATTCAGATGTTATATTCGAGCTGAAAGGTGGGGGAAGGAGACAGGAGAGTGAGTTTGGAGGACAGAAAGCTGTCAAAAATATGGACTAAGGGCATATTTAAATTTGCTGGTACATTATTAATTGAAGAAATCATTTGGCTGAATTCAAAGGCACAAGTTAAATATGTCAGTAGTCACTCTTTAAACTCTAAAGATCTGGACCCTACAATTTGCAAATTTTACAGCTAGAAGACACCTTGGAGGTAATCTAACCTAAACTCCTACTTTTCAGACAGCATTCAAGGAAGCTCAAATTTGCATTTTGCTACCTGTTACAGAACACAGCTTTGGGGAGCTCTTAACAGTTGTTACATGATAAAAAGTTTCCTTGGTCACGTAAGTTTAGGAAATTTCGAGGGTAAGCAATATCAAACAAGTTTCTTGACTGCAGAAATTTTCTAGGCATTTGATATGCTTGCAATCAATGACTCTCATTCAAAGATGTACATTAGAATCACCTGGGGAACTTTTAAAAGCTAGAATTGACTGGGCCCCACCAAGATTTAGGAAACAGAAAATAATCACTCTCTGGATATTTCTGATGTTCACTCTGATTAAGACTCACCAGCTATATTCTTGAGCTCTCTATTCTGTTCCACTGGTGTGTGTGTCTGTTTTTTATGGCAATACCACACTGTTTTAGTTACTACAGCTTTATAACATATTTTGAAGTTAGGTAATGTGATGCTCCAGTTTGTTCTTTTTGCTTAGAATTGCTTTGAATATTTGGGGTGCTTGTGGTTTGACATGAATGAGGGTTATTTTTTTTTCTATTTCTGTGAAAAAAAAGTCATTGAAATTTTGATAGAGATTGCATTGAATCTGTAGATTGCTTTGGATAGTATAGACATTTTAACAATATTAGTTTTTCCAATCCATGAACACAGGATATCTTTCAATTTATTTGTGTCTTCTTCAATTTCATTCAGCAATGTTTTATAGTTTTCAGTGCACACATATGTCACTTTCTTGTTTAAACTGATTTTAGACAGTGGTGCCAAGACACACAATGGGAAAAGAACAGTCTCTTCAATAAGTGATGATGGAACCACTGGATCTCCACGTGCAGAAGAATGAAATCAGACCCTTATCTCACTCCATACACAAAAATAAACTGAAAATGGATTAAAGACTTAAACATATCTGAAATTGTAAACTACTAGAAGAAAAACAGAGGAAAACCTCCATAACATTGGTCTAGGCAATGACTTTTTTTTATATCACCCCAAAAGCAAAACTAGACAAATGAAATAATATCACACAAAATACTACACAGCAAAGGAAACAATCAAGTGAGTGAAGAAACAATCTACAGAATGGGAGAATATATATGCAAACCATACATCTAATAAGAAGTTAATATCAAAAATATATAACACACTCAAACAACTCAATAGCAAGAAAACAAATAAACTGATTAAAAAAAATAAACAAAGGGCTTGAATAGACATTTCCCCCCAAAAAAGACATACAAATGGCCAACAGGTATATGAAAAAAATGCTTAACACCACTAATCATTAGGGAAATGCAAATTAAAACCACAATGAACTATCACCTCACATCTGTTAGAATGGCAATTATCAAAAAGATTAAATATAAGTGTTGGAGAAGATGTGGGATAAGGGGTACACTTACACACTGTAGGTGGGAATATAAATTAGTACAGCCATTGTGGAAAACAGTATGGAGGCTCCTCAAAAAACAAAAATAAGGCCAAGCATGGTGGCTCATGTCTGTAATCCCAGGACTTTGGGAGGCCGAGGCAGGCAGATCACGAGGTCAAGAGATCGAGACCATCCTGGCCAACATGGTGAAACCATGTCTCTACTAAAAAAGTACAAAAATTAGCTGGGCACGGTGGCATGCGCCTGTAGGCCCAGCTACTCAGGAGGCTAAAGCAGGATAATTGCTTGAACCCAGGAGGTGGAGGTTGCAGTAAGCCGAGATCGTGCCACTGCACTCCAGCCTGGTGGTAGAGCGAGACTCTGTCTCAAAAACAACAACAACAAAAACAAAAAAACAAAAATAGAACTACCATATGATCCAGAAATCCCACTACTTGATATATATCCCAAGGATATGAAATCAGTATGTCAATAAGATAGCTGCACTCCCATGTTCATTGCAACATTATTCACAGTAGCCAAGGTATGGAGTCAACCTAAGTGTCAACAGATGGATGAATAAAGACAATGTGGTATATACACATAATGGAAAAGAATTAAATCCTGCCATTTGCAACAACTGGGATGAACCTGGAGGACATTATGTTAAGTGAAATAAGCCAGGCAAAGAAAGGCAAATATCACATGTTCTCATTCACACTTGAAAGCTAAAAAAGTGAACTCATAGAAGTAGAGAATAGAACAGTGGTTACCAGGGGCTAGGGAGAGGGTAGGGGAAAGACTGGGGAGAAGTTGGTCAAAGGAGACAGCATTTCAGTTAGACAGGAGGCATAAGTTCATGACATTTCTTGTAAAACATGGTGACTGTAGTTATTAATGTATTGTATTCTTGAAGATTGCTGAGGGTAGATTTTATGTTCTCACCATTAAAAAACCATGTGAGGTAATGAATATGTTAATCAGCTCAATTTAACTATTCTACAGTGCATACATATTTCAAAACAACATTTGTACGTGAAAAAATATATACAATTTTTGTCAATCAAAAGGTAACATTGGCCAGACATGGTGGCTCATGTCTATAATCCTAGCACTTTGGGAGGCCAACGTGAGTGGATGGCTTGAGCCCAGGAGTTCAAGATCAGCCTGGGCAACATGGTGAAACTTTGTCTCTACAAAAAATACAAAAATTAGCTGGGTATGATGGCACGTGCCTGTAGTCCCAGCTACTTGGGAGGCTGAGGTGGAAGGATGGCTTGAGCCTGGGAGGCAGACATTGCAGTGAGCCGACATTTGCCATTGTACTCGAAATGAGTAATAGAGCGAGACTGTCACACACAAAAACATTAAAATTAATAAATTTTAGAAAGAACTACTGGCTAATATGTACTGTGAATCTATGATAGTAAAAAAAAAAAAAGTCTGCAATATTTTGTAATCTTATTTGACAATACATTTTTTTCTTCCTTCCTTTGTTTCTTCCTTCCTTCCTTCCTCTCTTTCTTCCACCCTCTTTCTTTTTTTTTGTTTTGGCTTTGGAAGACACTGATTTATATTTGAGGTTTTGTTTGTTTGGTCAACAAGGAGAGAAATAGAAAATTATTAATTATGTCTCTAAATATACTTTATTAAAAACAGATTATACTTTATTTAAATTTTTAATATAAAAAATTAAATCATATGGAGAACTAAGGAGAGTAGAATAATAAACTCTTTCGTATTATCACTTAGTTTTAACAGTTATAAACGCATGACCATCTTGATTCACCAACATTCTCATCTACTTCCCCCCTCTCCCCACCACTGGATTCTTTTGAAGCAAACTCCAGATAACTATATTATTTTATTCATAAATACTTGAAGATCTATCTCTAAAAGATTAAACATTTAAAAATATAATTGTAATACCTTTATCACATAAAAATTAATAATTCTTTAATATTGTTAAATATTCAGTCAGTATGCAAATTTATAAGAATTGACACCTTCATGATAATGAATCTTCCTAACCTAGAACATGGTATGTCTTTTGATTTGTTCATGGGCATTTTCATGTATTTCAGAAATGTGTTTTAGTTTTCCTCATATAGGTTCTGAAACTTTTTAAAGTAAGTTTTCACCTAGGTATCGTATTTTACTTATTTTGGTTTATCCTTTGCCATTAAAATGACATCTTCTCTTCCATTATATTTTCTAACTTCATTGTTTGTATACGTGAGTTTTAATCAGCTTTAAGGTCTAATCTACATGCAACAACATGCACAGGTTTTAAGTACACAGTTCAATGAGTTTTAGTAAAAATATATACCCATTTAACCACCATCCTCACTGATTTTTAAATGTTGATTTCATAACTTGCTAACTTATTAAATTTCATGTTTTAATATATACTCTCAAAGTTCTTACTAGCTTTGGCCAATTATTAAAAAGGTATCACATTCCAATTTATGTTTTTGGTTTTGCTTCTTACTCTATCCCACAATGCCAAAAAGATTTTTTCCAGTCCATGTTGTAATAGAAATAAATTAAATGTCAAATTATGACTGATCCTAGAGATTTAAATTGTTATTACCGACATAAAGACACACGATCCTGTTTGCAACAGGTGTCATGCTAAATACAAGTTTAGTGATGTAAGCTGCTAATAATAATTGGAATATGAGCTGACTCAAGAATACATATCTGGCTCATTAATATTTGCTTCAGAGAAATAGGCTCAAATGTTCTTCTCGAGTCTGAGTAGGTACATGCCCTGGATACTTAGATGAATAAATTTATGGCCAAGCCCAGCACTAAGGCTATCATTACTCACAGAACTCCATGTGACCCCTAGCTGGAAAAATGTGTTTACCAAGCCCCAGCTGTTGTATTTATGAATGTTTAGGAAGCTGAAATGACTGGCATTGGTCTCAGTGCCCCTAAAATGTGACGAGTTTTTTGAAAGTTGCGAGGCAGCCAACTCACTCACCTAGATGAGACTAGAAGAAAAGCAGTAGCTTTTCATGGGAGTAGGGGCTTTACAGGCTGAGTATCCTCTGGGGTCATCAACACCCTGAGGATAGTCTGGTATCTACCTAGGGGCAAGGTAATGAGAAATATATAGAGCAAAGGTGGTGGGGGCAGAAGGGTGAGGCATGCTGGTTGGAAGAAAAAAGTGGGTTATTCCAGAAGTTCTTAGAGCTGATAGAGACTGTAACACATAATTTAATACTTGACCCTTGTCTTTGTATGAGGTTTGGAAAAAGTGGGCCTTGAGCAAGGATTTGACTGCAATTAGTTTATTGGAGGAGGGGGTATAATCTTAGGAAGCATGGCAAAAGAAAAGAAGGAAAATCAATATTCTGGATGTAAATGAAAGGGTTACTACTGTGGACAACTGGGGCTCAATGTCACTGGCCACCTTCTGAGATATTGGGTAAAATACGCCTCAGAAATGTCCTGCTGATTGCTGAGGATACTTAGTATGTATCCACTCATTTCCATCCCTAATTGGTTTAGGGTCGCTATTAGGGATGGGGTAGAAGTTAACACTTGACACTTCTGGCCTACCCTACTGGCAAACCAAGCATGCTCCCATGGTCAGAGAGTGCCCTCTGGCAAATAACTGTATGGATATGGGAGTTCTTTATAGGAAATTTCTAGGTAGAGCAAGAGGATAGGAGAGCTACAATTTTATATTGCTTATGTTGCTTTCTGGTTGTTTTTTATGTGTGAATTTTATCTCACCAACAACAATGAAAACTCTTTGAGTGCAGGGGCTACAACTTATATTTGTGTTGATTCCCCCCATAAATTCTGGTGAGCTCCTTGCCAGATTAAATCCATTAAGCCCTTCATGATCGGGGGGCCCTGCCTTCCTCTCCAGACTTTTCCTTACAGTCCACTTTCTCATCCCAGGCATCCCAACCATTCCTCAAGTGCCTTCTCTCTGCATAAAATACCCCTTCCTCCCTTGTCCAATGGGTTAACACTGATAATCTGTCAGGATCAGCTAAGCAGCTCTTTTTTCTTAAAGTATTCCAAGTTTTCCCCAAGTAATCATGCCCTCTTTTGCAAACCACTACCTGGTTCTTACTTCTACTATACAATTTATCATCCTGTACTGAAGTCCTGCCTATCAGAATGTGAGCTCATTGAGAAAGTAATGTGTCTTTATCCAAAGCACCCAGTTCAGTGCCTGCTATGGAGTCAATGCTCAATAAATACTTTTGGAATGAATTAATGAATGTTACCAATAGATACTTTCTGATTAAATGAAACAAGGAGTTGGACATACTCTCTTTGGATACTCTAAAATACCCCTCAAATATTTATAGATTGAATGTGTGGTCAGGAAGAATATTCCCCAGAATAGTGTGTCAATGCTCTTCAGCCAAGTATGACCAGGAACATGGCTATAATTCAACAACATGGGGTTTTACTCATTGCAGTGAAGAAACACACATCATCGTGGACCTTACAGAGTCTCAGTAAGAGTGTGTTAGAAAGAAACTATGATACAATTGGGGCTTTGGATGAATGATGGGGAGGGGAACAAAGAAGCAGGGATTTGCTCTCGATCAGATGCTGTCAGAAGTGGGGGCAATCCTATGATTGGGTCTGTTGTGAAAGGCATAGTGGCTTGGATTTTGTTTGGGCTTAGACAAAATTATGAAGTGACCTTGTTTTGTTTCATTTTCTGATGGTCTCAGGGTATCTTTATCTGTGTTTGGTATTCTATGAGATTGTTTATGTCCCACAGGAAAAAAAAAAATGGCCTGGCTGTGAGCATTTGGTCAGCTTGTAATAATACTGAGGTGTAACTGTGAACATAGGTGATGAGAGAAGGGCCCCAAAGAAGAAGATTATATGTACAGGTACTGATAGCATTCACAAATATGAAATGGAAGCTGAATAGAAGAAGAGACTAAAACCGAAAAGCAAACTCGATCTTCCATCATGTTCTGTGACCTTTCAGGTTGAGAAGAATCTTAAATCCTGAAGCTCTACATAGTCCCAAATGTATATAATGGTTAAAAGAAATAGATTTTTTCAACTGAAAAGCAAGAAACACAGATCCTCCTTTGAAGATAAACTATAAGCCCTGAAAAATTAAAATACTTAATCCAGCAGCAATATCACTTGTGTAGCAATAAAATAATAGGATTTCCTTTCCTCTGCCTCCTTGTTTTGGCTATTCTCTCTTCTAAAAAAAAGTTGACATACTTTTGGGGGATAAGAGTTAGATAACAAATCTGAAAGTATATAATTTATATTTTGGAATAAAAACAGAATATGGAATTTTCTGTTGGTTAAATCGTTTATGAAGCCCTGTGACTGGAAATCTAAGTCCAAATGGTCACTTGAAAGCCATTCCACTATTTATTCAACAAATTGTTTTAGAGCACTTAGTATAAGTTAGGTACCATGGTAGATGCAGAAGTTACGAAGATGAATAAAACAAATTCTTGTACTAGAAGAGCTTACAGTCCATCAGAGGAGACAAATAATCACTGACATAAAACAAACCTAACTCTCTGTCAGAGTTTCCACCTCTGGCAAAAGGAAGTGACAGAAATGTTGCCAGACACAGAGAAAGTATAGCCACGAGCAACTGGGTCCCAAGAAATAGTTTGATTTAAATTATCTGAGATTGATTTTTTGGGGGACAGCTTTTTATTTGAATATAATTTCAAACTTACAGAAAAGTTGCAATAATAGTACAAGAACTCCGGTTTACCTTTCATCCAGATTTACCAATTGCTTTCCTAACCATTTGCAAGCAAGTCAGAGATATTGTGCCTAGCCATACTAAATACTTTAGTTCATGTTTTCTTTTTTAATTTTTTTTTATTTCCATAGTTTTTAGGGAACAGATGGTATTTGGTTACATAAGGAAGTTCTTTAGTAGTAATTTGGGAGATTTTGGTGCACCCATCACCCGAGTAGTATACACTGAACCCGATTTGCAGTCTTTTATCTCTCACCCCCCCCAACCCTTTCCCCTGAGTCCCCAAAGTCCATTCTATCATTCTTATGCCTTTGCATCCTCATAGCTTAACTCCCATTTATGGGTGAGAACATACAATGCTTGGTTTTCCACTCCTGAGTTACTTCACTTAGAATAATAGTCTCCAGCTCCATCCACGTTGCTGCAAATGCCATTAATTTGCTCCTTTCTAGGGCTGAGTAGTATGTATGTATATACATATATGTGTGTATATACACACACACACACACATAATTTCTTTATCCATTCGTTGATTGATGGGCATTTGGACTGGTTCCATATTTTTGCAATTGCAAATTGTGCTGCTATAAACATGCATGTGCAAGTGTCTTTTTCATAGTGTGTGTTTTCAAAAAGCAAGAAAATTCCCCTATCTAACCACCATGCAGTTATTCAAGCCAGGAAGTTTATCACTGATACAATACTATCCACTCCATGGTCCATTTTCAAATTTTATCAATTGTCTCAATGTCCTTTATAGTATTTTGTTTCCATATCCTGCTCCAATTCAGGTTTATGCATTTAGATGTCATTCTTTTTTTTTTTTTTTTTTTAAGTCTTTGTTAACCTAGGGTAATTCCACAGTCTTTCTGTCTTTCTCGACCCTAACACTTTGAGAATTCCAGGCCAGTTATTTTGTAGAATGCCCCTCAATTTGAATGTATGTTATATTTCTTATTATGATATTCAGGGTACACATTTTTAGCAGTAATAAGTGGTTGATTTAAAATCTCAGAATAGCTGCCTCTACCCATGTCTCCCTCACTTTGACCTGACACTGTGCACAATTGGGAAACTTTTGAGGTTTTCTGGTGAAATCCAGACTTTTCTCTGCTTTCTCCTATGATCTCTAATTTAGCCATCAGAATTGCTAAAATCCTGAGGAGAATGTTTGCTTCTTGGGGAGTTTACACTAAGCAGAAAGCTTATTAATTCAAAACTCATTCCAATGTGTGTCCTTCCCCACCTCAATCCCCCAGGGATTAGTACCTGTTTTATTATTATTGCAATGAGTAAATTATTCATCAGGGTGGCTAAACGGCTTACAGAGATAAATAACACGACATGAGTGTAATAAAGATATTTCCCTTTTCTAAATAAGTAGCACTTATAACTCAACCTGTAAGACTGTTCTTCTTTCCAGAGAGGAAGAGCCCTGTAAATGGTACCTGAAGAGCAAGAGCTTTAAACAGGCTCTAGTGCAAAAGAGGTCAAGGCCTCAGTGATACCAAGAGTTCTGATTGTGCCATTTCTGTCCCTGCTTCCTCACTGGTATATCCAAGGCTACCACAAAGTGGAAGGAGGAGGATGTGTGGGCGAAGAGTGGGTGGAGAAGACTTCCAAGAATTGGAAACTATGCAGACTAGCAGCCGGTAGTTAATTAGTTTTACTTCTAAAACGACCCCTTTGTGCAGCTTGTCCTTCCTGAGAAAGAGGTTAAAATGCTGCCATGGCTGCTTTTTAGCAGTATGGTGATTAAAACAATCTCAGGGCCTAAATAAGATGGCTCTACTTATTTGGTTGAGGAGAGAGTGGTCCTTCATTTTTTTTTTCTCCACTCCTACTCACTGAACATCACATTGAAAAATGAGCAAATTCCTACACTTTACTTCCTATTCCTATAGGAGTGATTTAGAGGGAGGAATGCTCATTCAAGGAGATTCTAGAATCTAAAGTTATCTGTATTACTGAAACCGAGAAGCAAGCTTGAGATGTTACTAGCATAACTCGAACACAGTTGATAAAAGTAGCTAACATCTATTGTGCATTTAGCATGTGCTGGGCCATAGCTTAAGGGCTTTTCATGGTTTATCTCCTTTAATCATCACTACAATCTATGAGTTGGGTAGTGTTATGATTATGAGCATATATGTCTGGTTTTTCAGATGAATAAGCTGGGGCTGAGAAAGGTGAAGGGACTGAGCCAAGGTGAGTTAGAATGGAGGCAGGATTTAACCACAGGTAGTCTGGCCCAGAGCCCATTGCTCAACCACTGTACTACCTGCCTTCCAGCTTCCATTTGCCTACAGTCTAGTGGGAGTCATAAAAGAACTAAGAGAAGAAGATGAATCCAGACTGGAAGTGGCTGGGCTCCTGGCTAGGCCAGGAGCCTCACCAGTTGGAGACCCTGGACCCCCTGGCCAAGCTCACTGCAGGTGAAGAAAAAAATCCACCCCTGCTCAGCCTGGAGCGAGAAGGTGACCAAGGAGGAAATAGTGGCAGCCGAGCTCAGCATGACTGTCACTCAGCAATGAGAAGCCTGACCTTCACGTTACCCTGCAGCAGGTCCAGCGGTGAACCAATCGCCCAAGACCTGACCTACGTTGTTGGAGAGGTCACAGGGGTTCCACTCTCTTTTCAGAAACTCATAATTAAGGGAACATCTCTGAAGGAAATGGAGATACCTTTGTCAGCATGTAGAATACAAAATGGTTGCCAAGTCATGTTAATTGGGAAAAAGAGCAGTCCAGAGGAAGAGGTTGAACTGAAGAAATTGAAAGAATTGGAGAAGAAAGTTGATGAACTTTAAGGGTTGAATAAACAGTTTACTGGACTCCAGCAAGGTTTTCTGGCCAAGGATTTGCAAACTGAAGCTCTCTGCAAACTTGATAGGAGAGGAAAAGCCACAACCAAACAGTTTATGAAGATCTTGGAAGAGATCGACACACTGATCCTGCCAGAAAATTTGAAAGATGATAGATCAAAAAGGAAAGGTTTGGTTAAAAAGAAAAAAAAAAAAGTTCAGGCATTCATAGCTGAGTGTGGCACAGTGGAGCAGAACATCTGCCAGGAGACCCAGCAGCTGTAGTCTACAAACTTGGCCCTGGCCGAGTAAGGTGTGACAGAAAGAGGCTGTACTGCCCTGAAGAACAGCACCACTAGCTCTGCCCTCTCTGGAGCATAATTTACCTGATTTATTCTAGGGACAACTGGCCTATTGCCAATTTTCCTACTCCTACGCCAGTTCTCAGTGAAAAACTGTTGTCCTTGTGATCTTGAGTAGGGCGCTTGTCTGTTTTCTCATTGTGTCTCTGTGGCCGTGTGGTCCAGCAGCCTACTTTTTCTGGAGAGGTCCTCCCCTGCCCAGGTTTTCCCAGCTATTTGACCTTCTGTTGCTTTCTTTGGGCTGGTGAGATCTCTCCTTTGTCCTGAGCTAGTTCTAGGTTTATAGGCTACCCTGGTCTTCAGATACAGAAGAGCTTTTTCGCTCGTGATCACACAGTCCCATAGAATCACTAGGAGGTTGCATCTATAGTCAGGAATGTTGCGAATGGCTTAGAACAGGTGTTTGGCACATAGTAGTCCAAGTATCCCTCATTGTGACCTAATTTCAGAACATCGGGCTGGGTTATTGGCTTATAGGCATTATTCTTACCTCTTAGTGACCTGACAAACTACAAGACATGAAATATCAGGGGGCCAGTCCTGGAATGAAGCCTATGGTTGATGTATGGACTTCCTTGTCCCCAAGAAAATATTCAGAACCCAGTGTTGACTGAGTCCGTGCTTAAAACCAGGCAGAGCAATGGCTTAAGAAGGGCAAAGAGGGGGAACCACAATGAATAAAGCAGGCTGGTGGTGAAGCCAACCATAAATTTCCCAGGAATGACATGTGCTTCCTTCAAGGGCATCTCTGTTAAAAATACCCTTCTGAGATCTGTATTCCCTTCAAGGCCATTCTTGTCCATTTTGTGGACTGTCCTGCAATATCACTGTTATTAAAAAAGTTTGAGCATAGGTATGGTGCACATTCCTGTAGTCCCAGCTGCTTGGGAGACTGAGACAGGAGGATCGCTTGAGCCCAGGAGTTTGCATGTAGCCTGGGAAACATAGTGAGACTTCTTCTCTAAGAAATTAATAAGTTAACAAATAAATAACTAAAACAGTTTGAATGCCCATCATCAAGCAGAAGAATGTTTTGTTTTTGTTTTGATTAGTGAGTAAAACCATTCTGTGGTTCTAGGCATAATTTGTGTTTAACAGAGTAGCCACAACATTTAATAAGAAGTTACTGTGTGCTGGGCACTGTTCTAAGTTTTTAAATATATATTCATCATTTAACCCTCACATAACCTAAGAAGTAGACAGGTATTATCCCTGTTTTGGAAATCAGGAAACTGAGAACACTTAGGTAATCTGCTTAAGGTCAGACAGTACGTGGCAAAGCCAGGGCACAAAGCTGGGCAGTTTGGTTTCAGAGCCACTGTTTTTATGCTCTACTGTACTACTTCTCAACCAACATAGGGTTACATGCTCCCATTCTCTTATTTTCTCTCTATTCCTCTCCCTATACCTTTATCTTCCATGTTAGTCTTTCCACTTCCTCTCCGGCCCTCTCTAGTTCATTCGCCACAGAGCACCCTGAGTGATTATAAAGTACAAATCTTATCATATCAGTCCGCTGCTCAGAAACCTCCAATAGCTCACTAATTCTCTTAGGATAAAGGCCAAAGTCCTTACCTACACCTTCTCCCACCTCATCTCGAGCCCCTCTCCTGTTTGTTCTCTGCTGTCAGCCACTCTGGTCTTCTTTCAGGTCCTCAGATGCACTGTGCCCTCTCCTACCTGGGGGTCTTTGCACATGCTGCTACTTCTGCTTGGACAGCTCCTCACCATCTTTCCTCCACCCCTACCCCTTGTGTACATAACTCTTATTCATCCTTCAGAATGTAACTCAAAGTCTCTTCCATGGAGACCTCGCCTATTGTCTTGAGACCATATCAGGCCCCCACATGGGGTCCTTTCATGGCTACCCATAACTTTTCTTTCACCATAGTCCATGATAGCTTATTTGTGGAATTATCTGGTTAGTATGTGCCTTTAATACTAGACCGTATGTTCCTTAGGTTAAGGGGCTTCTTTGTCTTGTTAACAGCATTATTTCGAGTACATTGTCTTGTATATAGTAGGACCTCAATAAATATTTGGAGAACAAAACAAACAAACAAACAAACAAACAAGGTGAATCCATGCCAGATGACTGGGTTGAGTTGGTCAGGGAAAATTTCACAGAAGGCAGATTGGAACTAGGCTGAAAAGCAGGCTGAGTTTGATTTAATGAAGTAGGCTATGAAAAGCATTCCAGGTGAGGAGAACCAAAGGAACTTTACACGTTCTGGGACCAGCAAACTGAGCAGTTTGTCTACGGCAGAGAGATCTTGCAGTCATTTGCCGGAGACCTTTATCACACTTCTAATCCATGAGAAGTAGTAGGGTGAATATGAAGAACTCTCAGAGCCCAGTGACTATTGGTGCTTATTAGCCAGGGCACGGGGGCACTGCAATGACAAGGCAATGGGCCTGGCAAGCCCTCCCCACTTTCCTTGGGTTGCCAGCATTCCCCTGAGTCTCCGTGAGGTTTGTTTAATTCAGGGGGTGGCAGTAGGAAGCCCTCACACATTCTCCAATTTGGCTTTACCATCAGCAAAGCTATCTTGATTCCAATCTGGCTTCTTGGATGAAAAGAAGGATGAGCAATTGGCACCCCCAAAACTTCAACAATGGAAAAGTAATAGAAAATTCAGTTTAAAAGGTATTAATAAATTATACAGGGTAGACTAAGAAGAATCTTGAAGGCTGGTATAAGGAACTTGGTCATACAAGAATTATTATACTTCTCTGTGCAAGCACACACACACACACAGACACATAGACACACACACACACACACACACACACAGTTTATCCACGGAGGAAATCACTGTGGGACTTGTTTCCAAATTAATCTCTTGAAATTTAATGTCATCAAATTCCCATCTTCCACAAATAAATTTGCCGAGAACCTTAAGTCATTAGGAAGTAAGTGTTTTCCAAGAATTATTTGATGACCAAAGAACAGTTTAGCCTACTTGGGAGACTTTAATAAAGCTTTCTTCTACAGCCCCATTCTTGACATTAAAAAACATAATAACTAATGGTTTGACAAATACTGTGTATTATTTGGAAATAAATTTTCTCATCCTTCTTCACACACATTTTACCTCAAATTACAGCCTTTCAATTGGTCTCACAGGACTAGGTGATTTTTTTTTCTCAGTCAGATTTATGTGTTTTTATTTGTGTGCTAATTTGAAAATAACTTTAAGTACATATTTTAAGTACAGAGATATGAGTTTTTAATCCAAATCTGAAGACAATTGTTAACTGCTTCTGTACATCTCTTACTGCCAACAACCAGCAAATGAAAAAAAACTTTCTCTAGGGAAACAGTTGCCAGTATATTCTTCTTTATTATCAAAATACTTTGCATGAAAACAGGAAGATACAGTTTTCTCCTTAACTAAGCAAAATAGTTGTCCCAATCTCCGCAAAATATTCTTCCTATGACTGTAACCCTTCCATGATAAAAGAAAGGATAACATGCCTTTGGTCTTCCTGCTTCAGGAAGCAAAGGAACTGTAGGAAAAGAATTAATTTTTCTTCTCACTTTTGAGGTTTGAGAAAAAGTTGTAACTCCAGCTTTTCAAAGTGCAAAGAAAACAATACACACCTATTACTATCTGTGAGACACAAATGTATGGATTTAGGAGGAAATGACTGGCCAGAAAAATGAAACACATTTTAAATAAAATGCTACTCTTTGGTGCTTCTCCTCTCTTGGCTTCTATAATTTAACCTCCATCTGACCCACCTCCATTCTAATCGCTTTGGTTCTCTTAGTGTTCCTTAAAATTGTCTTCCCTTTTCTCTAAAATGAACTACAGAGCCATTTTTTAAAATCTGCATTTTAAAAATTTATTTATCTACTTAAATACTGCCTTGTTCCAGAGAGGGTTTAAGGTGGCTTCAAAGGATCCATAACATACACCAAGAAATGAATAACAAATGGGACAAGAATGAAGCTCATACTAAAATGCTTATACAATTCTACTCATTTACTCTGGGTAGACTACAAATTTGTCTCTAAGCTTTCTAGCAGGCAGTCTAGAAAAGGAAACTTAATTAGTTACATCACTTACAGTGTCTGTAAAACAAAAACAAACCAATTATCCAAGTGAAGCACTGGTATTCCTAATACTAAGACCAGAACGAAATTTCTCTTGAGAGGCTTCATAAAGAGGTCAGCATGTGATGTAACAGCCAGTGTTCTCTGTAGCAACCAAATGGGAGATGCAAAGATGAATTTCACAGGGCTCTTACTGCATTTCTCTGAAAAGGCAGATGGCATCACATTAACTTGAAAAATCAGGAAAAGAAATTTTATCATGAGTTTAGGGGTTTGGGGTGGATACAATATGATATATTCTAGATACTCGCCTCTCTGCTCTGCTGGGCAAAACCAAGAATAACAGTTAGAACAATCCAGTACCCAGAATGGCCTCAGAGAAATTATTAAACCACTAAAACTGTATGCAACATTTTGTGAATAAGAAACTGTATTTTTGTTGACAGACAAAATGCAGTTTTATCAATCCTTAAAATACACACATGACTCACAAAAGAACAATTTCTTAAAAACTCTAGAGCATTAAACAGACTGCAGATCCTTCATGCTATTCTGCAAACACTTTTTTCCCTCTCAGTCTAGCATTTTTTTTTTTTTTATTTTGCAAAAAGAACCTTTTATTGTTTCCATTTGGTCCATGGCTTGGTGAGTACTTCTGGATGTTGAGAAGCTCAGGCTGAAATCCGGAAGCCAGAAGAATGCAGAGGGGCACCTCAAAAGTTCCTGGGCTCTGGAAGCTCCCAGTCATCCTTGAGCCTTCTGAAGAGATACTCTGCCAGCCTGGCCTGAGGACTGGCCAGCCTGCGGCGGTTGGTCAAGTAGTCGCCCATCTTCTTGATGAGTTTCACCTCTCGGTCTAGGAAGTGCTTTTCCAGAAAATCACAGAGATTGGGGTCTGTGTTGGCAGAACCCAGGGCATGTAGATCCAAAAAGGGCTGGTTCAGGTTCTCCAGGGCCAGGGCGGCTTCCATGGCGGCCAGGCAGCCACTCCACTCATCTCGGAACAGCTTCTGCTCACCTTGGAAGAGGCCGCAGCTGCTGCACTGGTTCTGCATCAAAAGATGCTTGGCGCTCTCGCATCTCTCTTCAGCCAACTTGCGAAAGAAGTGGCCCTTGAGAGCCACGAAATAGAAGCTCAGAGAGAGGTAAGTGTAGGAGGCCTGCAGATGCATGTTGATCAGGCGGTCAATAGCGGCCTCCACCCCAGCGGTATACTTTTGGCGGCTCTGGGTGCTCATGGTTGGCGGGCAACCAGGAGCTAACCACAAAAGCTTGTTACGTGGTCCCAGAAGCGAGAGATAGTTGAGCAGATAGTCACGGAAGTTGTGAGTGGAGATGCAGGGTTAGAGGGTGGGGAGAGGCAGCAGCCGGAGAGGCGGGGTGGGGAGAGTGGGGCTTGGTGGGGTTGGGGCGGGATCACAGGGTGCAGAATCTCTCAGCCTAGCTTTTTTTTTTTTTTCTTGCATGTAAGATTTATTTTGATGATATCATTCAGCCAGGACCCTGGTTTATTAGTAACATTGTACATATTCAAATTTCTTAAAGAAATATAATTTTTAAAATAGATTAAGGGTCTACAAATGTACTTTTGTTACATGGATATATTGCATAGTGGTTAAGTCTGGGCTTTTAGGATACCCATCACCTGGATAGTGAACTTTGTTCCCAACAGGTAATTTTTCAACCCTCACCACCCTCCTTCCCCACTTTGGAGTTCCAAGTGTCTATCATTTCCCTCTATATGTCCATGTGTATCTGTTATTTAGCTTCCACTTCTAAGTGAGAACATGTGGTATTTGATTTTCTGTTTCTGAGTTACTTAAGATAATTGCCTCTAGGACTATCCATGTTGCTTGGAAAGACATGATTTCTTTTTATGTCTATGTGGTATTCCATGGCGTAGATACACCACATTTTCTTTTTCTAACCATCCATTGATGGATACTTAGGTTGATTCCGTGACTTTGCTATTGTGAATAATGCTGTGATAAACATAGGAGTGCAGGTGATTTTTTGATATCACAATTTATTTTTCTTTGGGTAGACACCTAGTAATAGGATTGCTGGATCTTGGTAGTTCTATTTTTAGCTTTTCAGAAATCTCCATTCTGTTTTCCATAAATGTACTAATTTACATTTCCACCAACAGTATATGAGAGTTCCCTTTTCTCTGCATCCTCTCTAACATCTCTTGTTTTTTTTGACTTTTTAGTAATAGCCATTCTGACTGGTGTGAGAGGGGATCTCAACGTGGTTTAAATTTGCATTGCTCTGATGATAAGTGATGTTGAGCATTTTCATATATTTGTTGGCTGCTTGTATGTTTTTTATTGAGAAATGTCTGTTCATATTCTTTGCCCACTTTTAATGGGGTTATTTGGTTTTCTTCTTGTTAGATTTTTGGAGTTCCACATACATTCTGGGTATTCTTTGTTGGAAGCATGGCTCGCAAATATATTTCTCTCATTCTGCAGGTTGCCTGTTTACTCCATTGATTATTTTTTGCTGTGCAGAAGCAATTTAGTTTAATCAAAACCCATTTTTCTATTTTTGTTTTAGCTGCATTTGCTTTTGAGGTCTTAGTCATAAATTCTTTGACTTGGGCAACGTCCAGAAGCGTTTTTCCTAGATTTTCTTGTAGGATTTTTATAGTTTCAGGTCTTACATCTAAGTCTTTAATCGATCTTTTGAGCTAATTTTTGTATATATTGAGAGATATGGGTCCAGTTTCGTTCTTCTACATATGGCTATCCAATTTTTCCAGCATCATTTACTGAATATAGTGTCCTTTCCCTAGTGTATATTTTTGTCTACTTGGCAAAGATCAGTTGATTATAGGTATGTGGCTTTATTTCTGGGTTCTCAATTCTGTTTCACTGATTTACGTGTCTATTTTTGTACCAGTACCATGCTGTTTTGGTTACTATAGCCTTGTAGTATAATTAGAAGTCAGGTAATGTGATACCTATAGCTTTGTTCTTTTTGCTTGATTGCTTTGGCTGTTTGGGCTCTTTTTTTGGTTCTATGTAAATTTTAGGATTGCTTTTTTCTAATTCTCTGAAAAATGACACTGGTAATTTGATAGGGGGTACATTAAATCTGTATATTGCTTTGGGCAGTATGGTCATTTTAACAGTATTGATTCTTCCAATCCATGAGCTTTTTCTATTTCTTGTGTTTGACTTCTATGATTTATTTTACCAGTGTTTTGTAGTTCTCCCTGCAGCTTTTGATAACAACTTAATTCCTCTTTCTTTCCTAATTGTTAGAAAGAAGTCTTTGTCATTTGGCTCATTTTTACCATAATTCTAAGATGAGGTAAGAACATCAAAAGTACTCATAGTGAAATCCCTCTAAATCTTCATTTGTGAGTTAAAATTCCCTTGTTTTTAAATTTAGAGGTTTATACACGTATTTTTTCCCTGCTCCTAATCCCTCATTGGGAGTGACCATTAGTTACAGTTTGTCCAGAGTGGTCCTGTTGTCTTGGTATAATGATTAATAGCACCCCTTTCCCTTTCAAAAGGGTCCTTGTTTGGAGTATATATTACATGGTCACCTTACCCATTGAGAAGGAAAAGAAAACCTATACTATGAATAGAGTTTGTAAAACATTGAACTTGACCATGATTTGTTTCCATTTTATTACTTAATCATACCAGTAAGAACCCTATCATAAATTTTCTATTCATCACTTTATATTTTTTATTCATTGACCCAATTATTTCTTCTAGAAAGTACTATTGAATGGCATATGTACCAGGTGTTTTGTTAGGTACTGGTGGCTTCTTAGGATTCAGGACCTTGCTCCATTAACTGAAACATCATGTGAATGAGTGCAAAAGATGAAAAATATAGATTGATAAATCCTACCAAAATAGAAAATAATCCATATAAGTTGAATGAGTTGGCCATTTCCTGCTGAAAGATGTTCTCACAGGGTCTCTTCTGGCTTTGTGAGTCCATGCTTAGTATTTTATTTTCCTAAATACCACTTGTCTGGTGCTGTTTCACAATTAGAACACTTTTGTGTATTTTCTAACAAACAATAAGGCATATTCTATTCAGGGTAAACAAGATTTGAACCCTAGAGAAGAGAGTTTTGCTAAATAAAAATGAAAATTCATTTTTTTCCCAGCAACTTTCAATTTGTATTTTCTCTGTTGCTGAAAACTGACATCTTAAAATTATAAAAAGAAGCCTGGAGTCTTCCTTTACTGCTTAAGGTAAAATATGAACACATATCCTTTATCTAAATACACGATATATTGTCACTTTTAATTTCATGAATGGTTGTAGTCCAAAAGTATTCTCATATTGCATTTTAAGTTTGCAAAAACTGTTAATATTCAGGAATAGTCACATTTTTCAATCCTGGGGGGAATTAACTGGATAAAACATGAATACATAGTTCTACAGTCTTCCTGGCCTTGGTTCTAGGGCATAAAAAAGGCTGGCAGTATAGAGGAGGAGGAAAAACAAAAATTCAAACCCAAGAACAACCCTAGCAGGTAACTAAATAAGAGATAAATTAAACCAGATGCAATACGCTCCAAATGACTGCAAAGAAAATGATTGTTTTCTACCTTGTACATAAACCATTAGTCATCATATTGACCTTATAATAAGGAAATGCTAAGCTTAGAGAAAACTTCACCATATAAAATATTATCTGTATTGCAGCATGTCAGGGTCATTTAATATATTTCAATTTCCTATACATTTACTTACTCCTCTTGGAAGACAAAAATGTCTATATAAACCTTTCCAGATGACATAGGTTTCTGCCTTGTGCAAATGTTGACAAATCTTTCCCTCATTACTTTAGAAAAAAAAAGAGCCAATATCAGAGCCATACTCTGGAGGTAGTTAAGCACACCGCCGTTAGAAACAGACCAAGGCAGGCTCAAAACCCAGCTTCGTCACTACGAGTGTGAACTTAGGCAGGTAATATAACTTCTATTAGCCTCAGCTTTCTTGATTATAAAATGGAGATGTTAATATCTCACAAGTATGCTACAAAAGTTGAATGATAAAATGCACAAGAAAATGCTGCCAAACAAGTAGAAAGAACTCAAAAAATGGTGCTATATGATCGATCAGTTTTGGAATAAAATGGTAGAGATCCTCTCAAACCCCAGTAAGTATCAGAAGCAGATGCCAATATGTTTTTGATCCAAGTTTTCTCACTGCAGACCTGTTTTGCTGAATCACCCTCTGTGGGTGGCTACACCCTTTCAAGCACAAAAGCACAGCTTTGAGTGTTCAAGATCAAGGCATTTAGAACACAAGCAAAGGCAGCTCCTCTTACTTCCCTTGGCTAAGCAAGCATCAACAATGCCTCCTGAGGCACTGATGGTTGTGGAAGCAGGAGGAGCAGTGCAAAGGTGGCAGAAGTATGTTTTCTTAGTTCTCCAGACCAAGATAATCATCCATTATAGAAAAAAAAATGAGTGCCTATTTTGTAGGATAGGGTAAGATTCTGAAACATTACGTGTGAGTGGTAAAATTCACCTTCCCTTTCACTCAAATATAGACCTTGGGATGCCTTGAGAATCTTTGATCAGATTCCCCAGAAGCAGTCCCTGATATGAGGATTCCTGTGCAAGTGATTTATTAGGAAAGTGCTCCCACAGGGAGACCACAACAAAGTAGGGAAAGCAGGACAGAGCAAGAAGCCAATAAACAAAGCTTCAATGTCAGGAAATGTCTCAGCTTAGTCACGATCCCAAGGTGGAGCTCTGGAGTGCAAATCACACCTAGAGTTTATTCCAACATGAGACAAGGGAACTGGGCTTTTATATTCTCGCCCGATGGTCGTGGGCCTCCCCAGGGTAATAAAAAACCCCCAGGGTACATGGGAGGTATGTACAAGTGAAGCAACTCTATTAGCCCAAGAGAAAGCCACCAAAGAAGGTCACAGGTGCTAGTAACTAGCAGAAAAGCACACTGAAATTGGGTGCTGAGCATATCAAACAGGGAGAAGGGAATTTGGGTAGGGTGTGTACAGTGTCCAGCACCAGCTTGCTACCCTGCTTGACCTTGGAAGGTATCAGAATTCAGTGGTAATGAGGAATCCCAATCAGAACCTTTTTTTTTTTAACCAGGAATCTAATAGATAAGATGAAGACTAACTTATAGGTATTAACCTATATTTATTCTTCCTTGGTACTTCTATTTACAGGGAATACAGGGGTTTTGGAACCTACATCTGTAGTCTCCTTTACCATCCCTGAAACTCTGTCACTCTCATCAGGGGTCTCATTTGTACACATACCAGCCAAATCAGGTCCAAAGCTCTAGATAAGAAAGCATTTGCATCTTTTATCTGACCCTCTACTCCGTTTGACAGCATTCCCCATATTGGAACCACATACTGATTTTTTAAATAGCTTCACACAAGTACTTAAAAGTCAAAATATCCCTAGCAACCAAAAAACTGACAGGCTGTGAAATTGCTGCTTAAGAACCTGTCATCCAAACTGAACTCACCTGAAAACTGATGTTACACAAACAGTAAAATGGTTTCTGTGTATTTGTCATTTTTCTAAAAGAAACTGTAAGGGGTACTGAGTTTAGTTCTGAGCTGTTATGCTTTAGACAAGGGACCACCTTGCACCAGGCAGTTATGAAGTAAGAAGAGTTGTTTCGGCCGGGCATGGTGGCTGACGCCTATAATCCTAGCACTTTGGGAGGCCAAGGCGGGTGGATCACGAGGTCAGGAGATCGAGACCATCCTGGCTAACACGGTGAAACCCCGTCTCTACTAAAAATACAAAACATTAGCCGGGCGTGGTGGCGGGCGCCTGTAGTCCCAGCTACTCAGGAGGCTGAGGCGGGAGAATGGCGGGAACCCAGGAGGTGGAGCTTGCAGTGAGTGGAGATCGTGCCACCGCACTCCAGCCTGGGCGACAGAGCAAGACTCCGTCTCAAAAAAAAAAAAAGAAGAAGAGTTGTTTCATTTTCCTCTCCCAAAACACACACACAGTCTCCTCCTCATCCCTCCACTAAAATCACTGAGAAGCTTGCCCATGGCCCACCCTAACAGGTTTGCTTCTCCAAATCCTACCTTCCCTGTGCTGCCCACAGGTACCTCAAGCAAGCAGCACTTCTCAACTGGGACTGACTTTTGTCCCCTGGAAGACATTTGGCAATATCTGAAGATATTTTTGGTTGTCACAGCTGGGGAGAGGGCACAACTGGCATCTACTGTGTAGAGCAGCATTTTTGGCCTCTACATCAGTTTTTAAAAAATCAGTATTTAAGGGGAGACACTGTCCTGTGCACTGTGTGTCCCACCCGCACCAGACAAGCAAATACATCTGTATGTGTACAAATGTAAATCGCTTCACACAAATACTTAAAAGTCAAAATGTCCCTAGCAACCCAAACTGATGTTACACAAACAGTAAAATGGTTCTTGTCATTTTGTACATCTCCAGTCCCAAATGAATGTCAATAGTGCTGAGGTTGAGAAACCCTGTATATGTTGGTGTCTTAGTGTGGGTTTCATCAAAAACAGACCCTGAGACAAGGATTTGAGTGCAACTAGTATATTTGGAAAGTGATCCCTGGAAGCACTAGTAGGAAAGAGGGGAAATGAGAGAGTGAAGGGATAAACAAAATAATAATAAAATGAGAGAGTGAAGGGGTAACAGCAGGTTACCCCTATGGGGACCTAGGACTCATTCCTGCTGAGGAACTCTGGGAGATTGTGTGGAACATGCCTTAGAGTTATCCCAAACAAGGTCATGGAAGCTGGAATAGTTATTTTCTAATTCCCCTCTGTCATTAGCTGAGGACTACTTCCAAAGATGTTAACTTTCGGGCACTTCCAGCCTGCCCTTCAAGAACCAAAAGCAAGCCCTGAGACAGAGAGTTGTAGGTGTTTGCAGAAGAACCTCCATGGGCATGTATGGGCATAGTGAGTGCTGAGGGGATATGAGTACCATACAAACAATGTCTGCTGGAGTTGGTCCTCCAAGAGAACATTTATGCGGATTTACCTTCAGTTTCTTTTTCTGAGGATGATGCCTTAGCCAAAAATAAAATTCTAATCATGCCTCCAGTAGGTGTCCTGAAGACAAGCAAGAGTGATATGTTTTAGAGGGACCTTGTTAGAACATGCAGTTAGAAAGGCCCTTAGAAACCATGTGTTGAAGCTCTATACCAATGCACAAATCCCTTGAAGAACATCCCCAACAAATAACCATCTAGTCTTTTCCTGAATGCACCCAGGTACCCAGGAACACATTAGCTCAGGAAGCTCGCCCATGCCATTTTTAGAGAGTGTGATGTAGGGGAGCCAAACAAATGTGAATTTAAACCTGGTTCTGCCACTTAACAGCTATGCAACTTTGTGCAAGTTACTTAACTTTTTTGAATCTTACTCTCCTTAGCTATAAAATACCAGCAATATTATCTACTTCTTAAGATTACTGTGAAGATTAAATAAGATAATACAAGGAATTAGCTCAACTTCTGACACATAGTAGGTGCTCGATAAATATTAGCTATCTTCACTCCTTTTTCTTCTCCACCTTCCCAAATCTCACGTGTCAGTTCTGTAGCTCATAACACTTTTGATCTTTTCATTCTAGTTCTAGCTTCCAGAAGAATAAAAAGTATGTCCAGCCCATCTTCCCATTAAACTAAGACTACCCCCTTCTCCATGGAAACACACCTGGCTTACTCCACCATTCCTTACGTGGCCTGGCTCTGTGGGCCTCTATCCTCTGGTCTCTCTCCAGAAGGTTTTGGAATCTCCTCAAGGAGATAGCTGCAATCTCATCCTGACCTGGCGCAAAATACACTTGTAGATCACATCCATTTAATTTTGATGCACAAAGATCAAAATGAGTTTTGTATGAATAATCTTCTCTTTTAACATAAAGAAAAATCTAAAATATGGTTTAAACTTCTTATAGTCAGAAAAGAGGGCAGGAAGTGATTCTCTTTCTTTACCATGCTCTATTTTAACTCTCGAAAATGTTTCTTCCATGCTGTATTTGCCTCTCTCCCTCCATGATGAACAGTGCTTTCTGTTACTTTTTTCAAAGGAAAAATGTAATGTTTCATAGAAAGAAACAAGATTCATATCCTGAATAGAGGTGGCCTCATATCTCAGAAGGGCTGGCAAGTCTGTCCTTGGCAGTTGCCAAGAGGTGGGTTGGAGAGACACAGCTTGAGCTGGAAACAACATCCAGCCTTGAAATTTGAAGTGGCAAATTTTGCAATGCCACTCTCTCTCTTTCCCTGCTTGAAGCCCCTGAATGTTCTTTCTGGTCATACTGACATCTGGTTGGAGAAGGAAATCACATGGCAAGAGATTTTGCTTTTCCTTACCTATAGCATGATCCAATTTAAAAAAATATATGTGTGTGTGTATATATGTGTGTGTGTGTATACATATACACACACACATATATATACACTATTTGTGTGTATATATACATATATATATATGGGGTGTGTGTGTATAAAGATGTGTATACTAAAATATTAACAGTCATCTCTGTGTGTGACCAAGTGTTTACTTTCTACTTTTCTGTATTATCTGATTTTGGGGGTAATAAGCATGTATTTAACATTGCTGCAGGAAATCAGGGGAAAAAAGACCTGTTTCTATTTTCAAAGAAAAAGCGGAAACTTGCTGTCTTTTCTCAAGTAGGTCATATGATCTTTGCCCACAAAGCAATGAACAGGGCTCAGTGTTTGTCTCCTGAAGCCAGAGCTAGCTTGCTGAAAGGCATCCTTTAGCCTCTTGGACACCAAGCTATTTTGCATGAAAAAATTAAAATTCAGGAACATGGAGGGCTTTCTCATCCATTCTTCCTCCCTTACTCCTCTGGGACTTCACTGGCAACCCTTCTACTCCCTATCAGCCACCAACAACTTGAGGTTCAGTCTGAGGACTGAGAAGAAAAGAGAATCCCTCCTGGGACTGAGTTGGCTTCTAGGACAGGAATGTTGCTTTATACTTCTTCCATATTCCCTACTGGGTCTGGCACCATGATTGACCAAAAAATAACAGATGCTCAGAGTAATGGAAACTCAAAGGTCATCAGTGCTTAATAATTTCCTAATGAACAGATTAAATGTGGCTACTGGTCACTTTACCTGCTTAAGAGGTTTAAGCCACAGAGTCAGATGCCTCAATTCATCCAGAGAGCATCCCCAGCCAGTTCCCATTCTCAATGTCAAGGAATACAAAGACAAAGACGTGACTGAGCATTTACGCCTCCATGAGTGGGACAGGAGAAGGGGCCATGAACCATGGTGGGACTAGCACCAACAGGTCCCTTTTACAGCATTCAGGGCTGGTGATAGCTGCATGCCTAGCATTCATACAAATCTACCCTCCCACAGTGTTCTTGCCCCTTCCTTGGGGTGTATGGACATGGCTGCAGGCCAAAACACAGCCCTGTTCACCAATTCAAGATAAGGAAATATCTATCTGGGCCTGACTTGCTATATAAGTACCAGATGGTAATGATTAAAATTAAATTAAATTAATGCTTGACAGTCCATGAAGGGCATAAATTGCATAGTGTACTGCTTGTCCAATCTGTCATCTTGTTTCCCTCGGCTCAGGTCAACAAACAACAGCTGAAAGCTCCATCTCTGAGTCAAACAGTAGCTTATTTCTCTGCTATGGAAATGGCTGCTCAGTTTACTAAGTTGAAGGCTTCCATGCTGCCAAAAGTGTGATTAAGATGCCTTAAAAGGCAGAGAATTTTATCTTTTTGCCACAATCTCCAGCAGTCTTCTCCCAAACACAGTAATAGCAATTACTGGTTAGAGTTCAGAAACTGGGAAATCTGAACCTGGCCTAAGAGTGAACCATTGCCAAAATCACAATGCAATTTTCAGCTCTAATGACAGCCTTCTTCATTCACATGGTTTCTAGAATGTGTGGGCAGTGCTGATGTGTTATCAAGTTGCAAAAGAATTCATGGCATCACATTTTAAAATCACCCATCTGCCAAGTACTCCCTTCCTAAAAACTTTCAGATTTAGACTTTTGCTCCTTTCCTCTGTGTTGTTCAGGAATCAGTGTCCAATATTTACATTTTAGTACTTAAACCCCAAATAACGTTTCAACCTTTGCACTTTTACACAAGAACTTTGATGAAATTTTCAAAATGTTCAGCATAACTTCTTTGGTGGGAAAGATTGGTTTCTTCAGGAGCAAGCCAAATAGTAGAACAAGCTACTGAAGACAGGCACAGGGTGCTGGAAGTTGTACCACCCAGATTGTCCTTCAGGAATGAAACACTTCCTTCCCCAGCTGCTGGGAAAGCTGCAGGGGTATGGCCATCAGCTGTCAGCTCCCTTTGGAGATTGCTTCCACTGAAGAAAACTGCCTCACCCAAGATTTCTTCTCCTTCTAAAGGCAGCCCACATCACTCAACTTGGGGCAACTCTGAAGGGCCATCCCTGCCTTTCTGTTATTTTCTCTACCCGGGCTTGTCTCCCAGATTGCTGCCTGAATCCCTCCCCACTTGATTCAGGTCTCTGCTCAAATTTTGCCTCATCAGAAAGGCCTTTCCTCATCTCTTTTTCTAAAATAACACACACTCAGCCCTTTCCCATAGCCCCAGCTCCAGGGCTCCCTGTGCTCTTACCCTGCCTTCATTTCCTTCATTTCTCTTACCACTACCTGCCATTATTTACACATTTATCAATTATTTTGTTTAGTGCCTGTCTCCCCACTAGCATATAAGCTCTATGATGGTTGAGAATTTGGCTGTTTTGTTCATTGCTTTATCTCTACTACCCAGAAAAATGCTTAGCACATATATAGAGATTCTCAATAAATATTTGTGAATAAGTGCATGAATGAGTGATTAGTTGCCTACTATCTTAGGTACTTCCTAGTGCTTAGGCTGCCTAGCTCTCTCACTGTGCATCCTGGGAATCAGAGTCCTGCCAAGGTAGCATAATAGTCAAGAACATAGGCTATGGAGTTCCACTGGCTTATTCACTTAGTTCATAAACAATTACATAGTTCTTAAGTTGTGCTAGGCATTGCTCTTGGCTCTTATGCTATTAATACATTTGATGTTCATAACAGCCGTAAGAGATAGGCGTTATTCCCATTTTAAAGGTGAAGAAGTTGAGGAACAGAGGCGTTAAGTAATTTGCCCCAGGTCATACATCTAGTAAGTGACAGAATTCAAATGCAGGCAGTCAGTCTCCAGAATCTCTGCCACTTACCAGCTATATAATTTTGAATAATCTCTCTGAACTGGTTTCTTTGCCCATACACATGAAAATAATAATACATACTACACAAAATTGTAAGCAGTTTTAAATGAGATGGTATGTGTAAAATACTTAGCAGGGTTCCTTATCTACACAAGCACTTATTAAGGGGTAGTTGCTATCATTTGTATCCCAGTGCTTTGCCTTCCCCTATATCCCAACAGACTGCATGGACTTCCAACTATTACCCCATTTTTCATATTAGATGCCCTATCTTGACTGCTTGACACTTGTTGAAGGCCTTGAATGGCAAACCCACCCACCATTCTGATGTTCCATGCACAACCCAGCTTTGTGTCACCTCTACCCTTGACTCCACTCTAGCTTTGCCCTACCGCTGTAGACAGAGCTGGGGCCAGGTCCAGAACTCTTCAAGTCTGCCCTTCCCTGTCAGGTCTTGAAATAAAATGATTCTTAGAGGCATAGCAACAAAATTCAGGTGGCATGACTTGCCTTTGATAACTAGCGCTGCAGTTCCTACTTCCCATTACCCGGCATAATCATTCAGATAAGCCATGGCCCAAATTTTACCAGGTGTTCTGGCCACTCTGGTGCACTGTCCAGATCCCTCTTCAATGAGGTTCTTGTTGTCTCCGGTGCTAGGAGCACTGATGGCGGACAGCCCTCAGCTCTCAGGCTCTTCAGGGATTGCCTCAGCTGAAGTGAACCTCCGTGACCAAGAGGTAGTTTCCTTGATAACCTTCTGGGGTTGTCCATATCCAATGACGTACCAATGTAGGAATAGAAATTCCCAGCCACCTTGCTGCTGGGATAATTGGCAAGTCGCATGTAGGAGAATGAAACTGGATCCTCATTTCTCACCTTATACAAAAATCAACTCAAGATAGATCAAGGATTTAGATCTGAGACCTGAAACTATAAAAATTCTAGAAGATGACATTATAAATACCCTTCTAGGCATTGGTTTAGGCAAGGATATCATGACCAAGAACCCAAAAGTAAATGCAATGAAAACAAAGATTAATAGCTGGGAGTTAATTAAACTAAAGAGCTTTTTCATGGCAAAAGAAAAAGTCAGCAAAGTAAACAGACAATGCCCATAGTGGGAGAAAATCTTCACAATCTATACGTCTGACAAAGGACTAATATCCAGAATCTACAACGAACTCAAACAAATTAGCAAGAATAAAACAAACAATCCCATCAAAAAGTGGGCTAAGTGCATGAATAGATAATTCTCAACAGAAGACATACACATGGCCAACAAACATATGAAAAAATGCTCAACATCACTAATAATCAGGGAAATGCAAATCAAAATCACAATGTAATACCACCTTACTCCTGCAAGAATGGCCCTAATCAAAAAATCAAAAAATATTAGATGTTGGTGTGGATGTGATGAAAAGGGAAGACTTCTTCACTGCTGGTGGGAACGTAAACTAGTACAACCACTGTGGAAAACAGTGTACGGATTCCTTAACTAAAAGTAGAACTACCATTCAATCCAGTGATCCCACTGCTGGGTATCTACCCGGGGGAAATTAAGTCATTATAGGAAAAAGACACTTGCACATGCATGTTTATAGCAGCACAATTTACAATGGCAAAAATGTGGAACCAGCCCAAATGCCCATCAATCAATGAGTGGATAAAGAAAATTATATATATATATATGATGGAATACTAGCCAGTCATGAAATGGAATGAATTAATGGCATTTTCAGCAACCTGGATGGGATTGGAGACTATTATTCTAAGTGAAGTAACTGAGGAATGGAAAACCAAACATTGTATGTTCTCACTTATAAGTGGGAGCTAAGCTACAAGGGTGCAAAGGCATAAGAATGACACAAAGGACTTTGGGGACTTAGGGGAAAAGAGTGGGAAGGGAGTGAGGGATAAAAGACCAGAAATTGGAGGACTGGGCACAGGGGCTCACACCTGTAATCCCAACACTTTGGGAGACCAAGGCGGGCAGATCACTTGAGGCCGGGAGTTCGAGACCAGCTTGGGCAACATGGCGAAATCCCATCTCTACTAAAAATACAAAAATTAGCCGGGTGTGGCTGGTAGTGAGCTACCTGGGAGGCTGAGGCAGAAGAATTGCTTGAACCCAGGAGACGGAGGTTGCAGTGAGCTGAGATCATGCCACTGCACTCCAGCCTGGGCGACAGAGCGAGACTCAGTCTCAAAAAAAAACAAAAAACAGAAAACAAAAAAAACCCCTACAAAGCATACAAAGCAGGTTCAGTGTATTCAGTGTATACTGCTCAGGTGATGGGTGCACCGAAATATCACAGATCACCACTAAAGAACTTACTCATGTTACCAGATACCACTTGTTCCCCAAAAACCTGTAGAAATAAAAAATTTAAAAAAAAAATTCCCAGCCACCTTGGCCCAACTGGGGGCAATTCTGAAAGGCCATTCTAACTTCACAGCTCCCTTGGGGGTCTGCCTAGGCTGTTGTTGGGCCTGCATCACAGTTTATCTTCTCCCTCTACCTGCTTCTGCTTTTTTCCCCCTCCTTTCCCCAGATATTGGTCCCGAGGGTGCACCCTAATAAACATCCTGTCTCCTGTGCTCTGTCTCAGAGTGGACTTCCCAGAATAAAAGCCTAGCCTGCAACACGTGGTCCAGCCCAATTCACTCACACTTGTTGTGAGGTCGCAGGATTCCTCCAGAAACTACTAAACCCAGGTGACAAAATGGCTTCCTAGGATTATGACTTCCTGGTTGCTTCCCCAATTCATCCTGTCATTTTTCACCTCTTCTCAGAGGCATGACTAGTCTAGCCTAGCTGCTTACACAAAGCAGCCAGAAAAAATGATGCCTATTAATCAGTTCTTGCCTTCTGCTGATCACCTCAGCTCAGGGTTTCTCTTTCCTCAAGGAAGTAAGACAGATGATCATGGGTTGCCACAAAATGCTGGTTCTTTACTTTGACCTCCTCAGTTCTGGGAGGATTTATCAGCCAACAACACGCTCATTTAACTACACATCAGAAGCAGACAAAGAGTCAATCATTAAGTAAGTATAAACAACTAGGTACTTCACATGTTTGGTAAAGGCCCATATATTTATAAATGTGCCCTTGGGCAAGGGTCAGCCTCAATGATACTCACTTTGGGAATAACAAATCCCAAACCACTTATTTGTTATGAAAATAAATGACATTTTGATCTCAGTAATCATTTAAAATTCTGTACTTTTAATGGCCTATAAAATCTTAACATGCTCCCTTACATGTCAGATTTCCTAAACTACAACTGCATCAACCTTATAACTTCCACTTGATCATCAAGAATAGATAAAACAGTCGGGCGCGGCAGCTCACACGTGTAATCCCAGCACTTTGGGAGGTGGAAGTGGGTGGATCACTGAGGTCAGGAGTTTGAGACCAGCCTGGCCAACATGGTGAAACCCTATCTCTACTAAAAATACAAAAAAAAAAAAAAAATTAGCTGGGCGTGGTGGCGGGCGCCTGTAATCCCAGCTACTAGGGAGGCTGAGGCAAGAGAATTGCTTGAACCCAGGAGGCAGAGGTTGCAGTGAGCAGAGATGATGCCACCGCACTCCAGCCTGGGCGACAGAGCAGGACTCCATCTCAAAAGTAAATAAATAAATAAAATAAAGAATAGATAAAATACTTGCCCTATTTAAGTGTGCAGTAGTGTGTGCTGGATAAGCTAATAAAATCATAGAAGATAAAAATGCAGGAGAGCATAACTGCTTATTTTTCAGATTTACTAAGGGAAGATACTTTATCTAATTAAGTAGATCTTCCTAAGCAAATCCTTTGCTGTCACAGCATGTAGCCTAGTTCTTACAAAGGAATGAAAGGAACACTTGATAGTCTATTGGTTTCTCATATTCATTTTAGTTTTTTTAATGTACTTTTAGAAATACTCTTTCATTTCTGATCTTAGATTGTCTGGCTACCCAAAGTGGAGCTGGTATTGTTAGGCAGGACTGAGTCCTGATCAATATTCTGTTCTTTATAGTGAAAGATGATATGATTGATGCTGACCCCAATCTGAACGGACAATCACAGCTATAAAAACAGATGCTAGTCTCCCAGGCTCATCCCAGCCATACATTTCTATTCATGGTTCAGGGCACTTGGCAGAGATGGGCATTTTGTGTCAGTAAGCCTCTGATACCCCTGGGTTGTCTGAAGATTATTTTTAAAAAGTTATGATTCACTGCTGATAGGGCTAGCTGCCTCCTAGGATTCTACAACTCCTATGGCTCCTGCTTTGAGAGTTTTCCTCTGTGCCTCAGATACCTACAGTCACCTCATTTCAGGCCCCCTATAAAGTGATTACTTGGATCACAAGAACAATGAATCGATAAGGGATTAATTAAAACATTCTGTATAAAACATTTTATGGTCGTTAACGTCACTATAGTGGAAATTACTGCAGTTTAGCATCTGCCCATAGGAGCTTCAGACTTAGTTGAGGAAACACAATTAAAGCAGAATGACGTTTGCCATCATTGAAATAGGTTGTATGACCACCTCCATAATCTCAAAGTGAATCACAGAGGTCCTTGTTAAAATGCAGCTCTCATAGCAGATCTACTGAATAAGAATCTCTGGATTGGTGATGGAATCTGCATCTTTAACAAGCTCCCTAAGTAATTCTCATGCACACTTAATGTTCAGAATCATTACCCTAGAGGCTGATTATTTCAGCGCAGGCATGGTTCCTGCAATGCCACAACTAGTTAGTGATTCTCTCTGTGTTTTGGACGGAAATAGCAGCATTCAGTGACGATCACCACTGAAATGTGTGATTAATCATTATAATGATGGTGTTGATGCCTCACCCAGAGCATCCATCCCCAGCTGCTTATACCATCTTACCCAGAACTGTGACTAGCTCTATTTATTTTATATTTAGTAGCTATGAGTGTTGGCTGCTAACAGCTCACAGCTGCACTGTTCTCTTGAGAATTACTCTCAGCTGATGGGAACCTCACCCAGAGATGCCTAAGAGGTTATGTACCCACCAGCACAGTCAATGACAGACTGGTATGTAGGAGCAAAAATCCAGTCCCTTTGCCTCCAGGGAGACAACTGTGTGGTGCCGTCTTTGCTCTAGAACTTCCTGTGGGATCAGGCTGATGCTAGACTTCTGCTGAAACCATATCTTTGCTTAGCTTCTTCCCCTGCCTTTCCTGCTTCCCTCACTTCCTTCCTTACAGGTTTCTCCTGAGAACATTTCAAAAAATAAGTGTTGGAGAGGATGTGAAGAAAGACGTTCACTTACACACTGTTGGTAGAAAAGTAAATTTGTATCGCTATTATGGAAAACAGTATGGAGGTTTCTCTGAAAACTACAAATATAGAACTACCATATGAACCAGCAATCCCACTTCTGGGTAGACATCCAAAGGAAATGAAATCAGCACATTAAGGAGATAGCTGCATGCACATGTTCGCTGCAGCATTATTCACAATATCCAAGGTATGGAACCAATCTAAGTGTCCATCAGTGGATGAATGGATAAATATACACACACACAAACACACACAATGGAATACTATTCAGACTTGAAAAAGATCTTGCTTTTTGTGACAACGTGGACATAGATGAATCTGGAGAACATCATGCTAAGTGAAATAAGCCAGGCATAGAAAGGAAAATACTGTGTGATCTAACTTATAGATGGAATTTTAAAAAGTCAAATCCTGTTCCTAGAAACAAAGAGTAGAACAGTGGTTACCAGGGCATTAGGAGGGTGGGGAACAGGGAGATGTGGGTCAAGGATACAAAGGTGTAGTTATGTAGGATTAATAAGTCTCAAGATCTAATGTATAGCATGAAGACTATACTTAATATTGTATAATGGAAATTTGTTAAAAAGTAGATTTTAGGTGCTCTTACCATAAAAAAATGGTAACTGTGAGATAATGGATAATGTTGACTTGATAGATAAGTTAACCATTTCATTATGTATATTTATAGCAAAACATTGTGATTTAGAGGCTTTTTCTAGGGGGAAGATGTTATAAAAATAACAAAAGTAACTGTGATAAATACAGAGATATATTCGTAGCAGGATGTAAAAGAAATAGGAGGTTGTGGTTCCAAGTAAAATGGGGGTAACTCCACCCTGTTTCTCCCACTCAATGCAGCTACAAAACCTGGACAGAATGCATGGGGCAGCTATTTGAGGACTCCAAAAATTAAACAGTGGTGGGCACACTAGGAGAGAAGACAGGCCAGAATCTGAAGTACTACCAAATTGACACTGAGTTTATCATTTATTTTTCTTCTGTTATCCCCGGCCTAGAATCAAAGCATCCTGAAACCTAGAAGTGGGTACTCAGGCATGGACAGAAAAGCTCTCTAATTCTGTCTTGAAGAGCAAGAAAGAGATCTCCTGATGCTCAGAGAGAGGGTGGTTGGGAGAAATCTTCTGAGACTTTTCCCTTTTCTCTGTCCTTCTGCACTCCAGGCCATCCTGCAGTAACTACAGTAGCAGTAGAGACAGCAGCAGCACTGGGGGCCTACGGATGCCTAAAATTCTGAGGGAGGAGAACCACTATTTCTGATCAGGATAGTTATGTCCCAAAAGGGTGGGGTGAATCCCCATTGCCTTTTTTCTTTCTATCTTCCCTCCTGCTATTTCAGTTCAGAACTGACATAGGTTCAGTTGTTGGAAGTGCGCAGCACAGCATAGTTATATAAAGCCCCATCTTTCTTAGACTGTAAGAGGGTCACAGACTATAAGTTGAGCCCCAGGGAAAAAAGTTATGGGGACATTTTGGAAAGTATGAGGAAAACAATCCCATAAAATTGTGAAGTCCTAGGCTCCCTCCCTAGTTGTGCATGTATGGATCTGACACAAAACAATATACCAAAGATTTTGAGAATGAAATTATGGGACAGAACACTGCTTAGGTCCTAAATTGGCTGCTGGGTTTCACACATATGAGACAGACCTGAATAGCACTGCAAAAGCTTTGGAAACTGAACTGACATTGGAACCACAATTCAAAGAAGGCTCGTTGGAATGTACAGCCTGAACCCAATCAAGTTGATTGTCTGTCACAGCAAAATGAACTACATTCCCTACAGGATGAAAGACACAGAGTCTCTCGTAACCTAGTCTTCCAAAATGTCCAGGATAAAATCCAGAATTACTCAGCATAGAGAGAACCACAAAAAAGCTCAACTCTCATGGGAAAAACAACCAACAGAAACAAATGCCAAGATGACACAGACACTGGAATTATCAGACTTTAAAGCACTAATAATTAGAGAGTATAATTGGATTGTTTGTAACAAAAAGAAAGGAGAAATGCTTGAGGTGATGGATTCCCCATTTACCCGGATACAATTGTTACACATTGTATACCTGTATCAAATATCGCATGTACCCCATAAATATATAAACCTACTATGTACCCAGAAACATTTTTTAAAAATTTAAAAAGAAGAAAAAATACTCTCAAAATAAATGAGAAGACAGAAAGTCTCAGCAAAGAAATAAAGGCTATAAAGAGGAATAAAATGAAAATTTTAGAAATGAAAAATATAATAATCAAAATAAAAATTCACAAGATGGGCTCAATACAAAAACAGAGATAACAGAGGAAATAGTGAACTTGTTGGGATATCAATAGAAATGATCCTATCCAAATAATAGGAAAAAATACTTTTATAAATAACCAACAGAGCCTCAGGGGCCTGTAGGACAATACTAAAAGAGCTAACATTTGTGTCATTGGAGTTGCAAAAGAAAATGAGAAGGAATATGCTGCAGAAAAAATATGTAAGAAAGTAATGGCCGAAAACCTCCCAAATTTGGCAAAAGACATAAACCTATGGAGTTGAGAAGCTCAGCAAATTTCAAATAGGATAACCCTGAAAAAAATCTGTGCCTAGACACACCATAATCAAACATCTGAAAACTATAGACAAAATCTTGAGAGCCACCAGAGAAAATGACACATGACTTACATGATAATAACAATTTGAATATCAGCAAATTTCTCATCGGAAACCATGGAAACCAGAAGGAAGTGAAATGCCATTTTTTTAAAGTGCTGAAAGAAAAGAATTGTCAATCCAGTCCTTCAGTAATGAGGGTAAAATAAAGACATTATCAGATGAAGTGAAACCAAGAAAATTTATTGCCAGGAGATGTTTTCTGAAATAATTGTTAAAGAAAATTCTTCAGACAGATGGGAAATGTCACCAGAGAGAAAGCTGAAACATCAGGAATGAAAGAAAAGCAATAGAAATGGTAGACATCTGGGTAAACAGAATATTCTTTCCTTTTGAGTTCTTTAAAATATGCTTGATGACTGAAAGCCAAACATAACATTTTGTGATAGGGTTTTCAATATATGTAGAGGTACTACATAAAAGGCATTTACAGTATAAAGGGGGTAAGGGAAAGGGACCTACATGGTGGGAATTTTTTAAACTTGAAATAGTAAAATATGGATTCTGAGTAGACTCAGAAAAGTTCAGTGCGTATATTATAATCTCTAGAAAAAACACATAAAATAGTGTTTGTCGTGTCTTCCTTTTCTCTGATCATTAAAAAACAAACACAATAAAAGTAAAAATAAATAAAAAGGCAGTAAAACAATAGACAAATTAAAATGGAATATTAAAATATGTCCAAATAATCCAAAAAGGGAAGAAAACTAAAAACAAAGAAATGAAAAATAGAACAATCACAAAATAAATAATAAAATAGTAAGTATAAATCCAAACGTATCAATAATCACATTAAATGGAAATGTTAAAGTCAAAAATTGTCAGAATGGAGTTTTTTTTAAAAGACCCAATTATACACTCTCTGTAAGAGACCGACTTCAAATACAATGATATAGGTATGTTAAAGGGATGAAAAAAGATATATTAATACCATGCTAATACTAATAAAAACAAAGCTGGAGTGACTATATTTAAAGAATAGATCCTGGCAAAGTGGCATGCTGCTGAATCTAAGCTACATGTCCCCAATAATTACTTAATAACTCTTTTATTTACATTCTTTCCCAGAAAAGTTTTACCTCATCTCACTCATAGACCTTCCAGACATCCAGATACTAAAAACTTCCCAGCACTACTAGACAGTTTTTTTGTGAAATGTTCACAGGTTTTGAATTAGAATCTTCCAGACTGTTCTATCTAATGGCTTACCTTAAGAACATAAGACATAACATGCTTCTCAACTCTGTTAGGTGAGCGACAGTTTTCCAGGTAGATTTCCGTTTCCTGTAAAAAAATTAACGTTATTTTTTCATTTTCATTTTACAATGATAATTATACCTACCTGATATGGCTGTACATACTAAGATGAGATAGCTTATGATATATGTTTAGCACAGTGCTTGCCACATCGTGGGTACACAATGAACATTGTTTCATTCCTCTTCATTTGCATGCCTTAGAGTAATGTTTGCTAAGTAAATTGAGAGTAAGGTCTGATCTCAGATAAGGTTTTATAATGGGTATGTAATGATCTTGGCCTTGAAGAGAAGCCAAGGATTGGATGGAAAGCAAAAAAGAAGAAAGGCCTCCCAGGCAAGCCCTGGTAATAAGATAGTACAAAGGTAATCTTTGAAGTCCCAGGCAGCCAAAGGTAGGATTAATGAGTAAAGAGCACTTGACAAGTAGTAGGGATATTGATTTGGAATGTAGCCTTAAGGAAACACAATGAAAAAAGTCTTATATTTGTGGATTTGAGTTGACTTCAGGCTAGCCCATGACCACATGGAGAAATAAGCAATATTTTTCTTTGGTGCTTTTCCATTACCTGTTTTTGCTGTCATTTCTTTCCTTTCAGCATCTGTTTCAAGGACTCTAGTATACTATTTATGCTCGCTTATTTGGGAGGAAAGTGGGATGAAAAATATCTAATTTATACCAGGGAGTTTTTGACCTAATGGATTAACCCTTCTAAATCATCATCAGTTTAAAAGAGAACCTTGGTTTGCCTTGTGATTAATCAAGAGAAAAGACTCTTCAGTGATTCAATTTCCAGCACTTCTAAGTAAGGAAGATTTTTTTTTTTATTTGAAAGGCTATCCACTCAAATCATAACAAAAAGATAACTTCCCACTTCATTTATGGGTGGGAAGAACCCAAATTTATAGATCTAGACATGCACAGTCGAGATACAATCATGCTTTAGTGTCAACATTTTAAATGAGGCTTTAGAAGAATTTGCCTCAATTCTTCCTATACAAGTGTTAGTGCTGAACAATAGGGAGAAGCACTGATTCCTGGCTGATACAAAGAAATGGAGAGGCAGGCAAATGAGAAAAGTCAACACCCAAGATAACAGTACTGTATTAAATTCAAAGGGCCAGAGGCATGATTAAAGGGGTGGCCTGCCCCTCCACACCTGTGGGCGTTTCTCGTTAGGTGGAACAAGAGACTTGAGAAAAGAAATGAGACACAGAGACAAAGTATAGAGAAAGAAAAAGTGGGCCCAGGGGACCGGTCCTCAGCATACAGAGGACCCACACTGGCACCGGTCTCTGAGTTCCCTCAGTATTTATTGATCATTATCTTTACCATCTTAGGAAAAGGGAAGTGGCAGGATAATAGGATCATCGTACATGGGAAAAGGTCAGCAGTAAGACATATGAATAAAGATCTCTGTGACATGAATAAGTTTAAGGAAAAGTGCTGTGCCTTGATATGCATATGCAAACATCTCCATAAACCTTTTTAGTGCATAAAGAGCAGCATTGCCGCTAGCACGTCCCACCTTCAGCCCTAAGGCAATTTTCTCCCATCTTAGTAAATAGAACATACAAGATGTACCATTGCCCAGGGACGGGCAGGAGACAGATGCTTTTCTCTATCTCAACTGCCAAGAGGCCTTCTTTCCTCTTATACTGGTCCTCCTCAGCACAGACCCTTCACGGGTGTCAGGCTGGGGGACGATCAGGTCTTTCCCTTCCCACGAGGCCATATTTCAGACTATCACATGGGGAGAAACCTTGGACAATACATAGCTTTCCTAGGCAGAGGTCCCTGTGACCTTTGGCAGTGTCCCTGGGTACTTGAGATTAAGAGAATGGTGATGACTTTTCACAAGCATACTGCCTTCAGGCACTTGTTTAACAAAGCACACCCTGCACGGCCCCAAATCTGTTAAACCTCGAGTCACCACAGCACATGTCTAGTCACGACAGCACATGTCTAGTCACCACAGCACATGTCTCTTGCAAGGACAAGGTTGGGGGTAGGGTCACAGATTAACAGCATCTCAAATACAGAACAAAATGGAGTCTCTTATGTCTACTTCTTTCTATATAGACATGGTAACAGTCTGATCTCTCTTTCTTTTCCCCACACATGATTACCAACCATCCTTCATGTTTGAACTTAGGAGAAGATGAAGTTCAAACTAAGAAATGGTCAGGAGCAACAGTTAAGTCCAAGGTGGTTATGGCGACCAGTTCATCCATGACATCTGCAGCTAATGTTTCCTCAGTGACTGCCAGTTGTAACTAGCTTCAAAGGTTAAAAACAGAGCAAGTGTAGGAAATGCAGCAACAGACTTCTGATGCTATAGGGAAATTTAAAATAAATACTAGAGTAGAATTGGTAGCTATAAGAACACTGAAGTTATGAAGCTAGTAGAATACAGAAGTTATAACACATGCTACCAGAGGAGGTAGTAAAATCACTATTTAAAGATTCATTAGACACTCACTCATTTTTAAGACAGGATTTAAGAAAAATAATGAGATCTATCTTGTGGTAGTCCTGAGATATAAGCTAACTAACCCACGAGAGGTCTCTTCAAATCCAAGCAATTCTGTTTAAACGTTAAAATCCATCAGCTAGAATGGAAATTAAATCCGATAAGCATTCTCCTTAGAAAAATATTGCTTTGTATGAGCAATGCTCTATTTGCTCCTCTTTCTCTTTATTCATCCCTTCCAAATTAAAAACTGGCTCAAACCCATCTCAAAAGTAATTTTCTTGATATTAACCCCTAACAATAGGATTCATATCATAATATACCAAGAATGTCCAATAGACTTCATCTTGATAAAGGATTCCTGAACTTTGTGTTGGGAAATATTCTGAAGCTGCCTTTAGAGAGCTATGGCTGGTTAGCAATGCCTGCCCTGTGCAGGAAGGGAGATCAGTGCATGCTTACCAGGTGTTTGTTACTCTGCCTGTGTAACAAACAACCCAAGGAGTATTGGTAATTAAAAACAATAAACAGGCAATCTAATATTTTAATATTCTGAGGCATATAAGATCTCATGGGCATCAGGGAAATTTGATGCATGGTATAATGGACTCCTTCTGAGAATATGGAAATAAGAAGCTAGTCATTGTTTAAAACAAAGAGATTCAATAGAAGAGGAAAAGACGTAACACTGGTACACTAGGAATAGATAAACCTTTTTTTGCAAGTCTGCTATTCTAAGTTTGGAGTCCTAAGGAAAATGTTTAGGTATAATTTAAAGGAGAGAGGAAACAGAACTCATATTGCTATTGCCATATACTACACTGCATGGCCTAACAGAGGACACATGGTATTCTTCTAATATTGATTACAAAATTTATTTTAAAGGCATAGATAGAGCTGAACTTCAATCATTATCCATTTGAAAAGCCATGCCATTAACCACAAAGCTATATAGCCTAAACCTTAGCTGGGACTCTGACCTCCCAGTGCTTAATAACTTTCATTTCTTTTGATAGCCTGGTCTACACAGATATCTAAAGGCCTTCAAGGTTCACGAGGTAAATCTTGCTGATAAAATCACATTGGTTTCCCAAAAAGCTTTTTCAGGGGATTCCACCCAGAATGTCTCAAGCCTGGAGTCAGCAACCATATATTTGCTCTACCATTTGAAGTTGTGAAGATCTATTTTGTGGTTCTAGTGGTTGTGGTAATGTGGAAGATCCTAGTAGAGTGCATGCATTTCTCCAGCCCCCTATTTGCTTTATCTGAGACAAGTCAAGTGTGTGTGGTAGTTGGGGATGAAGTGAGGAGAGTTGAGGGGATGTTGCCTGACATGTTGTTGGAACTCAAAAATTTATCAAAAGAATAAATAGTTGAATGAATGAGTGGAAGTATTGAGACCACCTTAAATAGTGGAAAGAAAAGTGCCTGTTGGCCGTAGAACAACAGATATAACAAGCCAGAAAAACAGAAGCAGGCTAGTGTAGATAAGATTAGTACTTTCCTACTCTACTATAAGCAACCATCCTCCTAAGACCAGAAAACTGGGACAGTTTTGCTTAGGAGGCATGTATGTGTGTGGGATAATGCCAAGACAGAAAGGCTAACCCTCCAAATTAGTAGAGGGCAGTTTATGCAAGCATGATGACATTTGGCAGCACTTAATTTGGGCATTCTCTAGCATGTACAGCATGGAATAAGAGGGTCATACAGAAGACCATTTAAGTGTACAGTTTTTTCTAACTGTGAATCTGGGCTTGGACAAATAGACTTTTTCCTTTTTAATAATATACTGGTATGTTGGGAGATAAACAACATCTAAAACTCATGAACCTTTAACAATTTTATTGGAGGAAACAATTGTAGTTTGTTTTAGTGACCAAAGAAAAACTTGAAACCATTTTGGAATAAGAAATTGATTTTGTTTTTAATTGGCTATTTTCTGAATTTCTCATTTTGGATTTTAAGCTGTGCTGCTGTTCTTACTTTTAAAGAGAGAAAGTGCTTGATGGTGTTTGAACATCTAAGTAAATTAGGGTATAAGGCTGTATGAAATTGGCTATGTTTAGGCTTCATTTTAAAAGTGGCTGTGCAAAAACAAAAATTGACAAATGGGACTTAATTAAACTAAACAGCTTCTGTACAGCAAAATAAACTATAAACAGAGTAAACAGACAACATACAGAATAGGAGAAAATATTTGCAAACTATGCATCTAACAAAGGTCTAATATCCTCAACCTATAAGGAACTTAAATTTAAAAGCAAAAAACAAACAATCCCATTCAAAAGTGGGCAAAGGACATGAATAGTCCCTTCTCAAAAGAAGACATACACGTGGCCAACAACCATATTTTAAAAATGCTCAATGTCACTAACCATTAGAGAAATGCAAATCAAAACCACAATAGGGTACCATCTCACACCAGTCAGAATGGCTATTATTAAAAAGTCAAAAAATAACAGACTGCTGAGGTTGTGGAGGAAAGAGAATGCCTATACACTGCTAGTCAGAATGTAAGTTAGTTCAACTGTTGTGGAAAGCAGTTTGGCAGTTTCTCAAAGGACATAGAACTACCATTTCACCCAGTAATCCCATTATTGGGTATATACCCAAAGGAATATAAATTGTTCTACCATAAAGTCACATGCATGCATATATTCATTGCAGCACTATCTACAATAGCAAATACATGGAATCGACCTAAATGCTCACCAATGGCAGTCTGGATAAAGAAAATGTACATACACACTATGGAATACTATGCAGCCATAAAAAAGAATCAGGTCATGTCCTTTGTAGCAACACGGGTCAAGCTGAAGGCCATTATCCTAAGCGAACTAATACAGGAACAGAAAACCAAATACCACATGGTCACATTTATAAATAGGATCTAAACAATGAGCACATATGGTCACAAAGAAGGGAAATTAGACACCAGAGCCTACTAGAGGGTGGAGCATAGGAGGAGGATGAGGATCAAAAATCTACCTATTGGGTACTATGCTTATTACCTGGATGATGAAATTATCTCTACACTAAACCCCAGCAATAAGCAATTTACCTATATAACAAACCTGCATATGCACCCCTGAACCTAAAAGTTTAAAAAATATAAATGAATTAATAAAAGAAAGTGGCTGTGCAAAAAATATAAATGAATTAATAAAAGAAAGTGGCTATACAGTCTTGGGAATGACTGGTGTCTAGAATCTGCTACCAGAACAAGTTTTGCCTCGGTGAATACTGATTTTGCTTTGCATTTATGTAGACAATGCTTCTGCCTTTTATGTTTTATCATTTTCAGTTATTCACAAGCATAATATTGTTAAATATGAAAATAAATCTATAACAATCTCCATTTGGGTTTTGATATCGTTCTAATTGAAATAGCTCACTATCCACTTGGTGAAGTTACGCAAAAGATAAAGACATTCTCAGCTCCAACTTACTTATTATCATGGATTGTTGTTGATTAAGAAAAGGTACTTTATACTACCATCCATCCTCCACAGAGGCAACATATTTGGAATCTAACACTCTTCTATATAACTTGTTATATTGCTTAATTCAATCCATAATTGAGAAATAGGCAGAAATATTTAATTCACTCTGTGGTCTTGGGCCCAGAATACAACCGAGTTTTCTCAGGAATTTGAAAAACTAGGAATTTATAAAATGCATGTTTTCATGTTTAATTAGGGGAAATATGTAATTATGTCTTTTTGAGTTGAGAATGAATTTTCATAGAACTCATAATTCCTGGGTATTCTCCATTTATGGCAAGGCAGACTATTAAGTGCTGGGAAATGAAAGCTGTCCAGGAGCAGCCCTCATCCAATGAGGGATGAAAATTGGTTAGATAAGTACCCCAGCTCTCAAGCTCCTCAGATGGGATAACCGTGAGGTGCGTGTTCTACATTACAGGACAGCAAACTATTTCTGTTAGGGGCCACATAGTAAATATTTTAGGCCTTGCTGGTGACATTATCTCTATTACAATTACTCAACTCTGCTGTACAGAGATTACATCAATGTAGAGAGTTGTAATTTTGTACAACAAAAGTAGCCATAAACAATTTGTAAATAAATGAGCATGGCTGCATTTCAACAAAACTTTATTTATGAATACTAACATTTGATTTTTGGGGGGTAATTTATGTGTCACAAATTTCTTCTTTTGATATTCTTTAACCATTAAAACCATAAAAACCATTCTTAGCTTACAAGCTGTACAAAACCAGGCTAGAATTGGCCCATGGATTGTAGTTTGCCAACCCCTGCTCTATACTATCTCTTGAAGTTTCTCTGGAGATTACACAGTGGTATCTTCAGTGGTATCTCGCTGGAGAACTCGGTGTTGTTTTCTTTTTTTTTTTTTTTTGAGATAAGGTCTTGCTCTGTCACCCAGGCTGGACTGCAATGGCATGATCATGGCTCACTACAGCCTTGACTTCTCAGGCTCAGGTGATTCTCCCACTCTAGCCTCCCAAGTAGCTGGGATTGTAGGCATGTGCCACCACACCTGGCTAATTTTTGTATTTTTTGTAGAGACAGGGTTTCGTCATGTGTCCCAGGCTGGTCTACAACTCCCTGGATTCAAGTGATCCACCTGCCTTGGTCTCCCTAAGTACTGAGATTACAGGCATGAACCACCAAACTCGGCCCATTTTCCTCTTCTTACCTGTCTTACTTCCCCATTCACCTAACAGTATTCCGTGGAATCACCTCTCAAACAAGCTACATGCATTTGAATACTTGTCTTGAGGTTTCCTTCTCGGGGAAACAAAACTAAGAACTGGGCTGATTAATCACTGAACTGAATATTTGTTGCTCGGCATCATGAAGATCACAGGAAAGAGTCCTAGAATTCTAACAGCAGATGAAATTAAAGGCTCTCTCCAGTACAGTCATGTGTGGCTTAATGATGGGGATACGTTCTCAGAAATGTGGTGTCAGTAGATTTTGTCCTTGTGTGAACATCATAGAGTGTACTTACACAAACCTAGACGACATAGTCTACTACACACCCAGGGCATGTGATATAGCCTATGGCTTCTAGGCTGCCAACCTGTACAGCATGTGACTGTACTGAATACTGTAGGCAATTATAACACAAAGGTAAGTATTTATGTATCTACACATAGGAAAGATACAGCAAAAATATGATATAAAAGATAAAAAATGGTACACCTGTATAAGATACTTAACCATAAATGGAGCTCGCAGGACTGGACATTGCTCTGGGTGAGTCAGTGAGTGAGTAGTGAGTGAATGTGAAGGCCTAGGACATTACTGTAGATATTATAAACACTGTACACTTAGACTGCAACAAATTTATAAAAATATTTTTCCTTCTTCAATAATAAATTAACCTTAGCTTACCATAACCTTTTTACTTTATAAACTTTAAAAATTTTAAACTTTTTTACAATTTTGTAATAACAGTATAAGATACACTTTATATAGCTGTACAAAGATAACTTTCCCTATATTCTTATTCTATAAGTGTTTTTCTATTTTTAAAATTTCTTTTTTTTTTACTTTTTAAACTTTTTGTTAAAAACAAAAATATAATCACACACATTAGCCAAGGCCTACATAGGGTCAGGATCATCACTGTTCCTATCTTCCACCTCCACATCTTGTCCCACTGGAAGGTCTTCAGAGGCAAAAACATCCACAGAGCTGTCATCTCCTGTGACAACAATGCCTTCTGGAATACCTCCTGAAGGACCTGCCTGAGGCTGTCTTACAGTTAACTTTTTTAATCAGTAGAAGGAGTACATTCTAAAATAATGATAAAAGTATAGTCAGTAAATATATAAACCAGTAACAGTAATTTATTATCATATTTAAGTATTATGTACTCTACATAATTGTATGTGCTATACTTTTATATGACTGGCAGTACAGTAGGTTGTTTAAACCAGCATCACCACAAAGATGTAATGCATTGTACTATGACATTATGATGGCTACAATGTCACTAGGCACACATCATAGGAATTTTTCAGCTCCTTTATAATCTTATGGGACTACTGTCATATATGTGGTCCATGGCTGACTGAAAGATAATTTCAAGAGGCAGTGACATAATTGACCATTGAAGTTATGTGGTCCATGACTGCATATTCTCAGACTCATCGTGTAGTGGGTTAAAGGAATAACCTTTATCATTGCAATCTTCTGACTTGCACCTGAGGTAAAACTGAGAGTGTTAATACCTGCAATGAGCCCAAGGCAGCCATTTCATCTTCTTGGATCCATCACTCCCAGACTCTCATGCTGGGTTTATCAGCAATGAGGACCTAAAGGTTCCTTACAGCAGCAGGTGCTGGTGACTCAGAGTCAACAGAGTCGTGTAACAGTCTGCAGGAATCCAGGGGCATTAGGCATGATGATAACTATTGCAGCAATCTCTGTAGCCATGGGGATTTATGAAATGTGTTTTCTTCCCAAAGCTCCCTGCAAATAACCAAAGGATTGAATTATTTCTAGATCAAGAATAGCAGGTGGTTAGACAGGACATTCATTTTGTGGTTCCATCTCACTCATTTTATGTAGTAATTGCTTTCTCTGCAAATTGAAAAAGCTTTCCTCACCCCGTTCTCTGCTGTTCCAGATGGCTGTACCCTCTCAACCTGGCAGGTGCCTGCCTGTTGGCAGTGAGGCTGTGAACTTACTAAGTGCAGCATTTTCCAATCTCCAGACACAAATGAAGCGATGTTGATTCCTCTACTAATGTTAGGCTTCTCTGAGGAAAGGATAGGCCATGACATGTGGACTACAAGAAATTATGAAGCTATTTCAAGCTCTAAAGCACTAGAAACTTGTGCATGGTTTAATAAAAACTGATTTCCTCTAGTCCTACTTATTATCCAACATACAACAAAAACATAATTGTAAACTTAAAAGAAAAAAAAACTGACAATCCAGAACCAGCTCTGGGGTATTTATAAGTTCTAACAAAATCCCTCCAAAATGTGTTTTAATTGGGTTTCTATTAGCAAGTCTAATCCACTGGGACTCCCTAATTACTAAGGTAAGTCTTAACTCCCTTTCATCATTATTCTCTCTTTCAGTCCAAAATAGAAAGAAAGAAATTCTTCTTAAGATGCAAATTTTAACTTGAATTTGAGGCCAGCAAAGTAAGTTATCACTGGTTCTTTTTGAGTCTAACCCTCTAGAGAGCTTCATTTTAAAATTCAAATACAAGGAGATTATTTATCAGTGTGGTTCTGGCAGTGACATAATTGCCCCTTGAAGTAAACAAGTTGGCAGCCTTGCAAAAGAGGAAGTGATTCTTATTTATTTATTTATTTTGTATGGGAATTAGGTTCTGCAAACAAATCCCTCTGACTACTGAGGCTTAAAAAATGCTGTATGGTGTTCAAGTGAAAAAGCAACATGAAGCCAGCGAATGGCCATGGTCACAGGGTGTGGGAAGTGAAGCCATAGTAATAAAAACCAAAGTGCCAGGGAGTGGCAAACCAATGCCCAGAGCTATAAGCCCGTTGAAATTTCTAGTCTAGTTTCCACATTCCTTCTTGAAAAACACCTTCCTCTTGATCAGACACACAAAGGTCTGTGTTTCTGTGGTGTTATAGCATGCAGCTGGGATAGAGTAGGGTGAGAACTGGCTCAGGCATGGGACATCCAGGTTATCTTCCTGCCTGTAATAGTCTCTGGGACCATATGCTGCAAGCTGAGGCAGAGGAGAGAGAAGAGCTATTTCTTACCATCATTTAGCTGCCAAGTCCTGGCATTCTTTCACCAAATTACATAACTGGAGACAGCAGGTGTGTTTCAGAAGCACATGGACCATCACCCCACCTCCCCAACAAACACACACACACACACACACACACACAAAACACACACACACACATACTCCTCACCTAGATCTCCCTCCAGGTCCACCCCATCAACTATGTTCCCATCAGCTTATTAATGCTGGAAAATTCACAGCTAGTGTTTCATGCCTTGGATGTAAGTCTCTGGTTTTTAGTAATGTGCATATAATCCTGGGATATATGACATCTTAACCCCTTCGCTTTTTAATTCAAACGAACCCACAATGTTTGTTGTAAATAACTCATTCAAAATAGTCACAAAATTAAAGGGATAAGCTCTATTAATCACATCTACTTTACTGTATACAGGTAGAGGGAGGGTGAGGCAAAGAATGATGCAGGAAGAGGAGGCTGTGTGATCTACCTAATGATCAGGTTGACAGAAATAAAAACTATCATTATTTTAGTCAACTCAACCTCTAATTGCCATAAACAAGATTCTACACAGATGTTCATTCGTTATACTTTCCAAGACTTACTCTTTTCTATGAATGATTTGTATAATAGAATAAAATTTTAAAATGAAATTCAGATCAAATACCCTGTTTGGGGACCTGAAAATAAAATTCATCAGAAAACTCTATGTGACTGTGTCTGTTTGGTCAATAGAGATATTGTTATATGGCATTTCTCCAAGTTCCCAAGCTTATTTATATCTCTTTGCTATCCTCATAACATCTGTGCTTTTAGGAGTGTAGTAATATACTTAACTGAATACATTTCTGCTTAGCCAGGAGGAGATGCATAAAGATGTGGAAATACAGAAATTGTCATATCATGATAGCATAGGGAAAGAGGAACACTCATAAACAGAGCATAAGTTGGTAGAAAAATTTGGCCATTTTATCAAAATGTATTATGTGATATAATTTAATGTAGCAGTACTTTTCCCAGAAACTTCATTGTATAAAACCACCTTAACAAACAAGTAGACTGAGGTACAAGATATATACAAGACACAAAAATGTTCATTATAATATTGCAAATGTGGCAAATGCTGGAAACACCCTAAGTATTCATTAGTTGGTTAAATAAATTATGATTTATTTACATGATGGAATCTAAAACCACTAAAATAATTAAATAAGTGGATAAAATACCTAAGATATTTTATTAACTGCATGTATATGATCATACATAGTTTTTTGACAAGTCAAAATGGACATGCACATTTTCCTGTGGTTACCTGTAAGAAGAGGGATATTGGCAGGGGAAAAAATTTACTTTTAATTTCATGGTCTTCTGAACCGTTTAAATTTTCTTGTTGCAAGTGATCATTCACTACTTCTATGAGATAATAATAAGAAAATAAAGGAAAACAAAAAAATGGGAAAAGGAGAAAAGCAAATTGCCCTTCTAGAAGTATACTAGGTGTCATTTTGGTCTACATTCTCTCTTGGAGAGTGGCAATACTGGGTTAGAAGAGATCAGCACTGTCTTCCCTGACGTGCCCTGAACATCACTGTCCCTGTCCCTGCATATTTTATGGATTCATCACCATAAACTAATATCTATCTTATTTGGATCAATGTAAACAGCTCATAGTACCTCTTGGGGTAACAAGTTTCAAAAGTTTATCACCCCGATTTCACACCTATCAGTGTGCAGAGAAGACCATGACTCTAAATTTAGTCCCTTCAATCTTTAAGAGCTGTTTTCCAGGTGCAGGATTATAAAGGCTTGATGAGTAAGTCAGTGATCATCCCTCTATGTCTTTTGAAAATGTATAGTCTTTGACTCTCTTACTCAACTTTGCTTTTCTATTCAGAAGTATTACAAATCTTCATCTGCCTTCAAATAGAGAGATCGCCCATTTGTCCAATCTATTAGTTGCCCTTCTCTGGGAACTTTCCACCTCCCATATGATTTTTTTAGACATTTTAGAATCAGAATTGCAAATGGTTTTCCCAGCATAGTTGGGCAGGGATTTTATACAGTGTTCTCTATTTTATTTCCACTGCCTTTTTTCTTGACAAGTCCAACTGCTTGGCCAGCTTTTTGGAACAAGTTATCCAACTCCTTTTAGCCATTCTTTTCCCTCTGCAAGACACCAAAACCTCCAGATAAAAATGAAAAATGTTCACATGTGTCTAAATCATTGAATCCCAGAATAGAACAAAGGGTCATTATATATAATCTAGTCCAAACTTCTTATTTTATAAATGGGAGAAACTGACTGGGTGCTCACACCAGCCAAGGCAGGAGGGTCACTTGAGGCCAAGAGTTCAAGACTGGCCTGGGCAACATAGCAAAATTTCATCTTTACTAAAAAATATATTTTTTTAATTAGCTGGGCATGGTGTTGTGCCCCCTGTAGTCCCAGCTACTTAGGAGGATGAGGTGGGAGGATTGCTTGAGCCCAGGAGATTGAGGCTGCAGTGAGCTATGATCATTGCCATCAGCCTGGGTGACACAGCAAGACCCTGTCTCTAAAAAAAAATTCTTTTTCTTTTCTTTCTTTCTTTTCTTTTCTTTTCTTTTCTTTTTTTTTGAGGCAGTGTCTTGCTCTGTCGCCTGCGCTGGAGTGCAGTGGCGCAATCTTGGCTCATTGCCACCTCTGCCTCCTGGATTCAAGTGATTCTTGAACCTCGGCCTCCCAAGTAGCGGGGATTACAGGCATGCGCCACCATGCCCAGCTTATTTTTGTATTTTTAGTAGAGACAGGGTTTCACCATGTTGTCCAGGCTGGTCTCGAATTCCTGGCCTCAAATGATCTGCCTGCTTCAGTCTCCCAAAGTGCTGGGATTACAGATGTGAGCCACCACGCCTGGCCAAATAATTTTTTAAATAAATAAGTAAATGGGAGAAACTGAGGTTCAGAGAGGTCATATTAGTCCATTTTCATGCTGCTGATAAAGACATACCTGAGACTGGGAAGAAAAAGAGGTTTAATTGGGCTTACAGTTCCATATGGCTGGGGAGGCCTGAGAATCATGGAAGGAGGTAAAAGGCACTTCTTACATGGTGGCAGCAAGAGAAAATGAGGAGGAGGCAGAAGTAGAAACCCCTGATAAGCCCATCAGGTCTTGTGAGACTTATTCACTATCACGAGATTGGCACAAGAAAGACCAGCCCCTATGATTCAATTACCTCCCTCTGGGTCCCACCCACAACATGTAGGAATTCTAGGAAATACAATTCAAGTTGAGATTTGAATGGAGACGGAGTCAAATCATATCAGAGGTTAATCAAGGACTCTAACTTAAATCTCCCAACTTCCATACCAGGCCCTTCTCCACCACATTTGTATACAAGAGATAGCCAAAATATTTAATACCTGTATATAGCACAGGTACTGGACTGAAGACCCGCCTGAGTGTTGGCACAGGGTCCTGAAGGCAGCCCAATGTAGTGGGCAATAGCTCTTTATTTGCTGTGTCAAAGAGTGTTCTGTGGGGTCCTGGGGGAGGAGCAGAGGTGGCTTCAGTGCCTGGTGGACGGGGAGTGTTGTGGAGCTCAGTGCAATGTCTCTTGACCAACCAGTATGGAAGTATTTAAATATATTAACAACTGGGACAGTCATCCCAGTGTGTCCCAGGTGTGTAGCAGTTGCATTGGTCTAATTTAGATAAAACTTAGGTATACATTTTTTCTTCATTTGTATACTTTGATGTGTGAAGACTCAGAAGCTCTGGCCAAGTGATGTGCTTTAAATCTTTCAACATTTAGACATCATAAAAATGCTAGGTACTCGGGACATTACACATAATTAAACAAAGTCTAAGGGGTCTTACAGGCTTTTAATATCAGTCATGAAAATGAAATCTTTTTTTTTTTTGAGATGGAGTCTCGCTCTGTCACCTGGGCTGGAGTGCAGTGGCATGATATCGGCTTACCATAATTTCCACCTTCCCGATTCCAACAATTCTCCTGTCTCAGCCTCCCAAGTAGCTGGGACCACAGGCGTGCACCACCATGCCCAGCTAACTTTTGAATTTTTAGTAGAGACGGGGTTTCACCATGTTAGCCAGGCTAGTCTCGAACTCCTGACCTCAAGTAATCCCCCCGCCTTGGCCTCCCAAAGTGCTGGGATTACAGGCGTGAGCCACTGTGCCCAGCCGAAAATGAAATCTTTAAATTGCAAAATAGATGTAGTTCCACAGAAATATGAACTCTCTAAAAATGCATGAGCTGCTGCTTATCCATCTTCAAGGAAAAATGAGTCACAGTAATGTTTCCCTCTGTGAAACAGATTTTAAATTGTGATTCATGCGGTTTAAAAGCAGTTAAGTAGCCTTTGTCAGTAAGACTATCATGAGATGGTTTGATGGAGACTATTTCGGATAAATTACCAGATCAACTCAATTCCCCTTCCTCAGAGCCAAAGAGTAAAGAATACCCAGGAATGGCTGTGTGTGTGTGTGTGTGTGTGAGTGAAGAGGGTCTTTGTTCTCTCATTGTTTTCCTCTCTCCAGCTCCTTAGGAGGTGCTACAAAGACACAGCATACATGAAAGCTAAACAACAGCATGTACATAAATATTCCTCCTCCTCCCCTGCCTAAAACCAAAACATCTATTTCACAGCTTGAAATCCCAGCATTTCATCTGGCCTTTAAAAGTCCCCAAATAAAACAAAATTATTCCTGAAAAGTCTTGAATACTTACATCTCTTTTCCACCACAGAAAAATGGGGTTGAGTTTCCCACAAAAAATATTTTCTCATCTATTTATTTAACAGATCTTTCAAAAATATCAAAAGTTAAATCACACTTTGTCCCACTTTTAAAGAAACTGTCTTACTGAAAATGAAGACTATATGAATAGAGATATAGTAGAGGTTTAAATATATATTGAATGTGGGATGAATGAAAAAAAATCAACATGTGTGTATACCAGTTAGACCTCAACAAAGCGCTTAAAATTAATTCACATGTAGTTTAATACTTGACCTGGGGACTTCTGATGCCATCTGTATCATCTAGGGTTCAATCAGAGAAAGAAAACCACTACACACACAGGTACACACACAGAAACAGATTTAACCTTACACAATTGTGGAAGTTGGTTAAGTAGTCTCAGTAAGGTTGTCTTTGCCGCTTGTGATACTGGAGCTTAAAGTCCACAGGGCAGGCAGTTGGGGAAGAGAAGATGGCTATGAAATGAGGGAAAGCAACAGTAAGCTGGAACCCACAAGCACAAGCTGAAGACAAAGATGGGCTGAAACCTGTGACAGTTCTTGTTGACTCTGACCTTAGCATTGAAAGAAATGGCAAAAAAAAAAAAAAAAAAAAAAAAACTGCAATTACCTTTGCACGGACCTAATAGTATGATTGTTTTGTAGAAGCTGGGGAGCCTTCATCACAGGGCTAAACCCACACACCTTACGCAGGAGTAGAAGCATCGGAAAGAGGAGTCAGGGGAGAGTGGAGCAGTTAAAGCCCAGCTGCTGACTCTCTCCAATGAGGACAGTTAGCAGATCAGTGACGATGTGGGAGTTACAAAATGGCTGTTGTTCTCTTCTGCTATCCTAATCTTATATAAGAATTTCTCTTGTGGCCCACTTTAACCAGCAACATATAGGAAGGGGATATCTTAAAAACATAGTTGAGCCTTGCCAAGTTGACACATTCCAAAACCACCATAATAGTCAATATATTCTAGGGAGAGAAGTGTTAACATATTTCTGAGAACCAGGTTTTCAAAATGTGGAACTGAAGGTATTTACCCAGCAGGGCAAAGATGAGGGTAAGGGTGGTGCAAAAAGAGGTAACAAAGCATATACTTAGTTAGTCACTCTCTCTCTCTCCTTTCATTTATTAAAATTGTATATTATTTATTCTGTGTCAGCCCTGTACTAAATTGTATTTGCCAAAGATGGCCACAATATATCCCTTCCAGCATGATCACCTTACATTGTGATGTTAACACTCCTATATCAAGAGTCTACATTTACTCCCCTTAAATCTGGACAGGACTGAGACTGTGGCAGAAGTGACATTGCATGACTTCCGAGGCTAGCTCATAAACATGATTAATTTTCACTGGGCTCTCTATCTTTCTGGAGACTCTCATCATTGACTCCATGTTATGAGGAAGACTAACCTATATGGAGAGGTCACATGGAGATGTCCCAGCTGACATTTCCAGTCATGATCTCAGCATAAATCAGCCAGCATCGATCACTAAACATGTAAGTGAGTGAGTTTTCAGATGATTTCTGCCCCCAGTCTTTAGGCATCCCTTCCCCTCCAAAAAACAAAAACAAAAACAAAACAAAACAAACAAACAAAAACAACACTATATGGAACAGAGAGATGAGCCATTCCACTGAGTCTTGCTCAAATTACAAATTTATGAGCAAAATTAATGTTGTCATTATTTCAAGCTACCAAGTTTTGGGGTAATTTGTTACACAGCCATAGTAACTGAAACAGGTTCTTTGCCAGACCAATAAGGTATATAATGGACAATATATATTATGTTATTAAATTGTACATAATTACCTAAATCCTTTTGTTTTAATATTGCTTAAATTGGCTTGAAGTTAAGTTTTTAATCAATACTTTTGTGTAGTGGGTTTTTTTTTTTTTTACTTTTTATCTTGAGATAAATGTAGATTTGCATGCAGCTTTAAGAAGTAATACAGAGAGAGAGATCCCATTTACTGTTTACCTAGTTTCCCTCAATAGTAACATCTTTCCTAACTATAGTACAATATCACAACCAGGAAATTGATGTTGATACAGTTTACTAAACTTATTCAGATCTCACCAGTTGCACATGCAGTCATGTGTGTGTATTTAGTTCTATGCAATTTTATCACATTTGTAGTGTTATGTGATCACCACTATAGTCAGGATAGAGAATAGCTGGGTGTGGTGGCCCATGCCTATAGTCCCACATAGGAGGCTGAGGCAGGAGGATTGCTTCAGCCCAAAAGTTTAAGTCCAGCCTGGGCAACATAGTGAGATCCTGTCTCTACAATAATAATAATAATAAAATTTTAAAAATACAGAACAGTCCCATTACAAGGAACTCCTTATGCACCCTTTCTAGCCACAACCACCTCCTTTCTGCCACCACCACCTGCCAACCCCTAGCAACCATTAATCTGGTTTCCATAACTATGATTTTGTCATTTCAAGAATGTTATATAAAATTCATTCATTATGGACTCAATGAAATCATATGGTATGTAAACTTTTGAGATTACATTTTTTTACTCAGCATAATTCCCTGGAGATCCATCTAGGTTGTTATGCATATTGATAGCATGTTCCTTTTTACAGCTGAGTAGTATTTCATGGTATGGATATACCACAGTTAAGTATTCACTCCTTAAAGAGCATCTGGGTCATTTCCAGTTTTTGAATATTATAACATCCACATACATTTGTGTGTGTGTGAACATGTATTTTCATTTCTCTGGGATAAATGCTCGAGTGAAATTGCTGTGTTGTATGATAAGCATGTGTTTAGTTTTGTAAGAAACTGTCATGTTCTTTTACAGAGTAGCCATACCATTTTCCATTATCTTTACCAATGTATGAGTGATCCAGTTTCTCTGCATTATCATTTCAATACATGTGTAGTGATATAGCAACACTTTTTGGAATATGATCTGACCAGATGTGTGTAAATTCTGTTCCTTCTTGTTTTCACCAGGGATCTTATTTTCTTCAGAGCTTCTAGGCCTAGGGCCTGCTGAGAAATTTCACACCCATGTCAAATGGTGAGGGGATCTTCTGTTTTTTTAACACTACCTCATTCCCCTTGACCATCCTCCATGAGATGGAGAAGAAAATGAGTTATGTGGGCTCCATAGCTAATGGCTGGCTATCCTTTTTTTAAAGAAACTACTCCTAATAGATATGCAGAGGCTTTGTTCCAAAAAAAATTTAAATACATTTTCTGCAAGATATTTTAGGTAAAAAAAATCAAGATAAAGAATGATAAGGTTAGGGACAAGATTAAATATAAGGTTTAACATATAAAATATATGAGGTCTGTTGCAATTGAGTCACAAATTTGCCTGTGCATTTGTAGAGTTAAGAGGGAAATGTGGTGAACTATCTATTTCACAACTTTCATGGGGAAATAATAAACTAGTTTCTCACAGAAACCCAGCCTGGTTCTGTGACCAGAATGGAAATTCCCCCATGTCTACGGAGGCCACTAGGTAATGTAAGTGAGTGAAGCAGATTGGGAATAAGAGAATAGGGAGTAGGGGCTGGGGCTGTGTCAAACTGGAAAGCACATGCACCGTCTAAGGGCATCTACTACTACTCAGCCTCAGCCAATATTCCCAGAGGGAAGCACAAGCCCTATGTTGCCAGATTTATTTTGACTTTTAATATATTAGCAACTATATCAGTGAAAATAATAACTGAACAAAATGCTTCTGTAGTCCAGAGCTGGCCAGTTGCTGCCAGTTTAAAACCTCTGGCCTTGAAGAGTAGGCAGAAACATCTAATGCAAGACAATCCTTACAAATATGACCTCTTTCAGCTTAGCTTTGGATAACTATTGAATGTCACTGAGTCGGTGATTAAGCTTTCTGACATGCATTTAGAATAAAGATTGCATGGCTGGTCGAGTATGGTGTCATACACTTTCATAGTCAGCCAACAATAATAAAAACATGAACAAAAGACTTGAACAGGCACTTTGTGAAAGAAGATATCCAAATTTCCAATAAATATATGAAAAGTGCTCAATGTTATTAGTCATGAGGAAAATAGAAATTAAAACCACAGTGAGATAAAACTACATACTCACTAAAATGGTAAATATAAAAAACACCCCCTCAAGTGTGGGTGAAGATGTAGAGTAATTGGAATGCTCATACGTTGCTGATAGGAATGTAAACTTGTACATCTTTGTCATTTCTAATGAAATGTAATACATTCCTTCCTCATTGCCTAGAAATTTCTTTTTTTAGGTCATATCCAAATGTTTATTTAACTCATAACCTCTATAACACATTAAGTTGAGCTTATAGAAACGAAAGCAAAGCATTTGAAAATTGATCTGTGGATACAGGATATTTCTATAGGAAACAAATATAAAACATGAGACTCAATGAGTTTGATGGTGCTAATAATTAATGTTTAGGATTCAACTTATATTCTAATTAATCTAATTGGGTTAACTACAATTATGAAATATTCCATATTTTTCTCTTATGATTTTGTTTGTTTTTTAAACTTTTATTTTAGGTTCAGGGGTACATGTGCAGGTTTGTTATATAGGTAAACTCATGTCATGGGGGTGGTGTTGTTCAGATTTTGTCACCCAGGTACTAAGCCTAGTATCCAACAGTTAGGTTTTTTGTTTGTTTATTTGTTTTTCTCCTCTGCCTCCTCCCATCTGTCACCCTTGCGTAGGCCCCAGTGTCTGTTATTCTCCTCTATGTGGTACTTGGTTTTCTGTTCCTGCATTAGTTTTTTTAATTTTTGGTTTTTTTATTTCAATAGTTTTTTTGGGGAACAGGTGGTGTTTGGTTACATGAATAAGTTCTTTAATGGTGATTTCTGAGATTTTGGTGCACCCATCACCCAACCAGTGTACACTGTGCTCAGTGTGTAGTATTTTATCCATCGCCACCCCTTCCTTTCCTCCCAAGTCCTCAAAGTCCAAAGTATCATTCTTATGCCTTTATGCCCTCATAGCTTAGCTCTCACATATGAGTGAGAACATACAATGCTTTGATTTTCCATTCCTGAGTTACTTCACTTAGAATAATGGTCTCCAATTCCATCCAGGTTGCTGTGAATGCCATTATTTCATTCCTTTATATGGCTGAGTAGTATTCCATGGTATATATACCACATTTTCTTTATCCACTCATTGATTGATGGGCATTTGGGCTGGTTCCATATTTTTGCAATTACAAATTGTGCTGCTATAAACATGTGTGTGCAAGTATCTTTTTCTTTTCATGACTTCTTTTCCTCTGGGTAGATACCTAGTAGTGGGGTTGCTGGATCAAACAGTAGATCTACTTGTAGTTTTTAAAGGAATCTTCACGCTGTTTTCCATATAGGTTATACTAGTTTACATTCCCACCAACAGTGTAAAAGTGTTCCCTTTTCACCGCATCCATGCCAACATCTATTTTTTTTTAATTTTTTTGATTATGGCCATTCTTGCAGGAGTGAGGTGGTATCACATTGTGATTTTGATTTACATTTCCCTGATAATTAGTGATGTTGAGCATTTCTTCCATATGCTTGTTATACATCTGACAAAGGACTAATATCCAAAATCTACAAAGAACTCAAATAAATCAGCAAGCAAAAACCAAACAATCCTATCAAAAACTGGTCTAAGGACATGAATACAAATTCTCAAATGACCTAGCAATTTCACTTCTAAGTATTTACTAACCAAAAGAAATGCATGTATATATCCATAGAAAGATTTGGACAAGAATGTTCAGGGCAGTTTTATTCGGACTACCATTAACTGAAAATATCCCAAATGTCCATCAACAGGAAAATGAGTAAACGAAAAACTTTGGGGTATATTCATACAGTGAATGAACAATAGAAAGAAATAATTATGATGCATCCAACAGCATAGATTAATCTCAAAAACATTAGGTTGGGTGAAAGAAGCCCTACACAAAAGAGTTTATACTATATGATTCCATTTATATAAGGTTCAAAAACAGGCTGGGCATGGTGGCTTATAACTATAATTCCAGCACTTTGGAAGGCCAAGGCTGGAGGATCACTTGAACTAAGGAGTTCAAGACCAGCATGGGTAACATAGTGAGACCCTGTCTCTACAAAATAAATAAATAAATAAATAAATAAACAAACAAATAAATAAATAAATAAGCCAGTCATGGGGGCTTGCACCTATAGTCCTAGCTACTCGGGAAGCTGAGGCAGGAAGATCACTTGAGCCCAGGAGGTCCAGGCTGCAGTGAGTCATATTTGTGCCACTGCACTCCTACCTGGGTGACAGAATGGGACCCTATCTTACAAAACAAGGATTTAAAGTTCAAAAACAGCACAACTTGTGGTAATTTTAAAACTGGTTGCCTCTGTGGGTGGGGGAACTGACTTTAAATCTGGGTGATGGAAATGTTCTATATCTTGAGCTGGGTGGTTACATGTTGTATATTTTTGCTAAAATTTTCCAAACTGTACTCATAAAATCTGCACATTTTACTATATGTAAATTATACCTAATTAATTTACTAAAATAATAGTTGGGTCCTGGAAAAAACAACTAGACAAGGACACTGCTGGCCTGGTCCAACCAAACTATCCAGATTTACACAGGGAAGAAATGTCAGCCTCCATGTTGGTATGTTGTACTTGGGTGCATGTGCTGGGCTAGTTCCCACATAGAAATGGCAAAACATGCTTATAGAGTGCCCGAGAGAGAAAATCCTTCTTTCCCCAGAAGTTTCCTACCATACAGAGAGGCAGTACATGGTAATGGCTAGGAAAATGACTTTGGAGCCAAATAACATAGATTCAAATTTTGGCTTTCTCAAATATTAGCTTGGTGACTTTGAGGAAATTCTTACTGTTCCAAGCCTCTCATTGCTCAGCTATAAAAATGGATATGATAATACCTTCCTCAAAGTGTCATCATGAAGATTGTCTGCAAAGTGCTCACTTAGCACAGTAACACCCATATGGTAAAGTATTCAATAAATTGTAGCATTTCATTCTATATTCATATAGGGACCAAATGTCTGAACATCTACCTTTCAAAGCTTATCTAACATCTTCTCCTTAAAGAACTTTCCACTATTCTAAGACTCCTAGAAAGAGTAACATACTGAGTTCTTAAGGCCTTAGTGCAAATTACTTTTAGAAAAATATGACTTCTCTCAGAGACAAGCAAGGTGGGTAGGTTATAGGGTAATTTACTTGACATAGATGTAGGGGAAAGCACTGCTAAAGGAAGAGGTGTCATTTGGGATTCCTGTTTGTAAGTAATTGAAATGATCTTTGGTTTAACCGAAGGCAGAGGCTGGAAAATCAGGCCTGGGCTTACAGAAACCAAGGTCACTCTGTAGGCCTAGGCCACAGAATTCATAGTAACTAATTTTAAGTAGGAAGTAACCAATAAACGCATGACCTACCTTTGTTTCATTGCATCAATTCCTCAAGATCCAAAGTTTGGGGAAAGAGTATCAGTTTTGTCAAGCTCAGACCAACTTCTCTTTCCTGGCTCTCAAAGTAGGCAAAGCTAGTTGCCTTTGGCTTCCAAAGGGTAAGGGAGGAACCTGGAATTACCTTACACCAAGACTACTCTAATCAGGGAGAGATATTCACCAAAAGAAAATTGGGGTGCCCTGGGAAGTGGCAGTGGATACTGGGCAGCTGAAAAGTAACAGATATCTACAGGAACACAGGGCACAGTAGTGGACGGCCAGAAAATATCATTTCCTCCTTAGCGGGTTCTTAAGAGGCTTTTTATTTGGAGCTCAACAACTTTTTGGTGATCCTATTATTAAATTCATCTCAACAACAGCTCTGAGCAGCAGAGAGGGACTATCAATTTATTTCATTATTAGTGACCTGTTCTATCTCATTGTATTTATTTCTTAAGAGTCCAAGTGATTTCTGTGGAGGTTAGCAGGAAGCCTAAAGCAAATATTGAAGAGCATCATTTGTTATATTATATATATTATATATTATATTTTTACACATATAAAAGTTAAAAGATTAGGGTGACTTCTTGCACAAATCTTAGTAAAACAACTGTACTAGCTAGCAAGTTATACACAGTAGTCATTAAAATATTGAAATATAGGGAAATATAAATTTTAGCTCATTTAAATGTTTCCAGAAAAAATATTTTGTTTTCATGGAAATGTTACTTTGGTGTTGCCTACTACAACCTTTTTGGGAAGAAGGAGGCCAAAATATCAATTTGAAAATTGTACTTAAAATTTATTTTAAATTTTAAATTTCCATCAGACTTTCTTATATACAATTTTCCTCAGCTTGAGAGAAATCATGTGCTGCCATACTACATTTTTAAATTCGGTATGAACTTTATCAGAAAATATTTTTACTTCAATTAATCTGTGTGTGTGTGTGTGTGTGTGTGTGTGTGCATGTGCGCACGTAAAGCCTTGGTAAATTGTGACAACTGCCTTTTCTGAGTGGTATAATATCACAGCTCTTTTGCAATCATTTTGAATTATGTGTGCATGTCAACCAATTCAAGTACACTTCTGCTCCATAGGCAACTTCATTTAGTTAAAAAAAAAAACCTTGTTTTTACCATAACACTGTGCTTCACACACAAAAAATAATAATTTTCATATTATATCACAAAACAAATAACTGAATCCTCAATATTGAACTTTTAAAATGAATTTTCAACAGAATTCAAAACAATATCATATTTCACTTTGATAGAATGAACTTCTAAAAATTTTACTTTGATTCAATGAATTGGGTGAGAAAAATTTAGCCATCATTGGAATAAACAGATTGTTTTATTTGAAGCATTCAATATCACTGATTTAAAACTGACCTCGCTTAATTTTTTGCAAAGCTCTGCTAATGAACACAATAACATCTATCAGTTCATTTTTAATATATGCACATGAACACTTGGAATAAAAATGAATGGCATTAATTTAGGAAAATGATGATTTGATCTAAATTAAAAGTCATGCTTTACTGAGTGATATGTAAATACACCTTCTGAAGACATATTAATACATGTTAAATTGCCATCTTCAGGCCCAGGCTTCTTAAATTAACTATGAAGTTTTGAAACTATGAAGTTTTCTAAGTGCAGTAAACCACCATGGCACGTGTATACCTATGTAACAAACCTGCACGTTCTGCACATGTATCCCGGAACTTAAAGTAAAATAAATTTAAAAAAGAAACTATGAAGTTTTGAAATAAATGTGTATGTATCTTTCACAGATCTACCTCCTCGGATTTTATATAGACAGTCATTGATATTATTTTGGCTCCCAGGGTGGCTGGTAAATGGCTCTTAAACTTTTGTGCAAATTACATGTCCATGATCAACTGTCTTGAGAAACAGAAAGTCAGTAAAAATCGGTTGTTATTAATAATCATGTGCTTCATTTTTTTCAGAATGAAGCATCTTGTTTACAGCTTAATATATATGCATATAAAACACACTTCTGTCCCCTCCCCAATAAGCGGGTCCAGACACCTCCTTCCTACAGGGGACAGGGGAGAGGGCCATCAGGGCAGTGCCTATTTTCTCAAAGGCACTTACCCTCCTCTCCCGAAATGTTCCCTGACTCCAGTTCCGATGCAGGAGGCCAGGCAGGAAGCCCCTCTGAAAAAGAAAGGGTTCCCCCCAAACTTCCACCCCACCTTGGTTTGAGCTGCAGTTGTGAGGACCTCGCTGAACTCTCTGGGACCCCTCATTTCTGCTCCCTGTTACATCATCCAAGCCAGAAGCACAAGTCACAAGTAGGTGGGGGTGTGGGGGACTGGTCTGGTGTTGGCTCAGTCAGGTGGTTGCTCTCCCTGGAGGACCCCCCAGGGCTGATCTGATGTCTCTGAGGCTGTAGAATCCTGATTTGGACTCCTCCAGCCCCCTATCCCCACCATATTTTGTGAGGTGAGCTCCTGGGCTCTCCCTGGCTGCCTCAGGGTGGGGCTGATCTCAGTTGGAGTCAGCATCTGAGGAGTCCCTTGAAGAGGAGGAGTGGGTGGATTCATTGTCTTCATCCTCACTGCCATTCTCCTTATCATCCTTATCCTTGTCATCCTCCTTATTCTTGTCCCTGTCCTTGATCTCATCCTCAGTGCTGGACTTGGAGGAGTCCCCACCATCCTCAGAGGAGTCACTAGTCTCATCATCTTCCTCTTCTTCCTCTTCATCCTTGTTGTCCTTCTCCTCAGACTCCTAATTGGACTTCAGAGTAGTCCAGCTGGACTTGGAGTGCAGGTCTCAAAGCTTAGTCATTCTCTTACATTTATTGGAGATGTACTCTTTATAAATTACATGGTCCTGGGGAGACTCTTGATGCAGAGGCCCAGGTGTACCTTGTACACTTCTGCTGCTCCTTGGCCGGCTTTTTGTAGTGCTCCTTCTGGCTCTGGGAGATGTGCTGCCAGCGGCTGCCAATCACCACAATGCATTCCTTCAGTGGCAGGTGGTTCAGCTCCCCATTGGACAGCAGCTCCTGGGAACTGTTCATGGGAGGCTTCTTGGTTTCTCCCAGTAACTTTATCTTCTTGGAAGAGTTTCTAGCAGCCAGAGATGCCGACATCTCGCTCGGCTCTCTCCCATATCACTTTTGATGTTTAGCTGTCTTCTTAATCCATAGCAGTTTCTCCTTATTCTTTATGTTATTCCAGGTCATCTCCATGGCTTTTGAGGGCTTCACCCAGTTGTTCTTCAATTGGGCCATGTAGTCACTAATGATGCTCTGTTGTCAGATCTCTGCTGTCTTGGGTGACTCTGGCAGCTTGCCCTGGGCCTAGTGCTCCCTCCTGGGCCTTGTTCTTGGCCTTCTTCTTCCCAGATCATTCCACATTTTGGCCATCAGGTAGGTCCACTCACTCCCAGAGAGCTCAGGCTGCTCCTCCCACAGCTGCTACCACTTCTCCTTAAAAAAAAAAAGAAAAAGAAATGAACATGTCCAATATAGGCCACTTAGGCTTCTCTGAGTTGCCCTTACCCCCATCTTGGGATGGCTTCTTGGAGGCCAGGCTGGTGGCTTGCTTCTTGTTGCTATTCAACATCTTCTCCTTCCCCAGGACCCACTACCGCTCCTCCTTGGGGAAGGCTCCAAGTAAATGGAGGAGCTCCACCTCATAATGTTTCTTTTTCTGAATGTACTGTGATAGGCATCCTCCTCCTTCTGGGAGAGGAGCTTCCACTGTTGGCTGCACAGCACCATGCACTCTCTGCTGGGTGTGTCCTTCATGTCAGCCATGAGCTCTTCTCAGTACAGCAAGTAGCTGTTTGGAAGTGGCTTGGTGGGTCATCCATCAAACTTGTCCTTGAGCAGCCATTCTCAGCCTTGGTGAGGGTGAACTTGGTGATGCCCATCCCACTGATATTCGGCTCAAGGTGCTTCTGGATATAGTCCCACATCGTCTCCTCATATTCCTTCTGCTGCTGCAGGGCCTTATTAATTCATTTCGGCCTCTTGTTGTCCAAGAGCTGAGACCACTGCTTCCTAGGAAGTCCTTCACCTCTTTACCTCCTTCGTAGTGGCAACTGGGCTCACTTTGAGATACACCTTCTTCTCATGAGTGTACCACAGTTGCTGGGGAATTTGGGGCTTCTTGGGGATATCTGACTTCTTGTCATTCTGGATTGGGTCAGAGTGATCCTCTTTGAATTGGGTCAGGTTTCTATAGAACTTTTGTTTCTCCTTATGGAAGCCCTGAATATATTTCATCTTCTTCTCTGGAAACTGCTTGGATTTCTTGGATATAATCTTGGTCAGGTCCAGATTGCTCATCTCAAGGGGAGTTTCACATACTTGTCCTGCTTCTTCATGAAGAAGGGAAATAAGGAATCAAGGAATTCCTTGGGAAATCTTCAGGTTTTTTTTTTTTTTTTTGCCTTTGTAAGGATTTGTAACATGTTTCTGAGCATTGAGGATCAATTCTGTCAATGTATGGAACTTCCTGGCCTTGTTAGAAATCTCTACCCATTCAAACCTACAGAAAAGTCCTTAAATGCTACATTTTCCCACTCCATATGTGACTTGATAGTTTTGAACTTGGAGCTGTCATTGGCTGTAAAGTAATTTTTCAAGCATTGTGGCAAAGTCAGCATGTCTTCCTGGTACCAGCAGTCTTGGCCTTTGGGGGTGGCCATTTTCAGGTCTGTGGGACAGTCAGTTTTTCTCTTTATCCTCCAGGTATCCAGCTACCTCTTCCATGGTGCTGGCTGGCAACCCAGGATCAAAGTCACCTCACCCTTTAGAAGACATACCAATTCCCACTCAGGCAGGCTGAGAGGTGAGGGACTTTCTATCCCTCACCCCTCCCAAAGAAGAGGTGGGCACAGGTCCCACACTCGCAGAGATGACCAACCAAGACCCTAACAGACTTAATGGGTTGGGAGATGTGGGAGCATGCTCCTCCTCTTCTTCTTAACCTCTACCCTATTCCCTACAGCCTTGCTCCGTGGTGTGCACACTCCCCTGCCTGCTGGAAACTGCTTCCTGCTTCCATGTGCAGTGAGTACCCACTCTCCACCTTCCTTCCCCAACCCTGGCCAACAAAAACTCCTCCTTGGAGCACCCACCCAAGGGAGGCTCCAGGCTACAGGGCCTGAGCTTCACTTTAAAAAACTCATTGCAACTAAAAGGGTTTATTGAAAAATAAATGCATCATCAAACAATAAAATTGTTGTAGATTACCACCATACAATAAAGAAAAAAATACTGTAGTAAGAGCATTCAGGTTAATCTCTATATCAAGGGTTGGCAAACTATTGCCTGCAGGCCAGATCTAACCTATAACCTGTTTCTATAAATAAAGTTTTATTGGAACACAGGCATTCTCATTTATGAGTATTGTCTATGGTTGCAACAGAGACCTTATGACCCACAAAGCCTAAAATATTTACCATCTGGTACTTTAAAAAAAGTTTGCTGACTCATACTCCATATGTAAGATGGCAGGGCTGTTCAGCCTCTATTTCCAGTACATATTTTATATACACCTAACCCAGGGTTTCCCAACCTTGGCACTATTGGTATTTTGGGTTAGATAATTCTTTGTTGTTGGGGGAACTGTCCTGTGCATCGTGGGATGTTTAGCAGCATTTGTGATCTCCAGTCACTAGGTGTCAGTTAGCATCCTCCCACTTTTGACAATCAGAAATGTCTATAGACATTGCGAAATATTCTCTAGTGGGCAAAATTACTCACAGTTGAAAATCACTGACCTAACTTGTAATTTTGTACTGATCTCACAAATTGGGACATGGCAGTGTCATGCAACTTGAGGCTGTAACTTAATACATAGCACAACTGGTTGCTACTTCAAGTGGCCAGTGGAAGCAAAGCAATGTGGAATACTTTTCCCACTACCTTCCAAGGCCATGAAGCATTAGCTGTCTCTAGTCACAAATCGAGTGCCCTGCATTCTGTCTTTAGAAAGAATGTATGAGTTTCTTTGTGTTTGAAAAAGGTCAGGAAATGAGTAATGGGTTATGGTTCATCATTTTTTAGACTTAATTATGTGTTAGGGTGAGAACTTGGTTCACTACCTATGTATCTTACACACTGCTACAGAAGATTATAACAGAAGCTTCAAGTATAAAGTAGAGGTCTACTAAACCTGTCAAACGATGTGAGTTGAATGAGTAAATAAGTAATACATAATAAATCTACCACAAAATTTCTAAGTCTTTGGATTCCTTCACATATATCATACTGAGAAACTTAGCATCTCAACTTCCTTTACTCTGGCCCCCTTATTGAGTTCAGCTAAACAAACAATTGGAACCACTCCCAGCATCTTAACCTAACACAATGGAATCAGAATCTCCTGGTAAGTGCTTCTTAAACAATGAACTCAGCCTTGTCTAGTATTTTGTCCTTCCTTCACTTGGTATAGCACCCACTGAACCTATTATGATTCTAGCCAATATACATTAGTAAATTTGCAATTTGGCAACTGGAGCCTGTCATGACCTGATTTTAGTTTTGGTTTTTGCAATAATCAGAGGTAGTGGGCTAAATAGAATTTTCTCACCTTTTCAAGGTAACACACTTAGCAAGGTTGTTACAGGGTCTTCAAAGAATGAAGTAACAGCCTCATCAACCAGGAGAGAAAGGAAGATTATATAGGGTTTGGGGTACTGAGTTATATGAGTCTGGCCATATGTCCCCATTTCAATTCGTGGGATCCCACTCTCTCCTAATCCAAATATAACTTTTATGTAAAATATCTGGTAAACCAATGTTTTCATGCAGCAGCCCAAGACTCAAAATTTGAGTTTTGTTTTCAACTATCTCACTCCAGTGGCTGCAAGTGATAAGAGATTCTTTGAATAAAATCATAGAAGTTCCACAATTTTTTGGTTTTGTCTTGATATAAGACATTAAGGCTTTGAGGTTGCTTTTCTTTTCTTTAAGCTGCCAAGTTCAGCTAGAAGCAGCTAGGCTATACTGCAAATTTTTAATTATTTAAGCCTTTCATATTATTCTATTCCAACTACTACTAGATCCTTCAGAGTCTTGCCCAAAATGAGCACATTATTCCTAATAAGCATAGATAATAATTAGCTATTTCTTTGATTTGAGCATGTCTTAGACTACTGGTTGAGTTTTTAGAGATATCAACAACAATTAGAAGAGGTAATAAATCTGAGATTTCCCCTTATTTTCCTGAGAATCTGTTGCTTGCAACCTCTTTTGGCACCAATTTCTCAATCAGGTTGGTTATTAAGTAGAAAAGTCATTAATTAATAGTTCTCACAATTTCTCAGAGCCCTGGTAAATTGAGCTTGAAGCCTAACTTCCAGGAATAGACCTGAAACCATGCCTCAAAACAGACTTGATAAACTACTGCCACTGATCGCTAGATGAAGCCTGCATTGCCACTGTCCTTATATCACATCTGTAGCAGGAACTCAACTTTGCAATCACCAGAAAGCTGCTGTCATTGTACCAGTAGATGCTAGGTGCATCTCCAGGAGAAATGGAAGCATCAAAGATTGCTGCCTTCTAAACCACAATCTCACGTGGATGCATTGGATTGCTGGGGTCTAGGTCACATCCCTGTACAGTAGTTGCAAGTGGGGCTGTGAATTTGAGTTTATACTCCTATGCTGGAGTCCAAAGGCCAGGGAGCCTGGAGTTGTTTTCTAAGTACAGGAAAGGAATAGTGTGCCCCAACTTTAGCAGATCCACACATTCATCTTTTCTCTGCTTTGTTCTTTCTGGACCTCCAGTAGATTTGATGGTACCTGCCCCCATAGAAGGTAGATCTTCTCCACGAAGTCTATTTTGACTCACAGCTAAACTCTTCTGAAAACACCCTCACAGACACACTCCGAAATAATGCTTTACCAGGTTTTTAAGTATTCTTTAATCTCATCAAGTTGACACCTAAAATTAACCATAACACACACACCATCCCAAAATTTAATGTCTTAAAGCAACATGTATTTTGCTCACAAATGTGAAATTTGAACAAGAGACAATCTGTTTCATTCAGTGTAAGCTTGGGGATAGAATCACATGAAATCTCAGTCACTCACATGTCTGGTGACTGATGATGGCTTTCAGGTTGAGACTTTAACTGAGGCCTTTGGCCAGACACCTACATATGGCCTGTCCACAAAGAGACAAACTGTCTACCCCTACACAGCTTACTGTGTATGTTAATCTGACTTTACTATTCCATTGTCTTTGTTAGTATAACTTTAGTATTCCAGTAGACTATTGCCCAGAAAGACAAAAGTTGCAAGTAAAATTATTGCTCTTTACAGGAGTTCCTGAAAGTTGTATCATTCTTCAGTAGAAGAGTTTACATTGTAAGATTATTTGAGCCTCTAGCCTCAAAACACTTACCTTGTAGTATCCACCAATCCTAAGATCCTTATCCTATTCTAATCAAGCTCCTGTGTTGAAAGACTCTCATAAACCAAACTCCTAGCTCTCAATATAGCATCAGACCTTGTCCTCCTGCTCTGAGACTTTCTCAGATTCCATGAAGTATCAGTTTAAGCAATATATTCAACTTAGTCTCTTCAGTGTGTTGTTCTGGTGATATTTGGGAAGTCAGCATTTGACACCATGTGGCCCGGGCTTCTTTACAACATGGTGGCTAAATTTCAAGAGTGAGTATTCCAAAAGAAAGCTATGTAGAAGTGATACAGTCTTTTTTAAGATAAGATCAGAAATCACACAGCATCATTTCCACCACATTCCAGTCATGGAGGTAACCACAGATGTTCACCCAGGTTCAAGGAAAAGGGGATTAGACTACACCATTTGATGGGAGGAATCAAGAATTTTCAGACAGTTCTCTAAACCATCACATCCCCTAAACTCAATTAACGTTGTCTATAGGTTCTTGGAAACTGCAACTTTAGGTACAATGCCTAAGGAAGCCAACTTTCCCATAGGCTAATTGATATAAACAAGAGTGATGAGATTGATGCAAACAAGAGTGATATAAACAAGGTTCCTATGGCATATTTCTGGTCACAGAAACATCACCAAAATTCTAAATAAAGACCAAAACACATCTAATATTAAACATTAAAATAGATGTGAGCTATACATACATTTAAGACAGACTAATAAAAACAAGCAAGATCCAGTTATTGCAGTTCAGAGTTGTGGGTCGCTGGAGGCCATCCCGGCAGCTCAGGGTACCCAATGGGAACCCACGCTGGCCAGGATGCCATCCCATCACAGAGTGCACTCACATTCACTCAGACTGAGGCCATGTAGACACACAGATTAACCTAACATGCACATCTTTGGGATGAGGGAGGAAACCGGAATACCTGGAGAAAACCCACGCAGACATGGGGAGAATGTGCAAACTCCACACAGACCATGGCCCCAGCCAGGAATCATTTTTTTTCCTCATCAATGTTATAACAAAATGATTCTGAAAAAAAAAGATGTAATTCAAGGACCTGCCGTATAGAAAGATTATCCAAAAACTAATGGGCAGCCATGAATATGAGGACTATAGCGGATGCCCCCTACAAAAGGTATACACCAAAATACTAACAGTGTTTAGTTTAGGGAGTGGAATTATGGAAATAATTTTTTTGTATATATTTTCTGAATTTCCTTCAATTAAGAAGTATTCCTTAATTTAACAAAAGATACACAAACACATATCCTCGAATTTAAGTTCGATAATGAAATAAGAAAAAATTCAGTATAAAATGTAGAAAGGAATGCCTGTAACCTAAATTATTAAATGTTTTTTAACAGCTTTATTGAAATCTAATTTATATACCATAAAATTGCCTCATTTAAAGTGTACAATTAAATTCTTTTTAGTAAATTTACAGTTTGCAACCATCACACAAATCCAATTTTAGGACATTTTCATAACCCCAATAAGACTTCTCATGCCCATTTTCGATCTCCATTCTTATTCCCAGCCTAGGAAACCACTACTTAATTTCTGTCTCTATAGATTTGCCTATTCTGGGCATTTCATATAGATGGAATCATACAATATGCAGTCTTCTGTGTCTGGCTTCTTTCACTTAGCAAATTTTTTTTGATGTTCATCCACATAGCATGCATCAGTATTTTGTTCCTTTTAATTGCCAACTGAAATTCTATTGTATGGGTATGCCACAATTTGTTTATTCATTCTTCAGTTGATGGACATTTGGATTGTTTTGGGGTTTGGCTATGATAAATAATACTGCTATGAACGTTTATATAAAAGTCTCATGTAAACATTGTTCTCATTTTTCTTCAATAGATGCTTTCTCCGAAGTTGTTGTATCATTTTACATTCCCACCACCAGTGTATTAGGGTTCCTATTTATCCACATCCTCCTTAACACTTATTAAAGTCTGTCTTTTTTATTGTAGCCATTCTTGTATATGTGAATACACATCTCATTGTGTTTTTTTATTTGCATTCCTCTAATGACTAAAGATGTTGAGCATCTTTTCATGTACTTGTCAGTCATTTGTGTGTCTTTTTTGGTGAAATATCTATTCAACTATTTTTTGTCATTTTTAATTGGGTTATTTGTCTTATTATTGAGTTGTAAGAGCTCTCTATATATTCCACATACAAGACTTTTTTTTTTGAGACAGAGTCTTGCTCTGTTGTCCAGGCTGGAGTACAATGGTGTGATCTCAGCTCACTGCAACCTCTACCTCCCAGGTTCAAGCGATTCTCCTGCATCTGCTTCCCAAGGAGCTGGGATCACAGGCACCTGCTAACATGCCCAGCTAATTTTTTCATTTTTAGTAAAGACAGGGTTTCACTATATTGGCCAGGTTGGTCTTGCACTCCTGACTTCAGGTGATTCACCCGCCTGAGCCTCCCAAAATGCTGGGATTACAGGCATGAGCCACCATGCCTGGCCAAGACTTTTATCAAATACATAATTTGCAAATATTTTCTTGCAGTCTGTAAATGTTCCCCCATCTATAATTTAAATTTTATGCTTTCAATCGTATAATTATCTTCCTGACTTCCTCCTTTGTGCCCCCAGTAGCCACGATGGAGGTGATGAACCTGATGGAGCAGCCTATCAAGGTGACTGAGTGGCAGCAGACGTACACTTGTGACTTAGGTATCCACTTGAGCGCCAACACCGCATGCCCTCTGTCAGCAGCAAGGGCATCACGGAGGAGGATGAGGCCTGTGGGCGCTAGTCACTTATTCCAAAATTGACCGCATAGTTGGAAGTAAAGCAGTCCTCAGCAAATGTAAAAGAACAGAAATCACAACAAACTGTCTCTCAGACCACAGTGCAATCAAATTAGAACTCAGGATTAAGAAACTCACTCAAAACCGCACAACTATGTGGACAACCTGCTCCTGAATGACTACTGGGTACATAACGAAATGAAGGCAGAAATAAAGATGTTCTTTGAAACCAATGAGAACAAAGACACAACATACCAGAATCTCTGGGACACATTTAAAACAGTGTGTAGAGGGAAATTTATAGCACTAAATGCCCGCAGGAGAAAGCAGGAAAGATCTAAAATCAATACCCTAACATCACAATTAAAAGAACTAGAGAAGCAAGTGCAAACAAATTCAAAAGCTAGCAGAAGGCAAGAAATAACTAAGATCAGAGCAGAACTGAAGGAGATAGACACAAAAAAACCCTTCAAAAAATCAGTGAATCTAGGAGCTGGTTTTTTGAAAAGATCAACAAAATTGATAGACCGCTAGCAAGACTAATAAAGAATAAAAGAGAGAAGAATCAAATAGATGCAATAAAAAATGATAAAGGGGATATCACCACCGATCCCACAGAAATACAAACTACCATCAGAGAATACTATAAACACCTCTGTGCAAATAAACTAGAAAGTCTAGAAGAAATGGATAAATTCCTGGACACATACACCCTCCCAAGACTAAACCAGGAAGAAGTTGAATCTCTGCACAGACCAATAACAGGCTCTGAAATTGAGGCAATAATTAATAGCCTACCAACCAAAAAAGTCCAGCACCAGATGGATTCACAGTCGAATTCTACCAGAGGTACAGAGAGGAGCTGGTATCATTCCTTCTGAAACTATTCCAATCAATAGAAAAAGAAGGAATCCTCCCTAACTCATTTTATGAGGCCAGCATCATCCTGATACCAAAGCCTAGCAGAGACACAACAAAAAAAGAGAATTTTAGACCAATATCCCTGATGAACATTAATACGAAAATCCTCAATAAAATACTGGCAAACCGAATCCAGCAGCATGTCAAAAAGCTCATCCACTAAGATCAAGTAGGCTTCATCCCTGGGATGCAAGGCTGGTTCAACAGACACAAATCAATAAATGTAATCCATCACATAAACAGAACCAAAGACAAAAACCACATGGTTATCTCAATAGATGCAAAGAAGGCCTTCGACAAAATTCAACAGCCCTTCATGCTAAAAACTCTCAACAAACTAGGTATTGATGGAACGTATCTCAAAATAATAAGAGCTATTTATGACAAATCCACAGCGAGTATCATAATACTGGATGGGTAAAAACTGGAAGCATTCCCTTTGAAAACTGGCACAAGACAGGGATGCCCTCTTTCACCACTCCTATTCAACATAGTGTTGAAAGTTCTGGCCAGGGCAATCAGGCAAGAGAAAGAAATAAAGGGTATTCAATCAGGAAAAGAGGAAGTCAAATTGTCCCTGTTTGCAGATGACATGATTGTATATTTAGAAAACCCCATCGTCTCAGCCCAAAATCTCCTTAAGCTGATAAGCAACTTCAGCAAAGTCTCAGGATACAAAATCAATGTGCAAAAATCACAAGCATTCCTATACACCAATAACAGACAAACAGAGAGCCAAATCATGAGTGAACTCTCATTCACAATTGCTACAAAGAGAATAAAATACCTAGGAATACAACTTACAAGGGATGTGAAGGACCTCTTCAAGGAGAACTACAAACCACTGCTCAACGAAATAAAAGAGGACACAAACAAATGGAAGAACATTCCATGCTCATGGATAGGAAGAATCAATATCGTGAAAATGGCCATAGCGCCCAAGGTAATTTATAGATTCAATGCCATCCCCATCAAGCTACCAATGACTTTCCTCACAGCATTGGAAAAAACTACTTTAAATTTCATATGGAAGCAAAAAAGAGCCCGTATAGCTAAGACAATCCTAAGCAAAAATAACAAACCTGGAGGCATCATGCTACCTGACTTCAGACTATACTACAAGGCTACAGTAACCAAAACAGCACA
>NW_012111253.1:3298531-3315125 GCF_000951035.1 Colobus angolensis palliatus
CAGTGTGGCAATTCCTCAAGGATCTAGAACTAGAAATACCATTTGACCCAGCCATCCCATTACTGGGTATATACCCAAAGGATTATAAATGATGCGACCATAAAGACACATGCACACGTATGTTTATTGCGGCACTATTCACAATAGCAAAGACTTGGAACCAACCCAAATGTCCACAATGATAGACTGGATTTAAAAAATGTGGCACATATACACCTGGAATACCATGCAGCCATAAAAAAGGATGAGTTCATGTCCCTTGTAGTGACATGGATGAAGCTGGAAACCATCATTCTGAGCAAACTATCACAAGGACAGAAAACCAAACACACTGCATGTTCTCACTCATAGGTGAGAATTGAACAATGAGAACACTTGGACACAGGACGGGGAACATCACACACTGGGGCTTGTTGTGGGGTGGGGGGATGGGGGAGGGATAGCATTAGGAGAAATACCTAATGTAAGTGACGAGTTAATAGGTGCAGCAAACCAACACGGTACATGTATACATATGTAACAAACCTGCACGTTGTGCACATGTACCCTAGAACTTAAAGTTTAAACAAAAAGTATAATTATCACAAATTATTTGATTTTGTTCATAGAACACACCAAATTTGAAAAAAATGAAATCAATGAGAAGCTTTGTTTCTAAGGTTTAAAGTTAAAAGGGCAATTGCAGTTGTCCAATAACTAAAGATAATTTAATTACTTGTTGAAAATTATTTTGCCTTGATTATCTAGGAATTGGTAATCAAAACATAAGAGCCTATTTTTGAAACTGATAAACTGAGATTTTGTTTGTTTGTTTGAGATGGTGTTTCGCTTTTGTTGCCCAGGCTGGAGTGCAATGGCATGATCTCAGCTCACTGCAACCTCCGCCTCCCGGGTTCAAGTGATTCTCCTGCCTCAGCCTCCCAAGTAGCTGGGATGACATGTATGTGCCACCACGCCCGGCTAATTTCGTATTTTTAGTAGAGACGGGGTTTCTCTATGTTGGCCAGGCTGGTGTCGAACTCCCATCCTCAGGTGATCTACCCGCTTCGGCCTCCCAAATTGCTGGTATTACAGGCGTGAGCCACTGTGCCCAACCAGGAGGTTATTCAAGATAAGCATTTCTTATTTCAAAAGGAAGGTAGTAGTTCTAAATTTTAATTCTACACCTTAAATGTAATTCATTTTAACATTTTATCTACATCTGACTGATTTTATCAATGTAAAATAAAGCAGGTGGCCCAATTCAGGCAAACATGTACTGAGCATCTGTTGAATGAGGCCTTGTGCTAGGTGTGGCAAAGAATATAGTGACAAGAATAACTGCTCATTTGTGATTTACTAAAAAGAGAGCCAATAACTTCAGTAGTGAGATGTCCAGGAAAATTTTATAAGAGTTGCTACTGATAAGCTCAATTCCACATTCTGCTAGGGAAGAGAACTTGCATAAAAGGATAAAATAGTAAAACTTTTTGTTTTCAGTTTTGGCTGAGTTCCCAAAGGTGGAGGAAAACCAGTAAATTCCAAATACATTCACATGCCAGAGTGAGGCACTGAACTTGCAAAAAGGATGGAGCAAAAGCTATGCTTTTCAATCCTTAGGATATCGTCTATGTTGAAGTTACATCATTGGCTTCAAGATGGCTAGTCAGCTTCACATGCCTCTGAAGCTTGGGAGACTGATGTCTGACACTCTCAGAGACAAATCCGAAAGGAAGTGAATATGGCTGATGCTGACCCTGCCTGATAACACATTGAGAGAGTACTGCGTTGGAAGTGAGATGCACTTCCCCTTTCATGCAACAGTGGGGCAAGGGTGCTTGAATTTTCCCACTGGCCAATGGAAGGGTGGAATTGGAATTCTGCCCACGAGGATTAAATCCTGTTCTGCTCTTCTATTCCAGAGCCTTTCCACAGTTACTCCCACAGGCTGAGCAAAGGGCCTGCATTGTTTCAAGTTTTCCTCTCCATGTAGACAATGGATGGATACTTGATTTCTCCAGTGCTCATGGGCCTAATGATTCATGACTGTGTTAGCCCCTTTTACCATTTTCAGGACTTGCAGGAAAAATAATCCTAGGAGATTCATAATTAGAGCAGAATGTGGCCCAAACACCTGGCAATCATGTTCATCCTCATTTTTTACCTAGATCATACTTGATGCTAGAGCAAGGTTTACTCAATCTGATGGACATGCTTTTTATTTCTCTTGGTGTCAGCCACCTCTAGATAGTCATAAAGGATAGTGGATGGCTTATTATGTCAAGTATTTCTCTCATAACTAAATAAATTATATAGATTTTTATATATATAATCTATACATTACAGATAATGCAGTGTCTGTAAGTACTTGAGGAGACGTGGAAACCTTTTATGATCATCAAAATGAATATTTTTCTATTTGTCAACATTCACAACTATGAATCTTTATCTGTTTGTGTGGTTTATACTGGGGTTCTCCACCCCTGCCCCCCAACCACCAGTATTTCTCCACTTGGTCATTCCTATTCAGAGTCTTTCACCTTTATCTCTGACATAGCTTCATTCAAGAGCTTAATTTTTTAAAGGTACCATGATCAAGTCAATTTATATCCTGAAGAAGGGATTACATGACTCTTCTTTTTCTGAGGAGTCCAATGAACAGGCCCATGACACGGACTCTCATGACAAGGAACTGAGGCTTCTAGCCAACAGCCAGCAAGGAACCAAGGCCTGCAACAATGACTTGAGTTTGAAGGCAGATTTTCCAACCTAAATCAAGCCTTGAGATGATTATAGCCCCAGCTGACAGCTTGAGTGAAATCTCATGACACACCCTGAGCCAGAACCACCCAGCTATGTTACTCTCAGTTTTCTGACCCTCAGAAACCATGTGAGATAATAAATGTTTGGTGTTTTAAGTCACTAGGTTTTTGAAAAAATTGTTGTGCAGCAATAGATAAACAATATCATACACTGGGTTAATGTGGCTCCAATAGCTGAAGGGTAGTTCTCTGAAGAGCTTGAGGGGATATCGTGTAGGAGAGTTGCACAAAGACGCTGGGGAATGGGCAGAACCCGTAGAAGAGACCTGAGTGCCATAAGCAGAGCATCCATCATATTTGCTGTTCCCCCCACAAGCAAACATTTCATGAAACAGCACTTATTATATGTGATATACTCTAACATTTTTTATTCTTGTTTTATTAAATGCTGAAAGAGATCCCTCAAATTGATTTCATAATACCTAACAGATGTGACATTCAGTTGAAAACAGTGAACGTAATCATCTTTAAGGCCCCTTATAGATCTAAACTGCTGTAATTAGGAGGTGACACAGTTGTTATAATGATAACTAACATTTAATAAGCATTCACTATCCAGAATTGTTCTAAGCACTTCACATAGACTGTCTTACGTGAAGACAATAAGGTAGGTACTATTACCATCCTCATTTTACAGATGTGAAAACTTGTAAATGCCAGAGGCCAGGAGGGAATCCAGGCATTCTGACTCCAAAACCTATTGTCAAGAGTGCAGGCTTCTATATTATACTGTTTGGGTTCAAATTCTGATTCCAATGGTTGATCAATAAATGTTTTCAGTTATGATGATGATGTACCCAATTATTAGAAATTCACTGATGGGGATAATTATCCCTGTTGTCAAGAGTGCAGGTTCCTGTATCAGACTGTTTGGGTTTAAATCCTGATGCCAATGGCTAATCAATGTCTTTTCAGTTATGATGATGACATACTCAATTATTAGAAATTCACTAATGGGGATAATTCTCACAAAAGGAAGTTTAGGGCTGAATTCAGCAGTTCAACGCATTGATAATAAGTTCAATGTTCTGCTCTGCTTCAGCCACACTGACCCAGTCTTCACTTCAAATGCAGCCACTCATGCATTTCAGTAAGAAGGGGCCCTGGCCTAGGTTACATAATGTCTGCATGGTTTAACAGCTAAAGTACACTTCACTGTAACCAAATAGGATAGAAGGAATTTCAACATATTCATTTTTATGTATTGGGTTCATTAAAGTGCACTCAAAGATAATTCTCTAACAAACAAACCTAAGTAAAAATACACTAGTCATCATCATGTAGAAAGTATTCCTACTAAATTCAGTGAACATTAATTAACCTTTGGATTTCAAAAATGGGATCAATAAACATGGTATAATTGACTAAAAGTGGTAAAAATTATTTGTAGAACCTGGACACTTGGAACTATCATCTTTTTGGTTAAATTCCTCTGAGACAAGTCTCTATCAATTATATCTTTCCTTTCACAGGAATAAAGTATTTATCACAGGTATTAGAGTCAGTGTAAAAGCACAACATCCTTTTAATAAGATTCTCAGTAATCAAAAATTCATATACCTCCAGAATGAATTATCTAGAGCTGGACACATATAGGGGAAATGTGTCAGGAGGATGTTTCAGCAGCTGCTGTGTTGTAAGGTGACATGGAAGCTTTAGAAAGAGGGCAGAAAGAAGAAAAGATTTAAATCCCACTTTAGATGCTATTGGATGATTATGGATTATAAGGAACAAGACTGGTTGCAACCTTGCTTGGAATACCGCTAACAGGGGTAAGACAGTTTTCTCACGTTACCTATTTTCTGGAAAAAAAATATCATTTCTAATATATTGCTAAAAAGGGATTTACAGAGGATGTCATGTTTCTCAAACCAAATATCAATCTCAATGACCTAAAATTTAACAATTCAAAATAAAACTTTTTCTAATTATAAAAGAAGTCATGCTTTTACAGAACATTTAATAAATGTAGAAAATGTAAAGAAAAAGCACAAAGTGATGAGATATTGCCTCACAAAATAGTAATTATTTATATGTATATATAGATACACATCTCCAAATTGTGTGTGTGTGTATGTGTGTATCTCCAACTTGGCATCACACTATAAGTTCATTTTGTAATTTTACTTTTTACTTTTTAAATTTTTATTAACCATCCCTACTCCCTCCTCACAACTACATTTCCCAGCCTCTGGTAACCATCATTCTACTCTCTATCTTTGTGAGTTCAATTGTTTTAACTTTAACTCCCACAAACAAATGCAAAGTTTTTCTTTTTGTGTCTGGCTTATTTCACTTAACATAATGACCTCCAGTTCCATCCATGTTGTGGCAAATGACAGTATCTTATTCTTTTTATGGCTGAATAGTACTCCATTGTGTATATGTGCCACATTTTCTTTATTCATTCATCTGTTGATGGACACTTAGGTTGTTTCCAAATCTTGGCTATTGTGAATAGTGCTGCAATAAACATGGGAGTGCAGATATCTCTTCAGTATACTGATTTCCTTTCTTTTGGGTATATACCCAGCAGTGCAATTGCTAGATCATATAGTAGCTCTATTTTTAGTTTCTTGAGGAACCTCCAAACTGTTCTCCACAGTGGCTGTATTAATTTACATTCCCACCAACAGTGTACAAGGGTTCCCTTTCCTCCATATTCTTGCCAGCATTTGTTATTGCCTTCTTTTGGACAAAAAGCCATTTTAACTTGGGTGAAATGATACCTCATTGTAGTTTTGATTTGCATTTCTCTGATGATCAATGCTGTTGACTACTTTTTCATATACCTGTTTGCCATTTGTATATCTTCTTTTGAGAAATATCTATTCATGTCTTTCACCCATTTTTGATCAGATCATTATATTTTTTTCCTATAGTTGTTAGAGTTCCTTATATATTCTGGCTATTAATTCCTTGTCAGATGGGTAGTTTAGAAATATTTTCTCTCATTCTGTGGATTGTCTCTTCACTTTGTTGATTGTATCCTTTGTTGTGCAGAAACTTTTAAACTTGATGTGATCTTATTTCTCCATTTTTGCTTTGGTGGCCTGTGCTTGTGAGGTATTACTCAAGAAATCTTTGCCCAATCCAGTGTCTTAGAGAGTTTTCCCAATGTCTTCTTTTAGTAGTTTCACATTTTGAGGTCTTAGATGTGACTCTTTAATTCATTTTGATTTTTGTATATGGTGTGAGAGAGGGGTCTAGTTTCATTCTTCTGCATATGGATATCCAGTTTTCCCAGCACCAATTATTGAAGAGACTGTCCTTTCCCCAATGTATGTTTTAGGGAACTTTGTTGAAAATTAGTTCACTGTAGTTGTATGGATTTGCCTCTGGGTTCTCTATTTGGTTGCATTGGTATATGTGTCTGTTTTTATGCCAGTACCATGCTGTTTTGAATAATTTGAAGTCAGGTAATGTGATTCCTCCAGTTTTATTCTTTTTGCTCAAGATAACTTTGGCTATTCTGAGTCTTTTGTGATTCTATATAAATTTTAGGATTGTTTTTCTATCTCTGTGAAGAATGTCATTGGTGCTTTCATTGTAATTTTATTATTTTTTACTTTAAAAATACTGTGGGAATTTCCTTGTGTCAAAATATTCTGCTTCAATATTAATTTCATAGCTGTATAGAGTTCCATTCTATGAATGTAGTACTTGTAAGTTAGGTATCTACTCAGCCAAGCAGAAACTACTCTATATATTTAACGCAGAAAAGGACTCAATGTTTTCCGTTTAGTTTCTCAATTCATACAAAACCACATCCAGGCCATCACCAATCATTCTATATGACAAATGCTCTCTTTAACAACCCCACAATATCATCCCTTACCACAAAATCTTCCTTCAGCTTAATCTCTCCCACTCTAGGTTCCCACACTGCCCCTAATCCCACTTGAAGCAGCCCTGAGAAACATTGCCCATTATCTCTCCATACCACCCCACCAAAATTTTCGCTGCCTCAACACTTCAACACTATTTTGTTATTTTTCTTATTCATATAAGACAGGAATGTCAGGCATCTGAGCCCAAGCTAAGTGATCATATCCCCTGTGACCTGCACATATACATCCAGATGGCATGAAAAAACTGAAGAATCACAAAAGAAGTGAAAATGGCCTGTTCCTGCCTTAACTGATGACATTACCTTCAGTTAAGGTGAAATTCCTTCTCCTGGCTCAGAAGCTCCCCCACTGAGCACCTTGTGACCCCCACCCCTGCCTGCAAGAGAAAAACCCCCTTTGACTGTAATTTTCTACTACCCACCCAAATCCTGTAAAACAGCCCCACCCCTATCTCCCTTCACTGACTCTCTTTTCGGACTCAGCCCACCTGCACCCAGGTGAAATAAACAGCCTTGTTGCTCACAAAAAAAAAAAAAAAAGTAATTTGCTATAAGGTACAAAAAATACTGAAAAAACACAAAGGACAAAGGTGTGTATCAGTTAGCTATTGCTGTGTGACAAACCACCTTAAACTTACTGGTTTTATTTTTTTTTATTATTATTATACTTTAAGTTCTAGGGTATATGTGCATAACGTGCAGGTTTGTTACATATGTATACTTGTGACATGTTGGTGTGCTGCACCCATCAACTCGTCAGCACCCATCAACTCGTCATTTACATCAGGTATAACTCCCAGTGCAATCCCTCCCCTCTCCCCCTCCCTGGTTTTATTTTTAAAACAATTCTGTGGTCAGCAATTTAGGCTGGGTTCATCTGGGTAGTTCTCTGGTCTCAGTTGAACTCCTTCCTGCTGGTTTTGGGTTGACTTTGCAGATTGTGGCTGGGATCCCTTACATATCTGAGTTATCAGTGGAGATGAGGGCTGGTTAGACTCTGATGCACATGGTTTCTCATTCTCTAGCAGGTTAATCTGGGATTATTCCCATGGCAATCATAGGGTTCCAAAAGAGTGAGGAGAAGATGGTGAGTCCCCTTGAGGCCTAAGCTTAGCACTATCACAACGTCATTTTCACTGTCTTCTATTGTTCAAAGTAAGGAATAAGGCCAGCCCAGATTCAGAGAGAGAAGAAATAAATTTTACTTTTTATGGGAAGAGCTGCAAAGTCACATTGAAAAAGGTCATGGAAACCGAGAGAAAGAATTTTGGCTAGTTTTACAATTCATTACAGTGTATGTTACCTAGAGACCAGAAAGCTCTACTACTTCTGGGCTGGGACCCACAACCTGTCACTTAATGCTGATCTGTGAGTGATGCTAACACTGCTGCTTTTGGGGGTGCTGCTCCCACTGAGTAGGAATACAGGATGCTATAGCTTTACTAATGCTGTTAAAATGGTCACAGATGTTTTGGAAAGAAATGGCTGCCTATAGTCACTGTTGCTGCTGCTACTACTGCTGGAGGGACTTCCGGAGACAAAAAAAAAGAGACTTCTTTTTCCCCTCACCTCATAGTCTCTCCACCAGTGCTTCCCACTGGCAAACCTAACAGGAGGCTAATTGGGAAAGGAATCTGAAAAATGTAGTTTGTGGGTTTCTAGCTCCCTGTGATACAGAGAGAACACTGAAAGTATAACTGGGAGCCAAGTGAAAAATTACTGCACAACAATATAATGTTTTAAACTGATCTCCTATTGCTAGATATTTAGATTGTTCTGAGACACAACATAAGTGTGGAAAGCAAAGCCATCAGTGGCATAGTTTCTGAATCCAGTGGACAATGATATTTAATTTCTAGGAGAGGTATTTAAGAAGGGATATGTTCTCCTTCAGCTAAGCAAGAAAAAGGTAATACATAAAACAGAGCAGCTCTAAGTAACTCTGTTCTCGACATCCAAGAGCAGATTTGTGTTCATTATAAAAGGAAGAACATTGGAGTTCTGTGCATGTGGAGCAACAATTATATAGTTGACCTCAAAAATTGTTTACTTCGCATTATAGTCCCATTTGGTTGAGATCTGTAGCTTTTTCTTAAGTTATAATTTTTGTACCTTGAAATACACAAAAATTTTACTTGCATTGCCCTATATACCAGTAGTCACAGAATAACTATAAGGTCCTCATAATAATTTTTCAAAATGTGTTTTTAGGGTTTAGCCTCTATATACAACATTTAAAAAATGTTTTAATTTTTGTTATAAAAATAATTGTTGTAAAAAATCAAGTGAGCATCTGCAGAGGTAGAATTTCTTCTTGATACCATACAGAGGTGGTCATGTATGTTTATCATCATTTTTTTCCCAAAAAAACTCTAATGCATTTTGTGATTATAATCACTGAAGTAGGATATTATAATTCTCTTCTCTAACCTGGAAGTTAGAAATTATGTATAATGTGTTTTGTCTTGTAGATCTTGGGTTTTAATACAGTTAAATGTATCTACTATTTTAAAACTGCATCATAGAATTCCATAGTATGGATATACTGAAATTCATTTTATCGTTTGTCTTCCTACATAGAGTACAAGCTCCTTTAGGACAAGTACCTTGTTTTTTTGGCTCACAGCTATATCCCCAGCGCTAAGAAAAGTGCCTGGCAAATAGTAGGTACTTAAAAAAATTGTAGAATGAACGAATATATGGCAAAACATTATTGATGAATATTTAGATATTTTCCATTTTCACTATTCCAATAATGAATTTTGCAATCAGTATTCTTGCAGATATATTTTATACATGTATTTATCTTTCTAGGGCAATTCATAGAGGAGGAATTACTACTGGGTCAAGGAACAAAAACAAAATTAAAGAACTCTAACCCCTCTCAAATTTGTCCCATGTTCAGGAAGTACCCAATGTGAAGGGAGGTGGCACTTATATTTACAAACCCAGTCTCCCTGGCTATCACTTGAGTGCTACCATTGTAAGTCTCACGAATGTAGTCCTGTTACTAAGTGGCATTGGCTTTTTAATTTGTTCTGTTTTGGGGAAGTTGTCTGAGTCTCTTATGTTTCTACCTCATGTTCTGATCCATTCAACTGTCATTCTGTTGAAATGAGAACAGTACCTTTTGTCCCTGATATTTTTTGTTCAGCAAGCTATATTGGTTACAAAACTTTGTGCTCCCAATATCTTTATGAAATTTTTTTCTAATCTAGCTTTGTTAAAATCATCTCATTAACCCCCAAGGCTCAGGGTAAATCTCTATGGAGGAAAGGTAAGGGCTCGCATCATTCATATTATGCCAATACTGGGCTATCCTCAGAATAGTTCTAACCCTCTGACACTAACCACGGCTCCTTGAACCAAGTTTTCAAAGCTCAGTTCTTTCCCTTCTTCAGTCAAGTGACTTGCAAACATACCCTTGACAGCTCTAGTCTCTGTCCAGTAGATGTTTCTGAATCCCAGGGTAAAATGTCATTTGGGCTGCTCAGGTAGGGATCCTAGAAATACTCAGATATATTCATAAATTTAGAAAGAGATGAACAGGGGTATGCTCGAATTTCATATCAGCAAGTTTTCAAGATAGTTCAGGGTTTTCCCACCTTAGATCTTAAAACTTTAATATTTTAATCTTTGGGGTAGAAGGCTTCCTTTATATTCTTTTCTGATTACAAATGTAATATATGATCATTTAGAAATATTCAGAAATAGAAGAAATATAAAATACAGAAAATAAAATCACCTATAACCTCCTTCCCAGAGGCACCACTGTGAAAATTTTATACACATTTTCATCCAAACTCTTTTCTATATAGTTTCTATAGTTAAGGTCATATTACATATACCTTTTTTTGTTGTTTGCCCTTAATGACAAAACTTTTCCTTTGTGACTAAAAATGCTCTTCATATATGTACTTTCTAATAATTGTATATTAGTCCACTGTTTGGATGTACCATATATTATCAGAGTTGTGTGTTTTAAAAGCTGTCTTACAAGTTTACTAAGAATAAAAAGTCAGTCATATTTTCTTTCATCACCCAGATCCATTCAGTCCTGAGGGCTGTCTATTCTATTTCCAAATGGTTTATCTGTCCCAGAGGTTTTAATCCAAGCTAGAACATCTGGGAAGGTTTTAAAAAATACTGATTATTGGGGTCCCACCACAGACTGATTCAAAAAGAATTCCTGAAGGATAGAGCTCAGGCATTCACATACCTAAAATCTCCCCAGTGGATTTTCATATAGCCAGAGTTGAGACGAAGTGGTCAGGCCAGTTGCTCCTCTCCAGAGCCACTGCCACATCCCTAGGTGGAGCCCTCCCTCAACTCCCAATTAGGCAGAATACCTGACGCTAAGTAATTTATAAAGAAAAGGAATTTATTTCTTACAGTTATGGAGGCTGAGAAGTCTAAGGTTGCAGGGCTGTATCTAATAAGGGCCTTCTTGCTGTTGGGGACTCTGCAGAGTCCTGAGGCAGTGCAGGACATCACATCGGGAGGGGGCTGAGCATGCTAATGTGCTAGCTTAGATCTCTCATCCTCTCCTTATAAAGCCACCAGCTCCTCTCTCGTTATAACTCATTAATCCACTAACCCATTAATTCATTAATCTATAAATGGATTAATCCATTCATGACTGCAGAGCCCTCATGACCCAGTCACCTCTTAGAGGCCACATTTCTCAATTCTGCTACATCAGGGAATACATTTCAGCATGATTTTTGGTGGGGGCATTCAAACCATAGCAGTGTTCTAGTGTGCCTTGCCATTTTCCTTAGCGAGCTTTCTGCTTTTGTTCAAACTGCCTTTTTTCACACTGTTCCTAACCTGCAATGATCTCCTTCTCCAATCCTCAAAGAACACCATCATCTTATTCATACTTCAAGGTCCATTTCTAATATCATATCCCTATTCAACCAGTCAACAATCATCTATTGAGGGACTACTGTGTACCATTCATTAGTTCACAAGTTTTTGAGTTCTACTGTATCTAGGTGCTGAGGAGACAACAGTGAACAAAACAGAAAAAAATACCTTTCCCTGTAGAACTTACATTTTAGTAGGAGACACAGGAAAACAAAACAAAACAAAACACCCAAGCACATTTTCATAAATAAGAAAATGTTAGATAAGTGCTATGCAGAGAATAAGAACGTATAGTGACCGGGTGGCTATTTTTGTTTGAAATGGCCTCTCTGAGGAGGTGACATTTATACTGAGAGCTGAATGACAGGAAGGAAGGGACCAATCATTCAAAGTTTAGGGGGCAAAGCATTACAAAGAGAGGATCAGCCAATGTGAAGGCTCTGAGGTGGAATGAAGCCTACTTGTTTGAAGAATAGAAAGAAGGCCAGAGCAGCTGAAGCACAGGTCCAAAGTGGGAGTAGTGGCAGAGAGAGTCAGAGCCAGCTTATACACGCTTTTGTTGTTGTTTTGTTTGTTTTGAGACAGAGTGTCACTCTGTTGCCCAAGCTGGAGTGCAATGGTGTGATCTTGGCTCACTGCAACCTCTGCCTCCTGGGTTCAAGCAATTCTCCTGCCTTAGCCTCCCAAGTAGCTAGGATTATAGGCGCGTGCCCCTACATCCAGCTAATTTTTGTATTTTTAGTAGAGACAGGGTTTTGCCATGTTGGCCAGGCTCATCTCAAACTCCTGAGCTCAAGAAATCCACCCGCTTCGGCTTCCCAAAATGCTGGGATTACAGGTGTGAGCCACCACACCTGGCCTCATTATGCTTTCTAAGTCAGGGCAAAGAGTTAAAATTTGATTCCATCAAGTGCAATGATGAGAAGCCACTAGATAATTTTAAGCCAAAGAGTGATATGAAATGGTTTGTGTTTGAACAAGATCACTCTGGTTGTTGTGTGAACAACAGATAGAGGGGGTGACAGTAGGAGCAGGGACCAGGTAGATGCTTTGGTAGCAGTCCAGTTTTCCTTGAACTACTTGCTGAATTTGAAGCCAATAAAAAGCAAACACTTCTCTTACTCTTAGGCAAAATATTAAAATTGTTAATGTCACCTAAAAGACCTGGATGGACTGGCCTCTTTCCAGCCTTCTCTATATCTTCTTTGCCTCCTGCTATTGAGCCTTGCTGACCTTCCTTCAGTTCCCCAGCCCACATCATTCCTTCAGGCCAGAGGATACTTGGACTTGCTGTGGTTACGTATTATTTCTGTGTGTTATAAAATACACATAACATACAATTTACCACTTTACCTATTTTAAGGTGTACAATTCAGCAACATTAAGTACATTCACACTGTTGCACAACCATCACCACTATCTAGCTCCAGGACTTATTTGTCACCACAAGAATAAACCCCATATCCATTAAGCAGTGATTCTCCATTAGAGTTAGCCCTTGGAAACCACTAATCTGCCTATGGATTTGCCTATTATGGACAGTTCATATAAATACAATTATACATATGCATCCTTTTGCATCTGGCTTTCACGCAGCATAATGTTTTCAAGGTTCATCCAAGTTGTATCATACATCAGTATTTCATCCCTTTTTATGGCTGAATAATATTCCATAGTATAGATATGCCACAAAATAGATTTCATTAATCTATTTGTCACTGGACATTTATTTAGGTTGTTTTCATATTTTGGCTATTGTAAATGATGCTACTGTGAGTTGCTTGGTGATATGGCAGCTGTGGTTATATACTGATGCATTATAGATCAGTGAATCTTAGACATTTGATAGTTTCCTATGGCTGCTGTAACAAAGTACCAGAAGCTGGGTGGCTTTAAAAAAAAACAAAACACAGAAATGAATTATCTCACAGCTCTAGAGGCTAAGAGTCTGACATCAAAGTGTCAGCAGGGCCATCTTCTCTCTGAGACTCTGGGTAGAATCCTTCCTTGTCTCCTCTTAGCTTCTTGAGGTGACTATCAATCCTCGGCAGTCTTTCGCTTGCAACTGCATCACTCTGATCTCTACTTCTGTTGTTACAATGGCCTTCTCCCTGTGTGTCTTTGTGTTTTCATATGGCCCACTCCCTGTGTCTCTTCTTTTAAGGATATGAGCCCTTAAAAGTGCTTGGATTAAGGGCCCCACTACTTCAGTATGACCTTGTCTTAATTATATTAGCACCAACCCTATTTCCAAATAAGATCACATTCTGAGGTACTGGGGTTAGGACTTCAGCCGCACGAAGCCTGGACTTCAATATATCTTTTGGGAGGACACAATTCAATCCATAATAGATGACAGACATTACTGTACATCTCCCCTAGGGATCTTGTTAACATGGGCTTGGAGTGGGGCTTGAGGTTCTGCATGTTCAAACAGCTCTTCCAGTGGATGTCAATGCTGCCAGCTCAGGGTTAGTGTGACCGATATGTTCTGGTCTGCCCAAGACTTTCCTGGTTTTAGCCATGAAAATCCTGAATGCAGGGAAATCCCTCAGTCCTGGGCAAACTGGGATGGCTTGTCACCCTATATATATGTCATGGGCCACAGTTGGAGAGCAAGGATCTAGCTACAAGTTATGTTAATTTATCTAATTATATTACTGAATATTCATACTTATCTTTACATTTAAATGGTTTATTTTTGCTAGAACAGTCCAAGTTTCCAAGAATCTGGACCGAACAGATATTCCAAAAATGCTCCAAACTGTGAGACTGTGAGTTAGTTTAAAATGATGGGTGTCTTCTGTGAACATCATATATTAACTCACCAAATTATCTATGGTGCTTAGCAGTGTCACTGTTTGGCTGAACATTGAGATTTCTGACCCCTTTACAGAATAATTATACATGGCCAAGATCTTTTGATGCTAAGGATACCCACTGGGTTTGAAGTCTTCAGTATCCTTTCCCTGCTGCTGCTGCAGTTGGAATCAACCTGGAGACTGTAAGAATGAAAGAGAAAGCTCCTCTCTGAAGTTGGGTTTAAGTTCATTGCGGTACGGGGCAATGCCCCTCAACTCTTGCTTAATATTCAGACCACCTGAAGAGCTTCTAAAAAGCAGAGCTTTCACCCCACACCAAATGACTCCGAATAGCTTGTATTAGGCACAGGCATTCATAATTGTTTTAAAACACCAGGTGATGCAAACGAGCACCCAGCGTCGAGAATCAGTGTGCCAAGACCCCTTTATAACAGACACCTTGCTCAACCTGTCCCTTCTTTCACCTGCACCTATTCCACTCTTCTATGCCCACGTACCTTTTTGTTATGGTTGACAATTTCCTTAAACAGGTTCTCCTCTTCCTCATATTTGTGTACTGTTTATACAGTTACCTTATTAACCTGAGACCACATATAACTCAATAGAGGTAATAATTACTCCTGTAACAACTGACCTTGGCAGGCTTTTCCCAAGCCTCATCGACTCTGGTTTTTACTCTTTCACAAATATGTATCCTTAACATAATCATCCACGATTGAGTTAATCTGTGATAGTGTTGCTGTTTTGACTAGTCTCTCAGCAATCAAGCTAAATCTCCCACTGAATCTGTGTGTTACTCTACAAACCATATCTGGGTGGAATGTACATTTTTATTGTGATATAATTAATATATCATAAAAACCATCCTCTTAAAGTGTACAACTCAGTGGTTTTTAGTAATTCACAATATTGTGCAACCATCATCACTATGTAATTCTAGAACATTCTCATTACTCTAAAAAGAAGCCCCTTACCCATTAAGAGTCACTCCTCATTCCTGCCTCCCACTCGCTGCAACCACTAATCTCTTTCATGTCTCTACGGATTTGTCTATTTTGGATATTTCCTATACATGAATCATTCAGTATGTGGTCTTTTGTGTCTGGCTTCTTTCGCTTATTTTCAAGGTTCATCCACATTGCAGCATTTATCAGTAGTACTTCATTCTTATGTGGCCGAATAATTTTCCATCGTATGGATGCACCGAATTTTGGTCATCCACTCATCAGCTGATGGATATTTGAGTTGCTTCCAATTTTTGGCTATTGTGAATAATGCCACTATAAACATTTATGTATATGGTTTTGTGTGGGCATATATTTTCATTTCTCTTGGGTAAATACCCAGGAATGGAGTTGCTGGATCATACGCAAACTCTGTTCAACTTTTTGAGGAACTCCAAATTGGTTGTGAACATTTTTTGACCTCAATGCGGCTTTCCCTTACAGGAGGGAGATGGTCTGTACTTGTTAGCGTGCCGCAAATGATTCTCAGGCATATTAAACATTTTTCTGTTATCTGTTAAATATTGTATGTGCAGCAAGGATGACGCCTCATACAGACCTTTGTCATTTCATCATTTCAAAATGTAAGAAAAATCTAAAAAATGGAGGAGCCTGCAGATACCTGTGGTGGCGAGGATTTGGGGTCTGAGCTCCTGGGTTCCTGTCCATCCCTCCAGCTGTATCTCCGGCCACCTGTCACAGTCTGTTCCTGGCACAGACAAGGCCTGCTGGTTGCCAAAGACATGACTACTGGGCCACTTCCATGTGAGAAGGCCCTGGCGGGTGTCAAAATGCAGAAACGTGACTGACGGGCAGGGGGGCACCCATAAACTTCCCATAGCCAGGTGCAGGCATCCCTGCAAATGTAACGCCCAACTGTGTACAAAGCAGAAATCTAAATGCCAGGGCGGACTGGGAGAGGTTCCCGTGACCTCTGACCTGGCCTCTAAATTCTCCCATTCCCTCCGCGCTGTCCTGCCGCGCCCCGTCTCCCCTCGCCTGGCCTCGTCTCTCTCCTCCGCTGGGGGTCTGAGCCTGCGCAGTATTGCGGACGCGGGCGGTGTTTCCCGCATGCGCAGTCACTGCCCGGCCCTGCTCCGCTTTTTCAGTGGGAGCACCGCGCGGTGCGCGCTCACGCAAGCGCACGGCCTCGCCTCCGCGCTGTCCTGCCGCGCCCCGTCTCCCCTCGCCTGGCCTCGTCTCTCTCCTCCGCTGGGGGTCTGAGCCTGCGCAGTATTGCGGACGCGG
>NW_012111253.1:3315175-3453976 GCF_000951035.1 Colobus angolensis palliatus
CTCTGCCTGCCGCCGCCGCCGCCGCCGGAGCTCTGTAGTATGGCATCGAGGAGAATGGAGACCAAACCTGTGATAACCTGTCTCAAAACCCTCCTCATCATCTACTCCTTCGTCTTCTGGGTAAGTGCCCACGCCGGGCCCGTGACCGAGTCGCTGTCCATCTGTCCGTATGATGATGCTCTGAGAAAAGAAGTGGGGAGGAAAACCCAAACCAAAAATCAAATATCGGACCCCTCTTTAAGGAGACAGGCGCAGGGTGCTGGGTCGGGGATGCAGGGTGGTAGGGTGCGGGTCGGGGCTGCTGGAACCCTAGACCTCGCTCCGCGCAGGCTGCAAGGGGCTGCGTAGTGTCGGTGACTGCAGGTTGTCGGCCTTCCAAAAAAAAGAATGTTAATGCATTAGTTTTTTTTTAATCTCCCGGGATAGGGTCAGCTCCTGGGGAAAGTTGCGGGTTTATTCGTCTGTTTTCCTCGCTGTACACCCTTCACTCCCTTCCCCTACCAGCTGGTTCGCGGCGCCTCTTGGAGCTAACCTGTGGCCGGCTAGGAGAGGACACGGGAGCGTGGGGTTTAATCTCAGATTCGCAGTTATTCCCGACCCCACGGGGCTGCGGGAGGGAGGCACCAGAAGCACTATGCCTGCCTGGCTGGGCAAGGGCGACCGAAGTCTCCCAAGCACACGATGGGGAGCAGGCGTTGTCACCGCGTGGAGGCGCACGAAAGGGAGAGGGTCTTACATAAGCCGGGGGCATCTTTGAGGTTTCTTGGTGACCCAAGAGACGAGTCTTTGGATTCCTTTCCCACCTCCCTGCATCCTTACACTCCCTATCTGGTCGTTCTGTCACTGCATGAACACAATCCGCAGCGCCCTGGCGGAGGGTGCCCTCCACTTGGTGATAGAGATAGCGCCCCAACTCTACTCTCCATCTATCCAGTGCTGCCGCCGGTCCTTGAAGCTCAATGCAGAAGGGTGACGTCAGCCCCTCAGCCAGGGCCGCGGGGGGCTGCGTGGTGCACCTCGCGGAGGGATGCGCCTTTCTGCGCGGGGGAGGGGGGAGAAGGAGGAGGAGGAGGAGGAGGAGGGGGCTCCAGGCTTCTGCCTTACCTCATCCTGTTTGGCAAATCATGGAATCAGTGCAGGGCTGACACTGCAGTGATTCACTGAGAGAGGTGCGTGGTACTTAAAGACCATTCCCCGTTATTTCTCTTTTCATGCAGATGACCCCGTCTTCCCTATTTCCTTACTCCCATAACCAAGCTACAGCTACCCCGCAGGGGAATGAATATCGACCCTCTTCCCCCCTTGTCCCCCAAATCTGGGTCATTTTAGCTTCGATGGCAGTCATTTTGAAATCTGAGGCTCTGTAAGGAAAGCCAGTTCAACCTTTGGTTGTTTTCTTCTTGCACCCCCCACCCCCGCCCCTCACCCACCACCACATATTAGCCCTAATTTTGCTTTGAAACTGGAGCACAGTACTGTATGAAGTACCGAGAATCAGCTAGATGGCAAACCGGACTGTTTGCAATGGTCAAGGAAGGAGCAGAAATTTATTGAGGTTCAAAAATATTCCTAATGCCCCCGGACATTTCCTTATCGCTGGCGTTGGTGATTCTTCAAGTCGGGGAAGGTACGGACTCCCCAGACCACGCATATCAGGAGCTCTGCAATGAGTTAGGATAGATTAACCGGCATATTGCACAAGGCAAACACAGAAACGGACTTTATTTGGACTGACAATGACACAGGTTGAAATGTCTCAGTAATGGAATTGTGAGCTATGCACGGATCATATCATCTTATGCTCTGCCTGTAAAAAGCGATAACACATGCTGATTGCTGAAACTTCCCAGTAGCTATTCCTGGGAACTAGTTTATCTTTATGTGTTTCCTTAAATCTCTTTTGTTTGGCCCTTTATCATTTACTTGACTTCCTATTTGTTACTGGAGTAAATCATATGGGGGGGATATTTTTAGCTTCCTTAAAAATAAGGTTTACAGTGCACATGAAGAAATATTGTTCTTTCCAGAATCACTGCAAGCTGGTAAAGAAGGGGTATCTTCCAGACTGAGGCTTTTCATGTGAACACTTTAACTCTCCTTGCTTACATTCCACCCCCATGAATCTAATTACTTAATGCCCCCAGTACATCTTAAACAATCACTGCATTTTATGTCCTCCGGAAGTTCCTTGATGCCTTCATTTTAATTTTTTCTACTTTCAAGATTTTCATAGTCTTAAATATTTACCTGGAATATTTTCAATAGTTTAAATACCAAAGCCAGTCCTGGCTTTGGTTGTTGTAATCATTTCATACTTACAACCAAAAGAATAAGATCTCTTTGGATGTGTGAGGATATTTTAAACAAGACATTATTTTTAAGTAGCCTTACTGAGACATGATTCACATGCCATAAAAGCCACCTATTTAAAGTATATGATTCAGTGAGTTTTAGTATAAGTAGCACATATTTTAGTATATAAGTGGTATATATTTCTGTATATTTAGTATATTCATAGATATGTGCAACCATCACCCCAGTAATTTTTAGAACATTGCATCATTTCACAAGGAACCCATTTCTTTAGCTGTTATCCCATTTACCCCCCAATTTCAACTTCCCACCCTCATGCCCACCCCCTGCCAGCCCTAAGCAACCACTACTTTCTGTCTCTAGAGATTTCCATATTGTAGACATTTCATATAAATGTAATCATACAATATTTGCCCTTTTGTGACTGTTTTTTTCACTCAACATAATTACTTCAAGGTTCATCCATGTTGTAGTGTGTATCAGTACTTCATTCCTTTTTATGTTTGAGTAATATTCCATTGGATGATTATAGCACATTTTGTTTATCCGTTTGTCTGTTGGGGGACATTTGAGTTGATTGGGTCATTTAGCTATCATGAATAATGGTGCTATAAACATTCATGTACAATTTTTTGTGTGAACATATCTTCATTTCTATTGGGTATATACCTGGGGGTTGAATTGCTAGGTCACATGGTAATTCTAAGTTTAATTGTTTGAAGAACTGCCAGCTTGTTTCACAAAGCAACAGCACCCTTTTACATTCCCTTTGACCATGAGGATTCCAATTTCTCCATATCCTTGCCAACATTTGTTATTGCCTGACTTTTTTTATTATAGCCTTAGTAGGTGTGAAGGTGGTATCCCATTGTGATTCTGGTATGAATTTCCCTGATGAGTAATGATGCTGAGTGTCTTTTTTATGTGCTTGTTAGTCATTTGTATATCTTTCTTGAAGAAATGTTTATTTATATCCTTTGACCATCTTAAGATGTAGGGCTTTTTTTTATTAAGTAGTAAGAGCCCTTTTTATATTCTGGGTACAAGTCCTTTATCAGATATATGATTTACAAGTATTTTCTCCTATTTTGTGGGTTATCTTTAGATGGTGTCCTTTGAAGTACAAAAGTTTATTTTTATGAAGTCCAGCTTACCTATTTTTTTTCTTTTTTTGTTTATGCTTTCGGTGTCATATTTGAGAATCCTTTGCTAAAACCAAGGTCACAAATATTTACCTGTTAAATGTTTATAAGAATTATTTCTCAGTTCAGTAAATGCAGTTGATAAATCTTTCTTCAGCACTTAGAACTATGTCTGGCACATAGTAGGTACTCAAATATTTGTCAAAACTTCTGAGATTATGCTAGGTAATTTACAAAAAGATGACCTTGGTGTTCTTTTTTGTTTGTTTGTTTGTTTTTTTGAGACGAAGTCTCGCTCTGTCACCAGACTGGAGTGTAGTGGCGCCATCTCAGCTCACTGCAACCTCCACCTCCCAGTTTCAAGCAATTCTCCTGCCTCAGCCTGCCGAGTAGCTGGGACTACAGACCCGCACCACCATGCCCAGCTAATTTTTGTATTTTTAGTAGAGGCGGGTTTCACCATGTGGGCCAGGATGGTCTCGATCTCTTGACCTCGTGATCCACCCACCTCAGCCTCCCAAAGTGCTGGGATTACAGGCATGAGCTACCGCACCCGGCTGACCTTGGTGTTCTTTAAAGTGGAAGGTGGAGGAAAGATTAGACAGAATTATTTCCTTTGTATTCGTGAGTTGTTTTAATAGGAATTTTTCCCTTTCTTTACCTTAATTTAGATTTAGAACTAGAAGGCATTTGAACTTAAAATGGTGGTAGAGCAGTAGCATCATAAAGGTTGACGTACTTAGCATATGTTAAACCAGAAGTCTACACTTTTGAAAGAGAGATTACTGTTTTATCTGGCTTTCTCTTCTGTCTATAATCACACTCTCTCTCCGAGGTGTTTCTCTAAAGTGGTGGTTCTCAAAAGGGGGCAGTTTTGCCCCCCTCCCATATTTGGCAATGTCTGGAGACGTTTTTGGCCATAGCTGGAGGGGAGGATGATACTGGCATTTAGTGGGTAGAGGCCACAGATGCTGCTGAACATCCTACAGTACACGAGACAACCCCTCACAACAAAGAATTGCCTTGCTCAAAATGTCAGCAGTGCCACCAAACTCTGCACTACTGGACTGACATAGTAGTAAGTCCTGTGAAGAAAAAATGGAGCGTTATGCAAACCTCTGTATATTTATTCGTGTTTGGAACCACCGTAGCAGAGCACGTGCAGCACAATCACGTGAGAAGAAAAACATTCTCTATGGTGTACTATACAATTATTTGAAGACAAAAGGTAGGTACCTCTTTATATAATTGTGTTCAAATGGATGGGATGATTTGTCTTTCAGTTAAATAATATCACCTGAATGCTGTGTAAACAGATCCTTCATTTCTCTTGATTTGTATGTTTTATTTTCAGGTTTATAGAAGAGGAGGGAAAAACACACGTAGGAGTAAGTTATCCTGTGCTTTAAACACTAGCAAACAATGTGGGGCCCATAGTAGGTTTACTCACTAAGGACTTATTTCCTTAATGAATGAATGAATGAATGAATGAATAAATGAAATTTTATTGACTACTCTTGGGCTCAGTTATTTATTTCAACTCACTTCAATGGGGAAGTTTTTTAAAACAGTGTTATTTCTAGTCTACCTGTAGTGATTTAAATGTGCTCCTCCAATAAATGTGTGAAAAGATGGAATAGTAGATTTAACAAGGACTTGCTTATCCTAATGATAGTTCAATCATTATATTTTTGTAATCAGTCAGTTTGTCATTTTGGTTATTTAAATTTTTAATTAGAATTTGTTAAGCATGAATAAAAAGATATCTATCTTGCCCTATGTATATATAACAAAATATCCTTTCCTCACAACCAATGTAACTGTTTCAAGATCAAGCAAAGAAATGTAATAAATATTTTGCTTACCAGGTAACTTTTTGTTTTATTTATACATTTTTTATGTATTTTAAATACTCATCTGAGTTCTAAGCTAAGATTTAAATCCACCATGTGTGAAGAGAAATTTCCCTTGCTTAATTCAAGTGTATATTGGGCCTGATTTATTCCTTGATTATCTAAGGAGGTAATTAGCTTATCAATAGTGCTGTCAAATTCTTCTATGGTAAAATATTTTTCATTTGAGAAACATCATTAATCTTTTTTGGATAAATAATTTAAAACAATCATCATTCTTTTTTTTTTTTTTCCGTCCAGAAAGTTTAGGTACTTGGGATATAAATAGAAGAAAACATCTTAAAGAGTAACTCCTAACATTTTAAAGAGTTTGAATTTGGGCACTGTATTGGTCTGTTCTTAAGCTGCTAATAAAGATATACCTGAGACTGTGTAATTCATAAAGGAAAGGGGTTTAATTGACTCACAGTTCCACATGGCTGGGGAGGCCCCAAAATCATGGCTGAAGGCGAATGAGGAGCAAAGTTACATCTTACATGGTGGTAGGCAAGAGAGCCCGTGCAGGGGACCTCCCATTTATAAAACCATCAGATCTTGTGAGACTTACTCACTGTCACGAGAACAGCATGGGAAAAACCCACCTTCATGATTCAATTATCTCCCACTGGCTCCCTCCCACAACAAGTGGGAATTATGGGAACTATCGTTCAAAATGAGATTTGGGTGGGGACACAGCCAAGCCATATCAGGCACACACTTTAGTTTATAGTTATTCTTTTGCACATCAATACAATTCAATCATTCACTGAATGTCTATTAAATGTCAGCTATTGAGTAATCAATAGAATGCGTACTAGCATTTACTAGCTGCTGCTTTTGGCATTTTACCTGCATTTTAAAATAATACATGTATGCTATTTCTCAACTTTTCAGTTTTAGATGTTATGTACTGTCTTCCCACTATGGAAGATGAAGATTTAGCTCTCCTGCCCCTTTCTCCCATACTCGTATCTTCCCTATATTGTAGTTGACCCTAACATATCATTTTATCGTTGTCATATTTTGGTTAGAGTGGTCATCAGTGATTTCACTAATATGACTAGGTAAACCTAGTCACAGCTGAGCCATGTAGCATGTTACATTATGATTACTTGCATAGCTTTTTGTTTTCTCTGCAGTTAAGAATTGCCTTGTTTGATCCTTTGCTTTTTAGTTGCCATGCTCACTGCTAATTTATCCCTGTACTTTCCCCAAGATCTGTGTTTCTTCACTCAGTCTGTTCAAACACTTCATGTGTCATATCAGTTTCTTGTTCTTGGAGGCATTTCTCCCAAAGCATTCTGATCTTCAATCTGGACTAGTATTTTCTGGGCCTTTGAAACAGTGGACATCAATATAATCTCCCTTCACCATCATCCTGGTGAATCCTGTCTCCTTTTACATTGGATCCTCAGTTTTTGAGATGTCATGTCTTTCTCTTCCTTGGTGTTTTTTTTTTTTTTTTTTCCATTTTGGTAGAGCAAGTTTAATAATTTTCTGGAAAATGATGTATTGGGGGTTAATTTTTTGAGCTCTTACAGGTGTGAAAATCTTATTTTTCTCTTGCACTTAATTTGATAATTTGGCTTAGTGTAGAATTGTAGTTTGGAAATCATTTATCCTCAGAATTTTTCTGTCTTTCCCTGCTCCAAGTCTTGTTCTTGTTGTTAGTGTTGAGAAATCAGATGTTATTCTGATTCTTTCTGAATCCTGCTTTTCTTCTCTGAAAGTCATTATGATCTTTTGCTTGCTCTGAAATTTCACAATAATATGCTCTGGTGTATGTCTATTTTTAACTATTTCCTGGGCACCCTTTGAATCTGGAAATTTTCTGTATACCTTTCAATCTGGTCCTTGAGTTTGGGGAAATTTTCTTTTGTTTTTTGTTTTCTTTACCTTCCTTTTTTTCTGTCCTATCTGGATGTTGGACCTCCTAGACTGATCTTCTAATTTTCTCCCCTTCTATTTTCTACCTCTTTTTCTTTTTGCTCTATTTCTGGGAGATCACTTCCACTGTATCTTGCTGCTGTTGCATTTTTCATTTGTTTCATATGTTAATTTCTAGAAGCTGCTTTTTGAGGTCTGAATGTTCTTTTTTTCTAGCATCCTGTTTTTGTTTCATGAGTGTAATATAGTTTTAAAATCTCTCTGAAAATATTAGTGATTTTTTTGAGTTTGCTTCTTCCTGCATAGTTTCCTTCAGACTGCTCTGTTTTCTGGCATATTACCGGCTTACCTCAAGTTTATGGTCATGTTTTGCTCTCTTTTCTGTACATGTTTAAGAGGGGGCACTACCAAGCTGATTGGAAGCCCTTAGCCTGAAGTAGATGTTTATCAATTGTAATTTGGGTGATTTGACTGGGCAGTTGAGTTTTAGGACCAAGGTCAATATCTTTAGGTCTTTTCTTTTGGTCTCATCAGATATCCTACTGAAGAATCTTCTAATTGCTCTCTGAATAAAGAAGGCGAGAATATAGAAGTCTCTGTGTACAGTATATAAACCTTTGCTTAAGTTCCTGTTTCCGGTGTAGCATCCGTGTCCACTGTGCTTATATTCCCCAGTTCAGAGACCATCTCTTTTACCCTCCAAAGAATAAATATCTGAACCTATTGTAGAATGAGGAGAGACTAGAGACAGGAAGTTGGTGTTGGGGTTTGGCGGTGGGGGGAATCTAATTGTTTTTCAAAGAACTCTTACTGGAACCTATTTATTTTAGCTCCCCTTTCCTCCCTACTTCCAGGTATGCGTGGAGCTGCTAATTCCTGAGTCTTTTGGGGATGTTTGGGTGCGAATATTTTATTTTGTGCTTCTCTCACAGCTGCCATAGGATTTGACTTTTTCTCAGCTTTGAAGAGAACATTGTGGTTGTCTTCTCCCTTTGTTATTGTAGGTTAAGAACATTCTTTTAGTGTCATTTCAGTGGAGTTTTGGGAGATAGCCAAGGTAAATGGATGCATTCAATCCATCATCTTTATCTGGAAGTCATTTATAACTTTATCTCTACATCAGATGGTACTAATTAAATACCCAGTTGATTGTGAGTGATTGAATAGAGCATCTAAAACAGCAATAGTCGGGCTAATCTAATAAATATTGGTACCCAGTTTTCAATTTTTAAAAAGCTTTTGGATTTCAAGGAAAGTGTTCTAAGTTGGAACAGGCTTACTAAGACACATCCTCTGTAAGGTCATCTGGTAATCAGCGACTGGACGAATGGAAATGAAGCTCTGAAGGTTGCTGCTGCTTTTTCTGCCCTTCTTATTTCTTCCCACCAGACGAAGTCCCATGTGTCTTCTGACCTAATTCAGACCTTGCTTGATTAATTTAGTGTTTATAGTGTGGTGTGTGTGTTGGGGAGAGGAGCTTGATGTTAAACTGATTATTGCTTTGCTGTTTTTCTTTTACTACAATGATAACCCTTCATGGTTACTATTGGACTCGTACATTATAATCTGGAGTTTTTTCTTATTTTATCAACTTAATTTACCATATGCAGTATACAGTTAGGATGTGTGAACTACCTTTTATAACATTTTGGGAACATTAAGTCTTTTTCACTTAGTCGTTGCTTAGACATTAGCTGAATTTTGGTCTAAATAGAATGAAATACTCTTCTCCATTCTAATCACAACTCGAGTTCTTGATTTGACCTTATTGAGAGTTGCATTACTTATTCAGTGATTGTTCTTTATATTCTACTTTAAATAAGCACCTCAGAAGGTGGTGAAAATTGAAAGTCATCTGTGACTGTGTTTCTTTGTTTAAACATGTTAAACCCTTGACATAGATGACTAATGCACTGCTAAACCCATTTAACACACTTTAAAAATATATTCTTATGTCTTTTTCTCCTTTAGTCCCATTACAGCAGCTTCCAATCTGAGTTACCTCCTCATGGCAAGCAGATTTTTGGAATGCTGCTCTTAAATTTCTTATTTTAGTTGTTATTCCCCTTGCCATGACAGAATGCTTTTCATTCTTGGCTGAACATTTTTTTCATTTTACTGCAGAACCCCACTATTCATCAAGAAAAGGATGTAGAGGAAAAAGGAGAGCATTTTCTTTGTTTTGTTTTTCCTTTTGGTTATTTGATCAGTTAAACAGATAAGCATTTTATTTATTTGTTTATTGCCTTTTAAAACATTTATTATTACTTTTATAGATTTAGGGAATACAAGTGCAGTTTTGTTACATGTATATATTGCATAGTGATGAAGTCCGGGCTTTTAGTGTAAAGCATTTAAAATAGTTTAAACATCACATTTCAACTCTGAAAGGTTTTCTTTGGTGCTTTCTGCAAGACATAGTGGGATTTTCCCATCATCATTTGTTTGTAGGAGAAATTCCAGGTGCCTTATACTAGAGGATGATGAGATGAGTCAGACACAGGTACTGGTGAACAGTCTAGATCAGCGATTCTCACCCTGTTTGCCCATAGAATTGCCTAAGGGGCCCTAAAAAGATACTTAGACCCCATCCTAAGAGATTCTGATTGAATTGGTCTGGACGGAGTGCCAGCATTGATATTCTAAAATGTGCTCCCAGGTGGTTCAGCTGTGCAATCAGGATTGAGAAACATCGATCCAGGGAGAACTCAGTAGCTAATAGCAGGCTTGGTTCACTTGAGCCTCCTGGATCTGCAGGTAGCTACAGAGTATCTAACCTAGTACTGGCAATATTAATTTGGTCTTCATTGCCTGAGAGTCTGGAACTAGGCCTGCAGTGTCTCTCAGTAAACCAAAATGGCCTTGCAGTCTTAGGAGACCATGTTAATCATTCCTGACTAAAGCAATGTGTATCAGAATCATCAAGGACATTTTAAAAACACAGATTCTCAGTCCTATCTCATAGAGTTTAAGTTTTAATTGATATGAAGAGAAACCTGGATGTGTGAGTTCAAAAAAATCCCAAGGTGATTCTGATTCCTGGGATGTAGCTCTTTGGGGCTGTGATGCCATTTGATATAAATGAGTTCTTACCTCGTGAATGCTTTCCTATGATATGATCTGTGGTACCATAAAGCTGAATTGAGGAGAGTATTCCACAAAACAAGATGTAGTCAATGTAGCATTTTTCTTACCCTCTTAGTTGGTCTTTGGCAAGGGTCTTCAAGTGAACTCTTGGAGTTTGGAGTAGTTTCCATTCCTTAGGGGGAATCTATTTTTTTTCATAGTTGTTCTGAGAAGTTAGGGAAAAGTCTTGGTTTGTCAAAGACAAACCTCTGTCAAAAGAGAGACCATAATCCAAGATGTAAAACAAAACCCAGAATTCATTACTTACCAAAGTAAGAGACAGCTTAGTCAAGCATAGTCTATGAGTGAAGCAGATTATTGATCTTTTTGGGAAGCATCATGGTGTTTTGGTTACAGAGGCATGAGTGGTAGCATGGCTATTTGAGTGAGACTATTGTTGATTGACTCTGAGAAGCATGTTCACTGCAGTGTGTCTGCTGCTGATTGGTTGACCTTGAATTGTGTGAAGCTCATTATAATTGGCTTCCAGAATTGTGTTCCCTGAAGCAAGTTGAGTTGTCATTGATAATTAGTCTGAGGTGAATTGCCCTCAATCAAATAGGTTTAGAAGTTGGTGCTGGTGGTTACTAGTTACCGTGGCTATTGAATAATCAATCTTTTTCTCCCCAGTAATAGAGACTTTTATTCTTACCTCAGACTGCTAATTCTCTTTAGTGAAATGAAGTTGCTTCTGCATCTCAATTCCCATTCATTCTTCAAACATCATTATGATGATGTGTAGAACTCCTGGATCAGTTCATTGTTCTAATCACTCCATAAATATGAATTGATTGTTTAAGATTTCCAGGAATTAGACTAGGACTTCCCAAAGGTACACCCCTTTGGGGTTGAAAAGGAACCCAAAGCTTGATACGATTGTATGGAAAATATTGCTAAACATCCCTTCTACATCTCCATCTCTATTTGGGTTGAAGTTATGTTTCTGGTGAAGCTTTTGCAGACTTCTAGCCCCTCCAGATTTCTGTTTCATATTTTGAACTGTATCACTCACTTGATATTCTTTTAACCATTGTCTTCTATTGCAGAAGATTTAAAATTAGACTTAATATGAAGTCTTGACTAGCACATTTGCTGTGTGATCTTAGGCAAATCATTTATTCTCTCTGAGCCCCAGTTTCCTCTTTAGAATTGAGGATATCTATGATTACCCACCTCAGTCAAGTGTTGAGGGTCAAATGACATTCAAGTGCTTTATAAACTAAAGTGTGATACATCTATATTTTGGCAACATTATTCCTTAGGGTGTAAAGTGTTTTTTTCCTAGTTTCTTGTACATGGAAGGTACTGTATCAATACTTGTTAAATGAATAAATTGGTCAGAACATTCCCTATCCTGAAAATTAAGAATGATTCACTTTTAGGTTTTTATAGTTTGCTACCAAAGAAAGCTAAGTTAACAGAGTGGTTTGAACAGGAACCAAAAATAAGAATCACTGAGTTTGGTCCTGTCATTGGGATAAAGGTATTCGTATCTAGGATGAATAAATATAAATCTGACACTTACAGTCAAATGAGGAATTGATGACTTCCATTATTCTTTTTAAAATAGACTTTTCCTTTAAGGATAGCTTTAAGTTTACAGAAAAATTATAGAGCTAGTGCATAGAGTTCCCGTATATCATACCACCATTTTTCCCTATTACTAACAGCTTACATTAATATGGTACATTTGTTATAGTTAATCAATATTGATAACTTTTTATTATCAGAGTGCATACTTCATTCCTATTTCATTAGTTTTTACCTAATATCCTTTTACTGTTACAGGCTACCCCATATTATATTTAGTAGTCATGTCTCCTTAGGCTCCCCTTGGCTGTGACAATTTCTCAGACTTTTCTTGTTTTTGACTGTCAACAGTTTTGAGGAGTACTGGTGATGCATTTTGTAGAATGTCCCTCAATTTGGATTTGCCTGATGTTTTTTTTCATGATTAGAATGTAGTTATGTGCTCTGGGGAAGAAGACCACAGAGATAAAGTGCTATTTCAACATATCATATTAAGGATACATACCACCAACATTATTTATCACTGTTGATATTGACTTTGATCACCGGGGTGAGATTATTCGTCAGGTTTCTCCACCATAAAGTTGCTCTTTCTCCCCTTCTCATATGGAACTCTTTCAAAGAAAATCACAATGCACAGTCCACACTTACGTGAAGAGTTATGTTCTACCTCCTTGAGGAAGGAGTATCTACCATTATCTTTATTAACAAAGATGATTTTCATTCAGCAAATGTTAAAACCAACAGTAAGTATTTGTTCAAACAAGTAGTAAAATACTAAAATTATTTGAGCCGATCAGAAACTGGACAGAGATTCTTGTTTACCATTATTATTTATGATTTGGTTTATCTAGCAAATGCAGTAAGAAAAAAATTAACATTGGAGAAAGAGATAAAATTATCTTTTTACAGATGTAGTTGTTGTAAACTAAATAACCCAAGAGATGTTAGGAAAAAACTACTAAGAGAATTTGATAAGATGGCTGGATATAAGAGAAATATACAATAATTAATTTCTTTTTATTATTTTAGCATAATCCTTAGGAAACAGAGGAAGGAATTTCATTCACAGCAGCAACAGAAATCATAATTACTTCAGAATAAAGTTAATAAGAAAGTCAAGGCTCTTATATGAAGAACAATAAAATTCTATTTTGGGTCATAAAAAGAGATCTGAACAGGTTAAATGATACCAGAAGTTCTTGGGTGGGGAGATTTAGTATCATAAAAATATCAGTTTTCTAAAGATGTTTTTAATATATTTTCCAGTAGAATACTGACAGGATTTTGGGGAGGGGGGGAGGATATGGTACTTGATAAAACTATATTGTTTACATAGAAGAATAAATACCTGAGAAATCAAGACATATTTTGGGGAGGAAAAGGAAGGATATGCCTTATTATCAGAATATACTATTGTGGCAGATAGACTGTAAGATGTCCCCTATAATCTCACCTCCTGATATTCATGCCCTTGTGTAATCCCCTCTGCTTGGGTGTGGGTAAGACCTGAGACTGTCTTCTAATTAATAGAATATAAAAAAGTGATCAAATGCATATGACTATGTGTACATGATTTTATTACATAAATTGTAAAGTCTATCTTGCTGAAAGACTCTGTTCCTTTCTGGCTTTGAAGCATCAAACTTTTATGTTATGAACTGCCCTGTAGAGAGGGCCACATGGCAAGGAACTCAGGGCAATCTCTGGCTGATAGCAAGAAACTGAGGCCCTCAGTAACCAGCAAGCAACTGAATGCTGCCAATAGTCAAATGATCTGGGAAGCAGATTCTTCCCCATTTGTACCTCAGATGAGACTACAGCCCTGCCTGATGCTTTGATCAAAGCTTTGCAAGACCCTGAAACAGAAGACTCAGCTAAGCTGTGCCCAGATTTTTGGCCCACAGAAACTGAGATAATAAATGTGTTTTGTTTTGAGCTTCTACATTTGTGGTAATATTGTTATGGAGCAATACAAAATTAATACAACTATAAAATCAATTCAATATGATGTTTGCTTAGAAATACATAGGTAAGTGGAACAATAAAGAATCCAGAAATAAATTCTAGTGAATATGATTTAATAAATGAAAAGGAGCATTCATTTCAGTGAGAGAAACTAGATTTAAACGATCCTGATACTACAGGATATCTATATGTGAGAAAATAAAATTAGAGCCCTCACTTAGATGATATGAAAACTTCCAATTGGTTTAAATGCTCAAATATGAAAAGAAAATCCTATGAGAAAATGTACATACCATATGTACAAATTAGGAGTCAGAGAGACTGCCTTATGTAAGCTGGAGATTTGGAAGCAATTAAATAAAAAATCAATGTGTTTGGTTATAAAATTTTTAAAAATTTTGTGACAAAAGGTACAATAAAGTCAAACAGTTGAAGTAGGATAAAAAACTTGTGTCAGACTATTAATTAATATACTGCTTTCTTCATTCAGAAAGCTTTGTTAAAAACAGTCTGTTTGCTTTCTGGTGCAAATTTCTTCTCAGTGTGGACTGACAACAGTTTGCTGACCAGCCGCTGGTTTGTCCACTAACCATACTTTGGGAATTATTGCTCTAGAGAAGTGGTAGGCAAACATTTTCTGTAAAGGGCCAGATAGCAAATATTTTATTTTATTTATATTGTGGGCCATATAGTCTCTGTTGCAACTAGTCACCTTTGCCATTGTAGTGTGAAAGCAGCATAGACAATATGTAAATGAATGAGCAAGGCTATAGTCCAGTAAAACTTTATTTGCAGCCAGATTTGACCCATGGGCTACAATTTGCTGATTCCTGTTCTAGGGGATACAACTAGAAGGAAAGTCCAATCCTTACCTCAAGAATTAAAATCTAAAGTTTAATATGGGCCTATAGGAGTGGGAATGAAGAAAGCCTCATGATTTTTATCTTGAAAGAGCTGGTCACGCACTGTCTAATAAATTAAGCACCTGAGCACTTCAAATGTGGATAGTCCAAACTTGGGATGTCTCTACGTATAAAATAAATACCAGACTTTTAAGAGTTAGTATGAACACTGTAAAATATCTCATTTTTTTACGTTAATTACATGTTGAAATGGTAATATTTTGGATATGGTGGTTTAAATATACTAGTTAGATTGATTTCACCAGTTTTTTTTTACTTGGAATGTGACTTGATTGAAGCTTTTTAATACCCTAATTTAAAGTTAGATATGTGGCTCTTGGACAACAATGAACTGTAAGCAATGAACTGTAAGAGAGAGAGTTTGTGGGGCTGGGGAATTTGGAAAGGTCATGTGGACATAGTTCACTTGGAGAATGACAGGATTTTGACAAGTGGTTCTTGGAGAGGATAATCAAGGCTATCAGCAGAATGGTTTCTGTGTTTAGGACAGGAATAAGTTTAGCTGTAACAAAAAGTGAGGCATGCAGCAAGTTTAGGTAAGTAGGCATAAGCCTTATTGTGGGTTGATTGCATGAGTTAGGGTTTTGGGCCTGCTTTGGCCAGTAGGCCAGTAGCCAGTAGGCTAGTCCATACTTTTGAGCAGGGAGTAGTAACTTTGGCAGCCATACTTTGCAGGCCTAATCTGGAAGTAGTAAGTTGGTTGGGTTGAAATAAGAAAAGCAAGAAGTGGTGAAACCAGGTTAACTAGGTAAGAATGAAGGTCTAATATAGGGTGACAGTGGGAATGAAGAATGGAAGACAGGGGACAGCTACTTCATGATGTGGCAAGAATGTTTGTGAGAGAGAACCCCACCACTCTGTGCTTAAAGAGCATGGATGATGGTGATACTCTCATGAACATGCAGACCTTAGAAAGAGCGGGTTTGAGACTAATATGATGTGTTCCATTTTGCATGTGTTTAGTTTGAGACAAAGGTAGATTTAAAAGATAGGCTGGTTCTCAGAAGCTTGTTTGCCTATATTTTGTGTTGATAGAGGTGGCCCTAGGCAATTATTTATTTTTGACCATCTCTATACTTCCTGACCCTCACCACTTTCTGCCATGGTCACAGTTGATTGACCTGGAGAGCAGATCTGACCTTTAAATATCTGTTTGTTCAGTGTTCAGTGGAACTTGAGATAATCAGGCTTGTAAGATCTGAATGGAGAAGTTCTTTTTTAGGCATTCAAACTCAAGATATAAGAGACGTGGTTGGTGTAGGGGCAGAAGGAGAAAGTGACCCAGAGAAGTAGCAGAGACATGTGAGCAGTGAACAGCTGGAGTTGGACCAGTGAACTCCTGGTCACTAGACTGTGTAGCCCCTGGACAGCTCTACTGCAGCCCATGCTTTTCCCTTCTGGCCTGAAGAGTGGCTTTTCATAGTTCTGATGAGGCCTGACTGAGTGGGTAGGATTCCTAGCTGCCTCATTTCCTCCTCTCTTAAACCCCCTTGGCTAACCAAAATGGATGATTAGGTAGATGTTTGAAGTGGCTAGAAAGGCAGGATTGGAATTAAAAGAGGAGGTTGGGGTGGAGACACAAAGTTGTGAAAGGCCATATGTTCATTTAAGAGGCATAAAATAGCAAATGGTGTTTTTTTCAACTGCACAGTAAGCCCAGAGTTCTAAATGCAATTAATGCTGAGTTGCTTGCTGATAATAGGTGTAATAGGTACAGCAAAGCATTTGGCCGGCAGCATTAATGGATGACTACAATTCCAGTAAAGTCTTGTCTAGGGGATAAAAGTTCTCCTACAGGGTAAGAGCAAGTTACTTATTAATCTCCTTAACAGCTGCTGCTCTATTTGGGAAGGGAGGCTGCAGGTTGTTTTAGTTTATATCCTTCAGAGATGTTTTGAGGACAAACAAGTGACTGCTTGGTATGTTGTGTTTTTCAAAAGATAGCCCTGGTATACAGAGGTGGTGGCTAGCCTGAGGGTTATGTAAATGACTTAGAACAGGCCACTCTTTGAGTGGTGCCTCAATGAGCACTTTGGAGGGCTTTTTTCTCATCTAGATGACAAATGGAGGAAAGGTGCACTTCTCCATATCACTGGAAATTCAGTCTTTTAAACTAAGATTTTAGAAGTGAACTCTGAGATATAGCATGCTAATTATTTTAAGAGAAAAAAATACAGGAAAAGAAAGGTACATAAGTGAATATTGTACTAAAAACACTGTTCAAATGAGCTATCTACAAATTACATATATATGCATGTGTGCATATGTGTACATAGGTATACACATACACATATGTATGGTGTACATATGTGTATGTGTGTTATGTACATATATGTATACATATGTGGGTGTATATGTACACACATATATACATAAATATATGGCAAGCCATTTTTGTAAAGAAAACAATACATGTAACAAATGCTGAGGGGGATCCACATCAAATGTTAACAGCTGTGGTTGGGTAATAAGACAATTAATAGACTACTTCTTTCTGTGTGCTTTTCTTTATATTCCAAGGTTTTTTCCTCCTTTTATATATAACATGAACTACTTTCATAATGAAAAGATTGTTAATTGTTTTTTAAAAAATCAAAATTACTCTGGACATTTTCTAGTATGTAGTTTTATGTCTCAAAGATAGAGTGCCTTTATTTTTCACCACATCATCTCATTTGTAATATAATTTATTAACCCCGTGCATTTTAGGGATTTGATTAAATTAATGCAAGGCCGGGCATGGTGGCTCACACCTGTAATCACTTTGGGAGGCTGAGGCGGGTGGATCACATGAGGTCAGGAGTTTGAGACCAGCCTGCCCAACATGGTAAAACCCCGTCTCTACTAAAAAAAAAAAAAAAAAAAAAAAAAAAAGAAAAAATTAGCCAGGTGTGGTGGCATGTACCTGTAATCCCAGCTACTCAGGAGGCTGAGGCAGGAGAATTACCTGAACCTGTGAGGCAGAGGTTGCAGTGAGCCAAGATTGTGCCAGTGCACTGAAGCCTGGGTGACAGAGCGAGACTGTATCTCAAAAAAAAAAAAAAAAAATTAATAATAATGCAAAGCAAAAATGCATTAACTTGGTTTTTAAGCCTTGTCTCTTCAAAATAAAGAATTTTATTTTGTTCCTATTAGGCATTTAAATGTTTTTGGCGATGTATTTCAAATGTAATCCTAAAACAGAGAACAACATGATAATTTTCTATGTATCTACTAACTAAATAGTATATCTACTACATCTACTAGATAGTAGATTTTGGCATTATGCCTTATTTGCCTCAGGTATTCAGTTTTTAAAGAAATATGAAAAATTTACAGTTGATGCCCCTACATCTCCTCTTCTCTGTCATAAATTCAGAGTTTATCAGTTCGGCTTATTTTTATACACATATTAATATTTACATATCTATAATTATTATACAGTATTTTCATATTTTAAGACCATAAATGAATCATGCCATGCATATTGTTTTGAAACTTGAATTTTTGCGCAACATTGTTTAATATGTTTCCATGTTGACAGATCTGGCTTTAGTTTAGAGGCTGGCAAACTTTGGCCTGTGAGCTAAATCTAGCCAGCCACCTCTTTTTGTAAATAAACTTTATGTATTGTCTATGGCTGCTTTCACACCAAAACAGCAGAGTTGAACACCTACAACAGAGACTGTGTGACCCAGAAAGCCTAAAATATTTACTACCTGGCCCTTTACAGAAGAAGTTTGCCAACCCCTAGTCTATTTCATTCTTTGTAAGAGGGTCTCCAGTGTAGCCTATTGAATATTAAACAATTTGGCTTTTATATATTTTGTTCCTGTTTTCCATACTTAACAAAAAAATAAATAAATTTAAGGCAGATATGGGCTCTGTTCCTAGATGTTTTATTTAGTGGTTTTGGAGAGAGAAGATACTTTTATGCTTGCTTTAGATAGTTTTTCTCAAAGTGGGTTATTATTGCTTGAAGAGAGAAAAGGGTTGTGTGGTCCATGTGGAGCAAAATGAGAGTTATGAATTTTTCTGTCAGCAACAAAGGAGTAACCACTGCATGCAGTTAACTGTCTTAGGTTATGGTGATGTTGTTACTACAATTAATAGCTGCTACTATGATCGTTGAGCATTTAATAAGTGTCAAGGATAGTACTAAGCACTTCACATGCATTTTCTTGTTTATTCCTTGTAACAATCTATTGAGGAAGTAATTGCTGCTCCTCATTTTGAGAGGAGGCAGCTGAGGTCCAGAGTGTGCCCCAAGATCGTGTTTAAAGTGAGGTTTCAACTTGGACTTCTCCAGCCCCACTGGGCCCAGTGTACCATTCCAGGAGTACAGTTCTCCAGGGTAAACCTTTGAAGAGATGGGTTAGAGGGTACTCTTTGAGAATCCCTGCTGCCCCAAGGGATAAATTCTCATTGACTCCAGCCTTGGCTTCTAAAATCTGGCCAAGGCTTGATGCCCAAGGGAGAAGCCTCTGTTTTCCGCAAAGGTCAAAGTTTACAACTGTAGTGGGGATAATTATCTCACATGGCTCCTTCGTAGAAAACTGAGACCAGGTCCATCTTGTCACATTTTTGGCTATCGTCCCAGCTCAAAACTTCAGTTTCTCAAAGTTTACATACAGTGGATGTTGGAGATGGTCCAAGGGACCTTAATGTCGGGTCCAGCACTCTTGCGAGCAACTGAGCAACTGCTCATTCACTTTCAAAGGTTTGAATCTTGTATTAGTCTGTTCTCACACTGCTAATAATAAAGACATACCCAAGACTGGGTAATTTATGAAGAAAAATGTTTAATGGACTCACAGTTCCACATGGCTGGGGAAGCCTCACAATCATGGTGGAAGGCAAAAGAGGAGAAAGACACATCTTACATGCAGCAGGCAAGAGAGAGAGCATGTGTAGGAGAACTCCCTTTATAAAACCATCAGATCTTGTGAGACTTGTTCACTATCACAAGAACAGCACAGGAAAGACCTGCCCCCATGATTCAATTACCTCCCACTGGGTCCCTCCCATGACAAGTGGGAATTATGGGAGCTACAATTCAAGATTTGGGTGGGGACACAGCCAAACCATATCAAATCTGTAAACATTTCTTCTCCCCTTTAGTTTATGGCTGCTGTGGGTAAGACATAAGAAGCCCTGAAGACTTTCATGGGGATAGATAGTCTTTCCACTCTGTCATTTAAAACAAAATTAACTTGTGCCTAAAACACTCCAAATGCTGGCTCAGACACCTAGGTATTATTTCTCCTGCTGCTGTGAAGTATGGTAAGAATGTGAACTTGCCTCCTATGGCTATAAGCCCCCAACCACTTTGAACAAGACAGAAGCCAAGGCATTTAAAGCTGCTGGAGATGCAGGGTTTACTTTTGCTTTGCTTTAAAGAAACAAAGCTGAAAGCAATGGGGGTCATGAGTCATTTTCCTATGAGCTGACACTAGCTAGACATAGTAATCTGCACGTGGACACACAGGTAAGGCTCATTGGCACGTGGTCAAGTAAAAGTTTGTCAGCTGGGGTGATCTTGCCTCCCCTACCTGAACCTGCTTTCAGAAAATAATTTGACCCAGTCATGTATACTGCCTATGAATGGTAAGAGGAATTCTTGCCTGTATCAGGATAATTACCTATATTACCTCTGGTGAGAATTTAAGGTATGAGCACTGGAGAAAGTCTAGTTCTAAAAAAGAAATTCCTCCCAGGCTGTTAAAATTACATCCTATAGATGTACCTCTTTTTCGGCTTGTAAAACCAGCTACACACCAACATCAATGGACAATAATTTATCATATCTTATACAAAGCTCAACATAAACTGTTTATTAAGTGATATTAGTTAATGCACATGTATTCTACTTCTATTAATACCATCACACCAAACTGAGATACCATTCTCCTGTCCCAGATCTATCAGGTGGCAGAAGGAAGTGTTATAGACTCTGGGGCCTAATTTCAACAGACCTGGCTTAAATCAAGTGTTCATTTGTAACCATGTCAATATTTTTCCAACCCTGCTTTGGGGCCTCTTACCTCCCTTTGAATGAGGTCCCTATGATTGTAAAGATTTGACTAATAAGGATTTTGGAGGATTTGTATTTGAAAAACAATCTGTTTGTAAGATGGGGCATTGATCAGATAGACTGAGAAAGCTGCATTCAGATTAAGTCTAAATTTAGCAGAATGTGTAAAGTTGTTACCTTTTGTTTGTAAAGTAACCCCCTACACCTGCTCCAGCAATTAAAGAACGGAGTTTGTCTTTTTTCTCTCCTGCCTCTCACAAATCTTTTATTGCATTTATTGTATCCAGTTGCCTCAACTATAAATCCTAGATTTTTTCTTTCAACCTCATTCACATCCCATGAATCACCAAACCATGGTGAATTTAATTCTTAGATTTAATTAGTAGCTCTTGCATCCCTTTCCTTCTTTTCATCTCACCACTGTTTTTTCATTCACTTAGACCTTTACAGCAGTTTCCTGGTTTTCCTACCTCTAGCCTCATTTTATCCCATCCATTCTGTTGAAATAGTTATTCTAAAACAATCTCATAAAGCCAGTGTGATAAAACTGGTAGTTTCATGTTATCTATAAGAATAAGTTCAAAATTCCATGCATGTGCTGATAAAAGACCCATTATGGTCCTCATTGTACTCCCTCCCCATTTTTTAGCTTTCATTCTGGTCACCAGCTCTAGTTCCTCTGCTTAGCGAATCTCACTTGTCTTCAAGATTTCATTCAAATGTCACATTTTCTGGGAAGCCTTGCCTTTTGTGACACGCTCTCCCTGCCACTCTACAGTCATTTTCCTTCCTTGACGCCTTTGAACTTTGCCCATCCATTATAGTGCTCATGTTGTATTGTAATCATTTGCTTACCTGTCAGCCTTCCTCAATTACTCATTGCATTTATTCAAGAAATATGCTAGGAATATTGAGTGCCTGTTAAATGCCAGGTGCTGAGATTTAATTGTGAACAAAATGAACAAGATAATCTGTCAGGAAGGGAGGAAAATAGACAATAAACAAGAAAATAAATATGTTAACTTCAAGCATTGATAAGTGTTCCAAAGGAAAGAGTTCATGAGGTGCTGGTGTGGGAGCCTACTTGACAGAGTCATCACAGAAGGCCTCTCTGAGGAGGTGACATTTGAACTGAGTACTGAAGGATAAGAAGGTCCACAATCCACAATTCAGATGATGCAGAATTCAGTGTTTTTTGCTATTTGCTAACCATTGTTAACCTGATCATTATAGTTATTGATATTTGCTGAAGCATGTAACTTAGAAGTCAATTTATGGTTTTGGTTTGCTGTCACTCTCCCTGCATTGACAGCAACACCAGATTTACCTTTCTAATTAATTATTTTAGCATGAAGAAACAGAACCCTGATTTTTTTTTTTTTTTTTTGAGATGGAGTCTTTCTCTGTCTCCCAGGCTGGAGTGCAGTGACAATATCTCAGCTCTCTGCAAGCTCCGCCTCCCTGGTTCATGCCATTCTCCTGCCTCAGCCTCCCGAGTAGCTGGAACTACAGGCTCCCACCACCATGCCCGGCTAATTTTTTGTATTTTTAGTAGAGATGGGGTTTCACCGTATTAGCCAGGATGGTCTCGATCTCCCGACCTCATGATCCTCCTGCCTCGGCCTCCCAAAGTGCTAAGATTACAGGCATGAGCCACAGCGCCCGGCAAACCTGATTTTTTTTAAGGGAGATATATAAATAATGGAGTAGAAATGGAAAAGGACTGTTTTAGATAACATTCACATGGGGCATTATTAAAAGATGGCCATGATTTAAAGCACTTCATTGTTGATACAATTGTGATTGGGATGAACTAATGAAATTAGGGTGGACCATTCTGCCATTTCCTGAAACTTGCATGATCCTTTATTTCTCTCTTCTTTTTCCTTATATCTAAACTTGAAAATTTCTCCACTTATTTCTCTTATCCAAATTGATCTCTCAAATCATCTCAAACATGTGGAGTTCTGCTTTTCCTAGTTAATGTTATTCAGGTGTGGACTTGCATATGTATAAATGGTTGTGTGTCTTTTTTTGTGTTTGAAAAAGTCTTTATGTTGTGAGAGATGTATAAAAGGCTGCAAAAATATTTATGTACAGTTTAGAGAATAGTTTAATTAAAAATCACATACGTAGTTAATCTCCCAGGTTAAGAAAGAAAACATTGTCAGAACTCCCGGAAGCCACCTCAGTTCCCCTACCCTCTCTATCATGTTCTCCTCATTCCCCTCTTCCCTTTCCTGAGAAACTCCATACAAACTTATTTACCATCTCCTTGATTTTCTTTATAGTTGTACCAGCTATGAATGAACTCTTAAGTGGCCAAATTCTTTTCTCTTTTTTGGTGTATTTTTTAACATTATATAAATTGAATAGTACTCTTTGTATTTTGTAACTTCTTTCACTTAATGTTGTTTGAGATCCATCCCTGTTGCTGCTTGGAGGTATATTTATTCTTTTTCATTGCTGTATAGTATTTAGTTATATGACTATACCATAAATTATCTGTTCCATTATTGGACATTTGGGTGGTCCTCAATTTGCTTTTATGAATAATGCTGCTATGAACATTCTTTTCTTTCCTGTTAAACATGTGTGAAGATATAGATGCATCTTTAACTTAATATATAACTGTTAAACTGGTTTCTTAAATGGTTGTATATTGGTGATAATTCTAGTTGTCTGCATCTTCTTCAGCACTTCCTCTTATTAAACTTCTCAATATTTTTCCAATCTGGTAGATGTGCCTTCAATTTGCATTCTCTGGGTAATAATGAGGAAGTATATATTTTTGTTTGTTGCCCATTCTTTTATCAGTTTCTGGGCTGTATTTCGTTTTCCCGTAAGAGGCATCTTATTTTCCCCCTAACTTCTATGAGTTGAAAGATTTTTGATTAATAAATTACATTTTTAAGAAACTTTTTTATTTCTCTAATTCTTGGAATTTTTATACAATATGTATAAAATATTTGTATACAGATAATTTTAATACAATACAAAATATGTAATTATTCAATGGATGTGATATAGTTTGGAGATTTTTCCCCTCCAAGCTTCATGTTGGATATGATTCCTTGTGTTGGAGGTGGGATCTAGTGGGAGGTGTTTCGGTCATGGCGGCGGATCCCTCATTAATGGCTTGGTGCCATCCTCCTGGTAATGAGTAAGTTCTTGCTCTGTTAGGTTCCCGAGAGTTCCTGCAAGAACTGGTGAAAAAAGCCTGGGACCTTTCTCCCCTCTCTCTTGCTCCCTCTTCTTGCTATGTGACATGGAGGGTCCCCCCTGCCTTCCACCGTGTGTGGAAGTAGCCTGAGTCCCTCACCAGAAGCAGATGCTGGTACCATGTGTCATGTACAGCCTGCAGAACCATGAGCCAAGTAAACCTCTTTATAAATCACAGACTCTTAGGTATTCCTTTATAGCAACGCAATGCAAATGAATGAATACAGGATCACTCATGGTGTTCTGACTGAGCTTGTGTCTTTGCTTCTTTGAATCTTGCAGCTTATCACCACCAACTGGAACCTTGGCCTAGGCATTTTCTTTTAAGTCCTAAAAATGCCCAGTGGGCCTTCTTTACTACCTTCAAGTCCCCTCAGTGGTTCAGAGACCTGGCATTGGACTAGATGGATTGCTCAGGTTTCCTTCAACCATCATTTATGTGTCTGATAAAGTATTGTGTCTTTTGCTTCACCTCAGTTTGCAGAATTGGGAGTTTTGCAATATTTGATATCAGGAAGGCTTTGAATATTTTTCATCTAATTTCTTTGGGGGGTTATTTCCTTGGAATATATTCCCAAATGTGGAATTACAAAATATTGTATTTCTTTTAACCTGGTATGTCATATGTTAGGAGATGAAAAGATTAAATGACCTATTTGCCCAGAGTCTGTCCCACACAGAGGCTTATTTAAACTGCATTTTGTTAGTTTAATTAGTAGGAATGAGTAGTATAGATTTTTCTTTTAATTTGACTAAATGTTGAACTTAGGGACTTGAATTTTTAAAAAGCCAATTTCTTGAAAAATCATTTATTGAAAGTCTAATGCATATTTTCATTATGTCCTCAGAGTATATGATCAATTCTTTAATTCTTCTGTGTTCTACTAGAACAAATGACCAATTTATGAAGTTGTTGAGAGACTTGGTCAATGGCAATGATTTATGGCTATGAAACTTGAGACATGAGTATAATGATGATTCCTGGAAAAATGTACTTGAGATGTTTCCATATTAGCATGTGCTCATTAGCTATGGAGGAAGGCATTGATTGCATTGATTACCTATATTTGACAGGGTCCTAAATAACCCCTCAGGCATCAATATTCTTCATTTTTCCCTCTCTCCCAGTTTGTTACCTTTCACCACTAGCCTTAGCTGAATTTACATAATAGGTTTTGTAATAAGTGTCTAATGCAAAGGTTTTCAACTGGGGGCGGTTTGCCCTTCCCCACATGGGATATTTGACAATGTCTGGAAAGATCTTTGGATGTCACAACTGAAGGGGAAAGGTGCAACTGGCATCTAGTGGGTAGAAGCCAGGGATGTTGGTTAAGTATCCTACAATGCTCAGGATGGCCCTGCACAACAAAGAATTATGTGGCCCAAAGTGTCAGTAGTGCTGAGACTGAGAAACCCTGTTTTAGTGGAAATAAGTTTTTATCTTTCCTTACATTTTCTCCCCATTCACTGTTATTTTCATGTTTTGTGAGTGAATTATCAGTTCACGTTTGTGTTCTGTGGAGCTCTAATATGATAGTTTAATCTGCTTCATTGTGGAGATTCTATATATGTACATACATACACAATAAAATTTGCCAATTTTAAGTGTATAATTTGATGAATGTTGACAAATGTGTAGTTGTGTGACCACCATCATAACAGTGTTTGATATGTTTAAATTTTATGTAGTTTCAAATATGCATTCATTAAATAATATTATATTCTAGGTAGAATATACATGGTAATTAATGAAGGATAACACCCTTGAACTGACTTCTGAATTTTACCATACTTTAATATTAATCTAAAGATTCTTAATTTTACTTGGACATGATTTGACCCCTGGATGATTGGCTGAGAGGAGTTTCTATATTGTCAAACAGGAAATCTATATCAACGTCTCTCATAAAATACTGAGTTTTATGTCCACAATTTCCTAGATTCTCTTTGCATCTTCTAGGTCTTTTTTGTTCCTACAGGTATAAAACAAGACTGAGTGTTTGAAGGCAAAAACAGAATATATACTTCTTTTCTAAAGGATAATTTCCAGAATGTTGGTTGCTTTGGTGGTTGAATTTAACCTTGGTAAGTAGTAGCAGTTGTCTGCAGTAAAGTGAATGGAAACCCTTGATTCCATTGCTGAACCACCTTCTTAGAGTGAGAGGTTTGTCTTGACCGCTAATTGCTGTAATTGGAGCTTGAGAGATGGTTTGAGATGAGTGTTGAAATGATAAGTGTGTCTATCTGCTTGGCAGGTGTTTTCTCTCTTTCCTTTTAATTCCCTTTCCAAATCAAGGTGGTATTTGTAGTCGAGGTTTCAGAAGGAGTTTGCTAATATGTCTCTAGAAGAAACACAGAAAAGCTAGATAGAAGGGTGGTCTAACTTGATTTCTATCCTCATCATTGTGGTGTAATGAGAATATACCAATTTTTGCATGATGGCAAAAAATGAGATAAGCATTGGCGCACTGAAACATTTAGAGGTATTTAACTATATCTTAATACTATAGGCTATAGCTCAGAATAACCATAGGAATCTTGCTGGTTTTATTTGTAGGTTTATTTTAGGCAAACTATCAGCAGTGCTGAAATGATACTCTGTGAAAAGGAAGAAAGAATGTACCCACAAATTTAAAATGCTGTGTTTGCTGGTTTTCTTCTCGTAGCCTTATCCACCAATCAAGAATTGTTGGAGAAAAGTCATGTTGAATAATTCTGCCAATTCCACTATGTAATCTTGGGATGAATTGTGTCGCTCTGCATGGTAACCTCAGTATTTCATAACTGAGGATGAAAATGGTTTTCCAACTTGACAAAAATCAGGACTCTTTTGGAACAGTATTTCAAATTCCCATAAAATACTATTTTTTTGTTTGGATGTTCATCCTCTGTCCCTTCTTCCTTAGCCTCTTATCCCAAGGTGCTATTTTTATGTACTGGCAGTTGAGTTCCAGAAGTGAGTGTCTTATCCTGAAGTGATATTTTGAAATGGCCTTATTCTATTTTTTGAAAGAAAGGACTAATAAAATGATCCCAGTTTATCGTTGTAATGGACTAGAATATGAACAAAAACCTCAGGCATTTAAATTCCCATTTGTCTCTACTCTTCTTCACTGTGTACTCTTTTCTACTGTTTACTTTCAGCATGCTTCTTGACATGGAAGCCACATTGCTGATGGATCTGTGGCTATTTCACCCAGGTCACAGCCAGGTTAGCATTAGAAGGAAGGATTGGATTTTCCGAGTTCAGAATTTCTATTTGGTAGTGCTCAAGCCTTTAGTTGCTTAGCCACTTCAGGTCACAATTTGGTGAAAGTGCTTAAAGAGCAGTGCAAAACTTTCAAAACCTGGGGTGTGAGACAGATTTGGAATCTTGCTGTACCAGATTTGTGTCCTGATATTTATTCAATCAGAATTTTCTCGTGTCTTTAAAAATTATTTAAAAATACCATTAAATGGCCATGCATTTTTCCATCCTGAGGTTCATTTATTTAGCAATTTCCCTATTGTTGCATATTTAGGTATTTCCAATTTTTTACTAATATAAGATTATGATTAGTAGCACTTAAATCTTTGTCTTCACATTTCATTATTTGTTTAAACTAATTTCCTTGTGGTAGAATTAAGCATGAATATTTTTAAATATTGAAAATTTTTGCTAGAAGAGCTTTCTGAAAGGATGCTTACCAATATCCCCATTAATTGTATAAGAAAATGTCAATCACAACACACTATTGCCATTGACAAAGGTTTTTTAAAATTTGGAATATATAGATTTAAACATGGTAAATGATATATACCTTTTATATTATAAGGTGAAACAAATATTTGTATTTTGTGAATTTTTTGTTGTTTTGCTCTGTTTTTATATTATAAGGTGAAACTTAATTATTTGTATTTTATGAATTTTCTGTTCTTTTGCTCTTTTTCTACCTTCTGTTAGTGGTATTTGGTTGTTTTATTAGAAAGTTTATACCTTAAAGCTATCAATCCATTGTTTTTGTTGCAGAAAACCAGATTTATCATTCCCCTCTTAATTTATGAGGTAGAAGCTAAATACATTATGAGTTTGAAAATTCATATATAGCTATGATGCTATAGAGTAGGTTGACATTAATTTCCATTTACTTCTCTATAAAGACCTAACTGTTGATAATTCTAAGGTGTTGTGACTACAAATTTCTGGTCTGATCTGGATTCTACTTTTCTCCAACATTCTTATGACGCAACCCCTTGCATTTCTGCAAAATACTATTTGGTCATAATGAGTTATCCTTTTTATGTTGCTGGATTCGATTTGCTAAATTTTTTTTTTTTTTTTTTGTGACAGGGTCTCATTCCTTTGCCCAGGCTGGAGTGCAGTGGCATGATCATGGCTTACTGCAGCCCTGACCTCCTAGGTTCAGGCAGTCCTCCCACCTTGCCTCCTGACTAGCTGGGAGTACAGGTGTGCACTACTAGGCCTGGCTAATTTTTTATTTTTTGTAGAGATGGAGTCTCATTGTGTTGCCCAAACTGGTAATTTTGCTAAAATTTTAATTAGAATTTATGCATCAATTTTCATAGGGGTTGTTGGTGTATAATTTTCTTATAATGTTGTTGGTTTTTGTAATAACAGAATGCTGGCCTCATAAACTGAATTGGTAAGTGTTCCTTTTTATTCTGTTTTCTAGAAGTGATTACATAGAATTGGTACCAGTCTTCCTTAAATGTTTTGGAGATTTCACCAGTGAAGCCATCTGGGCCTGGAGTTTTCTTTGTGGGAAAGTTTTTAACTATGATTCAACTTCTTTAGTAGATACAGATCAATTCAGGTTGTCTGGGGTTTTTTGAGGGAGCTGTGGTAGTTTATTTCTTTCAGGGAATTAGTCCATTTCATCTAGGCTATTGAATGTATTGGCATAACATTTTTAATAATATTTTTTGATTATGCTTTCAGTATCTGTAGAAGCTGTAGTGTTGTTACCTTTCTCAGTACTTAACATTGGTTCATGTCTTCTCTCTGCTTTTTCAAATCAGTCCAATTAGAGATTTATCAAGTTTGATTTTCTCAATAGGCAAGTTTTTGATTTCATTAATTTTTCTTTCTTGTTCTTTCATTGTCTTATTGTATTGATTTTAGCTCTGATCTCATCTTCTTCCTTCTACTTGCTTTGGAATCAGTTTTCTCTTGTTTTTCTAATTTCTGAAGGTAGAAGCTGAAGTCATTGATTGGAGACCTTTCTTCTTTTCCCATATAGCCATTCAATGCTATAAATTTTTCCCTAAGTACTGTTTTAGCTGCATCCCAAAATTTTTGATATGTTGTCTTTTCATTTTCATTCAGTTCAAAATTATTTTTAGTTTCTCTTTTGATTTTTTTTCTTTAATCCATGGATGACTTGGAAGTGTATTATTTCATTTTCAAATGGTTGGAGATTTTTCCAGAGATCTTTCTCCTATTAATTTCTAAATTAATTTGTTTGTGGGAAGAACATACTTTATATGACTTGAATCCTTTACAGATTTATTGGGTTTTGTTTAATAGCCAAGAATGTAGCTTATCTTGGCAGATATTACATTTGTGTTAGAAAAGATTGTGTATTCTACTGTTGTTGGGTGGAATGTCATGTCAACATTGATAATGTTTAAGCTTTTCTTTTCTTTTCTTTTTTTTTTTTTTTTTGAGGCGGAGTCTCGCTCTGTCGCCCGGACTGGAGTGCAGTGGCCGGATCTCAGCTCACTGCAAGCTCCGCCTTCGGGGTTTACGCCATTCTCCTGCCTCAGCCTCCCAAGTAGCTGGGACTACAGGCGCCCGCCACCTCGCCCGGCTAGTTTTTTTGTATTTTTAGTAGAAACGGGGTTTCACCGTGTTAGCCAGGATGGTCTCGATCTCCTGACCTCGTGATCCGCCCGTCTCGGCCTCCCAAAGTACTGGGATTACAGGCTTGAGCCACCGCGCCCGGCCTGTTTAAGCTTTTCATATGCTTAACTAATTTTCTCAATACTTGTTCTATCAATAAAGAGAGTCTTTTTGAAATCTCCAACTATAATTGTGGATATGTCTGTTTCTCCTGACAGTTCTATCAGTTTTGCTTTATGTGTTTTGAAGCTGTTTTGAAGCATAAGGTTTAAATGTTTAGGATTGTTATGTCCTTGTGATAAACAGAGCTCTTTATCATTATGAAATAAGCTTCTTTATCCATGTTAATATTCTTTCCTCTGAAATGTATTTTGTCTGATATTAACATAACAATATAACCACTCACTCCAGTTCTTTTTTGAATAGTGTTAGTATGTGTATTAATCTATTCTCGCACTGCTATAAAGAACTACCTGAGACTGAGTAATTGATAAAGAAAAGAGGTTCAATTAGTTCATGGTTCCACAGGCTGCACAGGAAGCATGGCTGGTGGAGGCCTCAGGAAACTTATAAGCATGGTGGAAAGCAAAGGGGAAGCCAGCATGTTCTACATGGCTGGAGCAGGAGGAAGAGAGTGAAGGGGGAAGTGCTACACACTTTTAAACAACCAGATCTCATGAGAACTCACTCACTATCATGAGAACAGCAAGGGGGAAATCTGCCTCATAATCCAGTCACCTCCTGTCAGGCCCCTCCCACAACACTGGAGATTACAATTCAACATGAGATTTGGGTGGGGACACAAAGCCAAACCATATCTTTTCCCACCCCAAATTTAAACCTATTTGTACCTTTAAATGTAAAGTGTCTTTCTTGTAGCCAGCATGTAGTTGAGTCTTGCTTTTTAATTTAATCTGACAATCTCTGCCTTTTAATTGGGATGTTTAGTCCACTTACACTTAATATAATTGTTTATACTTTTAGGTTAAGATCTATTATCTTGCTGTGTTTTCTATTTGTCCCATCTCTTCTTTACTTCCTTTATCACCTTTATTTTTTATTTTTATGATTCTATTTTATCTTACCTGTTAGCTTATTAGCTACAATTCTTTATGTTGTGCTTTTACTGGTTGCTTTATGGTTCATAGTATACATATTTAACTTATCAAATTCTACCTTCAAGTGATAGTATACCACCTTGCTTATAGTCTATGAACCCTGTGATAGTATACAATACAGCTATTTCTCCATTCCTAGCCTTTTTTTCTATTGTTTAACACATTTTATTTTCATTTCTTTTTAGTTTTTGTGGGTATATTGTAGGTGTATATATTTATGGGGTACCACCACACTCCATTGTAATTATTTTTGTGTAGTCAGTTATATTTTAGAGATTTAAATAAGAAAAAATAATTTTATATTTTGCCAAGCAGTTATTTCAGTGCCCTTCATTCCTTTACATAGACCCATATTTATATCTAATATCATTTTCTGTCTTCTTGAACAACTTATTTTAACATATTTTATGATACACTGATAATTAATTTTTTCAGCTTTTGTATATCTGAAAAAATCTTTACCTTTGTTTTTGAAAGCTGTCTTTGCTAGTATAGATTCTAGGCTGATAGTTGTTTTTATTTTTGTATTTTAAAGATGTTGCTCTTAGATTTTTTGGCTTACATTGTTTCTAATGAGAAGTATGTCATCCTTATCTTTGTTCTTCCGTATGTAACTTTTTTCCCCTCTGGTGGTTTTTAATTTTTTTTCTTAATTACTTTTATCAATTTTGTTATAATATATCTTGGTATAGTTCATGTATTGCTTGGGGTTTGTTGAGCTTCTTGAATATGTAGGCTTATTGTTTGCATAAAATTTAGAAAATTCTGACCATTAATTCTGTAAATATTTTTTCTGTCCCACCCTTTTGTGGTTCCTTTTATGGAAGAATGGTATTTAGAAACTAGGGGCTGGATGCTAGGTATGTTCGTTGCTACTGGAGTGTCATTGCTTCTTGACCCTAGCAACAGCTAGGAAATATACGCAAGTGTAATAACTGTGCAAACACACGTCTATAGTTATCTGCTATGGTTTAAAAGTGTGTCCTCTCCCAAACTCATGTTGAAATTTAATTGCCATTATAACAGTATTAAGAGGTGGGACCCTTAAGAGGTGATTAGGCTATGAGAGCTCTGCCCCCATGAATGGATTAATGCTGTTATTGCAAGAATGGGTTAGTTATTTCAAAAGTGGGTTTCTTACACGAGGATGGGTGTTGCTTCCTTTTGGCTCTCTCTTGCTTTCTCTTTGCCCTTTGCCATGGGATGACACAGCAAGAAGGCCCTTGCCAGATGCCAGCACCTTGATCTTGGATTTCCCAGCCTCCAGAACTGTGAGAAAATAAATTTATGTTTTTTATAAATTATACAGTCTCAGGTTTTCTGCTATAGCAGCACAAAATGAACTAAAACATTTTCTGGGTTTCTCTTTTTCTGTCTATCTATTTATCTGTCCATCTATTCATTCATCTATAAAAACTATGAGTTCATACTGAAACCTTTGATTCTAATATAATACCACAGGGTTCATTATAGCCTTCTTTCTCTGATGGTGAGAAACCTGGTTTTCATTATCTACAATATATGTAAACATGCTTCTGTATTTCTTTAATCTTCGTAGACATGGAGTAGTTTCAGAACTGCTAACCTGTACCCTTGTAAGAAACACATTTACTAACTAGAGTAGTTCTGGGTATTGTTTTTTTGTTTGTTTTGGTTTTTGTTTTTGTCTTAAAATACAGTAGCCAGTAGCCAGTCAAGATGCTGTTTTACACAGTTAATAAGGTTAGTTCTTTTCTTCCTCACTCTCTTCAGTATGGTTACATTATTCACTTGTGATATAATTAGGTTCTTTTGTTAGTGTTTATATTCCATTTTGTCCCCTTCCCCCAAACACACTAGGTGATTTTATTACTGACTTATATTTTCAGTACATTAAACATGATGATGCTTCTCAGAGTCAGGGCTATACAAAACAGTATACACAGAAGTGTCATTCCCTTTTTATTCCTAGCACCCCTTCCCATCCCCCCGCTTTTTCATCCCTTTCTCTGTTGCCTTAGATAACCAGTATCTTTAGTTTTTGGTTTATTTTTAATGTATTTATTTTGCACAAATGAGAAGATACATGAATGTTTTCTTTCTTAAACGAAGGGTAGCATACTACAGATACTTTTTTGCACTTTGCTTTTTTTTTTTTTTGAGACGGAGTCTCGCTCTGTCGCCTGGGCTGGAGTGCAGTGGCCAGATCTCAGCTCACTGCAAGCTCCGCCTCCCAGGTTCACACCATTCTCCTGCCTCAGCCTCCCGAGTAGCTGGGACTACAGGCGCCCACCACCTCGCCCGGCTAGTTTTTTTTGTATTTTTTTAGTAGAGACAGGGTTTCATCATGTTAGCCAGGATGGTCTCAATCTCCTGACCTCGTGATCCGCCCGTCTCGGCCTCCCAAAGTGCTGGGTGCACTTTGCTTTTTAAGAATGTTTACACATTTATAGAAATACAATAAAATTTGTTTTTGTGCAAGTAAAAATTATCTATATTCAAGGCAAACAATGTGATGATTTCATATATGTGTGCATTGTATAATGATTGCCATAGTCAGATTAATTAACATATCCATTGTCACCCAGAGTTACCATTTTGTGCATGCACAGAGCTGGTGGCGGTGAGGACACTCACCTGTACTTTGCCTTTTTTACTTCTAACAGTTGATCCTGCAAATCATTTCACATCAGTTCATAGAAATCTTCCTCCTCCTTTTTTTATAGCAGCTTGGTACTCCATCATGTAACTGTATCATAGTTTAGTTAACCATTCTATTTATGGACATTTAGGTTGTTTCCAATATTTTGTAATTGCAAACTATTTTTAATGAATAATCTTGTGCATATGTATTTTTTTATTGGGGGTGTTTTCTTAGTGAAGATTCCTAAAAGTGGGATTCCTGGGACAAATAGTTCTTTTTGTCCCTCTATGTGCTTGAAGAATTTCTGATGTGTATCAGAAAATAGCAGCTTTTCTTTGCATTTCTTTTCTCCTATTGTTTTGAACAAAGCAAAAACAAATTTGTACAGGAATATAGATGAGGACATTTTCCAATGTGTCTGTTGTTTCAAGTACACTCCTCCTAATATCTAACTTTTATCCCTTGAGCATTACATTTTTACTATCATCTGTGCTCTTTCTTTAATCATTTATTTTCATTTAACTCATTACATATGTTCTGAAATGTTCTCAATTCGTAGCTTGAGCTAAGATGTGATGTCCTCATTTGAAGTATAATTATCTGCATTTTGTCTTTTTGTTGTGAGATTTAAAAATACAACAAAAACAAGGTTACATTAGTGAGAAACAGTCAAATGAAGACAGTTATTTTTTCTTCTTAACTGCAACTGGTACCATGTGTACTGAAAGAAAATTGGTATAAGGAAAATAAACAGCTATGAATAGTCCTCAAGTAGCAAGGAAAATCAGACTTGCTCAGGTGGTGAAGAACTCTATGTTTGGTCTCAAATGGAACTTTGAATTTTTAAATTTAAATTATTAAACACAAACTATCAAGCTGGAATCAGTGGCCTGAAAGAATCACTCTTGAGTGTCCCAGAGGCCTTTCTTACTCTCTGTCCTCTACAATTGTCTGCCCCTCTACAGTAGTAGTGAACACAGTCTTCTTTTTGTCTGGTTCGTGGTTATTTTTGTAGCTCTACAAATCTTTGTGGGAGACTAATTTTCCTCTGAATTATATCTTGGAAATCAAATTTTCACTGGGGCATTTGCATCAAACTGCTCTTCTCGCTGGCTCTTTAGTGCCAGATTTCCTTCCAAAATGACAGGTTGTGTGATCTGTGCTTCTACTGCCCTTTATTTCACAAAGTCGTCTTTGATTTATTCTGTGTATCTGGGGGTAAGAACACAGAGGCAATGAGAAGCAAATGCCTTTATCTGCAGATAACAGATTCCCTTATCTGCATGTTAAAATGGACAAGTGGTACTTTGCCCACTTGTCTGTCAGTTGCCTGCGAATGAAGCATTCTGTATCTTTCAGATGATTTTTTCTTTACTTCCTTAATGCTGCTAATGGTCAGTTGAGAGAAGAGAAAAATACTCCCAAATCTGAGATCCTATTTGGAAAGCAGTATTGAGATCCTAATTACTTTATTTTCCATACAACACTAATAGTCTTAGGCAGTAAAATCAATGGCATTGTCAATTCTAGACTGTTCTACGTGTGGAACTGTTGATATTCTGAAAGTTTACTTACTTTTTAGTATCTAATATATAACCTTAAACTGAAGTGCTTTTTAAAATCTAAATAATTATCATCTATTAGACATAGGTCCATATTGAGGCTGATAAATTTCTTGGGGGAGCTTGTGTTCTACCCCCTTGCTACCCAAAGTCTGTGCAGCATCAGCATCATCTGGGTGCTAGTTAGAAATGCAGAATCCTGAGGTCTCACCTCAGACCTTCTGAACCAGAAGTAGCATTATTCACCAGTTCCCAGGGGATTCACGGGCACACTAAAGTTTGAGAAGCACTACCACAGAAGATGGAACATTTGTTTAGGAATCAGGTCATCTAGAATTCATTCCTGGTCCTTTTCATTCTTTTTTTCTGAAATAAGAACTTGCTTCTCAATTTTTCAAAGCTTTGGTCTTCTTATATTTAAAACCTGATTTAAAACTGAGCTTTTTCCAGGCTCATGGAAGATGAACAAAGGGGTCATCTTGATATGAAGTCTGAAGAGACACTTTTGAATTCATTCTGGAAAAGGACATAACTAAAATTTTGGCATTGTTACTAACTTTCTCTGTCCACCTACGAAAGTGCTTTTTGAGACCTCAAGGTAGGACATGATCTCTTGGAAATATAGTCAATTCTCATAATTGGTGGATTCTATATTTGCAAATTTGCCAACTTGCTAGAATCTATTACTATTTGTAACCCCCAAATCGATACTTCTGGTGCTTTTGCTGTCACTCATAGACAGGCACAGAGAAGTGAAAAACTTTGATTCACCTGACATGCACATTCCCTGTTAAAGTCAAACAAGGCAATACTGTACCTTCTTATTTCAGCTCTCATACTATAAAAAAGTATTTATTTGTAATCTATTTAGTGCTGTGTTTTTCCTGATTTTTGTGCATTATGTTGTTGATTTTGGTGTTTAAGGTGGTCTTTAACTATAGTGCTGAAGGGCTGTTCAGTGTTCCTAAGCACAAGAAGCCTGCAATGTGCCTTACAGAGAAAATTTGTGTATTAGATAAGCTTCCTTTTGGTAGGAGTTAGAGCACTGTTGGCTGTGAGTTAATGATAATGAACCAAAAATATATGTTAAATATAGTGTCTTTAAACAAACACACATAAAACAAGGTTATGTATTGATTAGGTAACAAAAATGTTGTGACCAGAGGTTTGTAGGAACTTACTCCTATATTTCCCCTAGGAGCAATGGTTCAGTATTTGTTAATTCAGTCTTTGTGGTGACTTCATAAAACATAAGTGCTGTGAATACTGAGAATGAACCATATGTTTAAAACACAATTAGACTAAGATTTTAACTGGGTATCACATTTTCTCTTTTGTGGATGATAAGATTAGCTTGTTATAAGAAATTTTGGGGTTGTACTCTGTGAGTATGATTTCAAATAATAACAACTGGTAATTTATGAAAACATGCTTCAGTATTTGGAAGGTTTCTTGGGATGAAAGCAATATTCCAGAGAAGGTTTTCTCTTCCTATGGGCAACTTTTTATTCTTTTAGGCATGGTACTTGAAACAATTGTACTGCAGTTACTTTTAGACCACTAATTTGTATGTTAAGCTCATTTTTTGTTGAGTCTGTGTCTTCTTTTTGGTCAACTTTGCTGCATAAATATCACAGAAATCTGTGTCCTCCTCTCCTGTATCCATGATCCATGCAGCCGCTTCAGTCCAGGTCCACATCATGTATTGCTTGCATCCTAGACTAGTATTCTAACTGTTCTTACCCACAGCCCACTCTCCAGTGCCACCCATTTTGTGGTATAGTAAATCTGATCCTATCCCTCCTCTGTGTGAAATCTCTAAGTGGCTCCCTGGGATAAAGTTGCTTTGATTCAAAGTTCAAGATGCTCTAAGTTTTAACTCTTGATTTTCTTACCTCTATGCTTGGAGACCCCTGACCACTTGATAACTCTCCCACCTCTGTGCCTTTGCATAATGTCCCTCTGTTTAGTATACCCTTTTTTTTTCTTCTTCTTCTACCAGGAAGTTGATTCCTGGGCTAAGACTCTGCAATTACCTTTGTATTATTGTAGATTTTTAAAATTATCATTTCCCCCCTGCATTAGGCAGTGAGAACTTTGAGGAAAAGGAATGGTTTTGTTCAGCTTGGTGTCAGTAGTGCCTTATATCTTGTACAGGAGTTTCTGGCCATGAGATCACTGGAAATGTTAAATAAATTAGAATTTGGGGATGAGTCTGATTTGACTGTTATAACAAACTGACTTTGGATCAGCAGCCCTAATCTGCACCAGTTCTAATATCACTAATCTTTAAGAAAACCCAGTATAGAACCCATAATGAGCATTCAATTCTGGAAAATATGAAAAAAGGAAAGTGAAGAAATTAGTTATAAAGTACAATAAAAACAGTAGCAACTTGTTTTATATGGTCAATTGTTTTAAAACAAATGATGCTTTGTATAACATTTGTTTGCGTAAGAAGTAACAAATGTAAAATAAATTAATGCAATAAAGTATTCATACTCTAAATTTTACTTCCTGCTTTCCCTGATTCATACTTTGAGAAGTATACAGCAGTAGAAATGAAATGAATTCTTGCAATACACAACACTGTAGATGAATCTTATTAAGTTAAAGTAAGTCACCCATGATTGCATGACAGGAATATATCAAAGATCAACACAACACATGGTTCTTTATAGTGGCTATCCTGGGATGAGGGAGGGAGGGGAAGGAAATGGAGGTCACTACATATGGAGATGTAAGTTATTATCCATGGTCTAGTCTCTGTGTTGGGTAGTGGGTTCATGTGTGTATGTGCATATTAATATAATAAACACAAGAATGCCATGATGAGTCCTCATGAATCAAGGATTTTGATTAACAGGATTTATCTAATTATCTTCACCCAAGTTCCACACTTATTAAAAAAAAAATCTTCTTTGGAAATGTTAGGGGAGCCTCCACCCCTTTATCCTCTCCTGAATGTGAATTAAGCACACGTGTAAGAATTATACATATTTTGTATGGGAAAGAAGGGGAACAAAATGACCAAATATAAAATGTAATATTAACAGTGAATTCAAAGACAATAGGCATTATGAAAATGAGAAAATAATGGGAACATCACACAAATAGCCAGCCTTTTTTGAGTCAATCAAGTACTGGGGATGTGGAGATGAATTGCAATCAGGTTTAATGGAGTCCCCCATTTTGCAGTGCTTGTGTTAGCTTGCCCTACATTTTCTTGGCAGCAGGAAGCAAGCAAAGGGCCCTATTCAAAGAAAAGCAACTGTGCAAGACTTGTGAGAAAAATATGCATCCTGTTTCTTCCATGTTGCATATCATAGAAAGAAAGCTTTGCCTTCAATTTTGTGAGAAATACCCTTCATTTGAAAATGATTTTGTTTTACATTTCTCCCAATAGCACTCCCATGCTCAATTTCTTGTCAATCCTCTCTTTTCTGCTAGAATCCTTGAAATCTCTTTCTAGTAGCAGTTGGTACAAGACAATGTGCATTTATTTTGGTGGCAGCATTTTCTAGTTTTCCTGCCAGAATGTCTGCCTTCACAATGAACTAGTTTTAAGGCACTTTAGATTTCAGCTGATTCCCAGTATCAGATGTAAACAGACAAAATTCTATCTGAGAAGAAAAAATCTCTTTTTAGGCAGAAACTTTAGTTACCCTCTTGGCAGAGTCCAGAGAGAGGAATCAAGGGTTGCTTGGATTCTCAAGTCATTTTAAAAACCATATCATGAGTATCTTCCTGTCTCCTTGGTGATATGTGACCGTTTTCCTCCTGGAAGAGCTGTTCCATATATTTTTAGTAACAGCAGGAGAGGATAGATATTTGGGTGAGCTGTGTACCCAGCTGGAAAGCCTAAACATACAAAGGGTCTTAAGTCTCCCTTGATCTTGTTTTTCTCCCCAACCCCCTGCATTCTTTTTTTGTAAAGCACAGAAATGGAAGGCCCGCTTGTGAAAAGCATCTCACTTTGGGCTTACTGACTGCCATTCACTTCTTTGGCCCTTTGTTCTGTTTCTTCTATCAGCAAAGGAAGCACATAAGCTCTGCCAGCTGTTTGTCACTTCCAGAGATATTACGCTGTTTCTGTCTCATCTGTCCAGCCCAGCTAAGAGTGGAATCTTACAATTTGACAACCTATAAATAGGAGGGATGAGAGGGTATAATTTAGCAATGTTTTTTTTTTTTTCCCAAGCCTCGTTTCTCTTGCCTACATAGCTAGCAAGTGTCATAGACTTATTGCTTGATTGAATTTGGGTAGTTTCTAACAAAAAGTGATATTCTTTTCTTCCAATAAGCAGTAAGGCTGCTTTATATTCTTTCTAATAGCAATGGGCATTACATTAGCACCTCCCTTTCAAAATCACATACCCAGGGCTTTGAATGAACTGTGGCTTTAGAACAAGATTTTTTGAGAAGGTGGGAGTGGTGTTTTCATGAAATAGGTTAACTTGTCTGTTTAAGCCAAACTGTGACCTCATGAACACCATCATCCAAGGAATCAGCCAGCATTATATACACATCAGATTGAATTCTATAAATTTCCCTTCACGCAGGGAAGTCCCTTGAGTAGACATTTGGTCTGCCCTTCCCAAGTCTCTTTTGCAGAAGGTTCCCCTCATGAATACCTCAGCACAGGAATCAATACTACAGGGTAGAGTATAGAAGAACATGATATTCTGAAACAGGCATGGAAACTGGATGTGAAAATATGCAGTTGTTAATTAGTACACAGGGATACTTCCCTTTCTGGAAGTACATATCATATAGGGTATATCATACAGATAGGGTGATATTATTTTGGGACTTAGATAATCACACAAAACTGCTCAAACAAGAGTCAAGGGAGTCATTTCTAAGAACACAATGGTAAAGACTGTGGTCCCTGCCATGGGGTAAGTATAGTTGTGGGAGAAGCCCCAGAATAGATACTCTACAGATGGATCTTAAAGGCTGTTTTACTAAAAGAATTTCCTTTTAAAAACTTGTAAAATTTACATTAAATAAATATAAATACAATCAGTAATTATGGAAATTGGCATAAACCATCTACCATTTAATTTATCCCCATTGACACAAATATTTATCCTCCATGTTTTTCCTCTAACCCAGCATAAAAATGTTTTATGTTTTTGTGTGTGTTTTGGAAGATATACTGGCCACATAGCACTTCATTGTACTGAATTAAAAGATACATCTACTGGTAAGGGAATGATTAGCTATTGTTGTATAAAAATCCATCCCCAAACTTAACAGTTGAAGACAATCATTTATTTGTTCACAATTAGGCAAGTTGGTAGTATGGGCTAGGCTCAACTGGGATGGCCCATTTCTGTTCCGCATGGTGTCATCTAGGCCTACTCATGCATTTGGACCTTAGCTGGGGTGGCACACTACATTCTCTCCCATATTCCAGGAGGCCAGCCTAAGCTTTTCACATCATAGCAGATGAGTTCTCAGGAATAATGAACAAGCAGTCTTGATGCTTCTGTCTACATAACATTGGCCTATGTCTCATTGGCTAGAGCAAGTCACATCACCAAGCCCAGTGTCGTTGTGGGAGGGAGGACTACACAAGGGCTTAGATATGGGGAAGTGTGACTTACTGGGGTTGTTAATGTAGTCATCTCCCACAGTGGACCTTTCAGTTGCTAAATGCTTTTAATAAAATGAAAGCAACACTACTAGTTGCTGTGATGAGGTATGAGAGCTGAGTGTGAAAGAAAACCAAGTTTCTGCAGTAGTATGATGTATGTGCTTTCTGAATGAGAAATCATAGGGCAGTCTGACAAAGGGATTGTTATGATAAGTGCTTTAAGTATAATACCTAATCACTTTTGTGTATTCCTGTAAAGAGAATGCATCAAAGGCAATGAATAAATATAAATAGACTAGTCTCCATAAAAATGAACTCATATGGCAAACAGCATGAATAAACAAGGAAAACACAAGCTGGGAAAATTATTGATAATAGACAAAGGCATAGTATTCCTAACAATTAACAAGAAAGACAAATATGCCAATAGAAAAATCAACAAAGGTCATGAATGGTATATTTACAAAGAAGGAATATAAATATGCACATGGCTGCCAATAAACATCCAAGAAAACATTCAATTTAACCAGTAGTCAAAGAAAGGCAAACAAAAGTTTCTGACAAATCTCAATTCTTGATATATTTTCTTTGCACTTACATAATATAAAAGCACTTACATAATATAAAAGGGAATGGAGAGGTGGGCGGGAGGAGTTGCAATTTTAGAGAAAATGGGCAGGGAAGGCCTCTCAAAGGTGGTAACATTGAAGCAAGGCTTCAATGCAGTGAGAGCACACAGGCCATGTGCTCCAGAAGTGTTCCAGGCTGAGGGAAGAATAATGACAAGGTCCTTAGGTGGGACCAAGCGGTGAGAAAGCCAGCTAGTATGTGACTGCAACCACTTGAGCTGAGTATTCGGGAATAAGTGGATATTCTGTACTACTGAACTATTCAGACGGACACATTCTGTGTGATAAGCAAAAAAGTGGGTGGTACAACCCACAGAATGGGAAAAACTTTTGCAAATCATATATCTGAGAAGGGGCTTGTATCAACAATGTATGAAGAATTCTTACAAGTCAATATTAAAAAGGCAAATAATTAAAAAATGGGCAAAGAATCTAAATGGACATTTCTCTAAAGCAAGTATACAAAAGGTCAATAAACACAGGAAAAATGCATGATATTAACCAATAGGAAAATGCAAATCAAAACTACAATGAAATACCACTTAATGTTCACTAGAATGTCTACAATAAAAAAGAAGTGTTGGCAAGGATATGGAAAAGTTGGAACCCAATTACATCGCTGGTGGGAATGTAAAATGCTGCAGACACTTTGGGAAACTGTGACATTTCTTTAAGTGGTTAAACATAGAGTTACCATGTGATCTAGTAATTTCACTCCTAGGTGTATACCCAATAGAGCTGAAAACATATTTCCTTACAAACACTTGTGTGTAAGTGGGCATTTGGGCACATTATTCATAATAGCTTAAAAGTGGAAACAACCCAAATGTCCATCAACTGAGAAATGGATAAATAAAATGTGATATATCCATAAAATGGAATATTATTTGGAAATTAAAAGGGATGAAGTACTGATTCATACTATATCATGAATGAGCCAGTCACAAAAGATCACATATTATATGATTCCATTTGTATAAAATGATCCAGAATAAGCAAATCTGTAGAGTCAGAAAGTAAATTAGTATTTGCCTAGGACTAGAGGATATGTGGCGACTTGAGAGCAACAGTTAAGGGATGTAGGGTTTCTTTAATGTTACATAAAAATATATCAATGTCTTATGAATTTAGTATTTTAAAAGGGATTAGAAATTAGACTAATTCCCTTGAAAGATATTAAATTCTTAAGACATTGATATATTTTATGTAACATTAAGTGGAGACTAGAATTACAAAGAGGCAGGACCTAGCCCAACTTGGGGGGTGAAAGAGTTGGAAAATGTAAAAGATAAGAAAGGTAAGACATCAGTTGACTTTGGTCTTGGTACCCAGATGAGCCAGAGCTACAGCCTTCTTTAAGGTATTAGGTCAGAGTTTTCTAGGATAGTAGCTGATGTAGTAAATTGATCTTTCGTCTTGGGATACTGAATCCTAAGTCCATAATATTGGTGATTTATAACCTGGAAGTGATGAATGCAACACCAGACATCCACCCCCAACATTTCTGCATCACCAGAAGCTACTGCTGTGACTCCCATACCTAATGGGGCCCCCTTTGTGAAGTTGCACATAACTTGGAGCTTGAACTTTTTTTCCAGTGTAAGTATTTTTTAAATGATTAGATTTTTTTATAATGCCAATTTTATTATAAGTCTATTTTGATTGGACATTTAAGACCACTTATAACATTGTTTAATGAGGAAATGTGTCCAGCTTTCAAACAAAGGATTTAGAAATGATCTTTTGGAAACGTAAATTTTTTTGTGAGCTAGAACTCCCTACATTTCAGAGCTCCTCTCTGAGTCATGGTGTGGATGTGGAGAAGGACAGCCTGAGAAAACAAGATAAGGGACTCCAGTTCTTCTTTTACATTAATATATAGTCATGTTCCTATTCTAGCATTTTCTGCTCTGATTTTCTGGGAACTGCTTTAGAAGTCTACGCTTAGCTTGTTAGATATGATTTGCATGCAGTCGATACCCCAGAACTCGCATGTATGATGAATTTCATTAATCTAGTGATTTGTAAAAAGAGTTTGAATTAAATGCTCCTTCATGCTCCAGAGACTGCATTGGGCTGCTCTGTAATGATTGCCCCACTTTCTCCAAGGGAAGTGATGTAAAAACGAAAAGACAACTAGGAATGAAAGATAATCCAGAGACCTGCGGGTACAGCATTGCAGATCTTGAAACGGAAAAACAGTGTAGCTTTATTTAGATGTCTCACTGCTTTTTTTTCCTCTCTCCCGTTTCGTGAAGACAAATGATACTCTCACTGTGCTTCAGCTTCTTACTCTATAATAGTAGTTTTCACTTAGGTGAGCCTCAAGCACCCGGAGAGCTAGTAAATATGCAGGTACCCAGACCCCACACTCAGAGCTGCTAACTGAGTGAAACTGTGGTGGGACTGGAGCATCTGCAATTCTAACAAACACCCAAGCAGTACTGCTGCTGCTAGACCAGTGAGCACACTTTTCATAGCATTCATCTATAATATTTAGAAAGCCACTTTCAACTCTAATTTTCTATAAGTCTGTGGTTGCATATTCTGACATCTGAGGCATCTGTGTGAAACCAGAGGTGAGCACTGACGATTGAACTTGCCCAACCATTTTCAGGACTCACCTTCTTCCTGATCCTGCAGAAACCAAAACATGGCTATGTTTAGTGTATGCAAAAAGACTGCTCTCTGGTCTAGTTTTAGCCTTGAGAAAAAAAAAAAAAAAAAAAAAAAGGTGGAAAGAGAAGAACCAATTCTGAGTTAGAATTAAGATTACCAAATGAGTATTGAATGGCTTCAAAGCTATCTTTCTGTTTCTCGGGCACCCCCACAGCCTAGATTCTCTTGAATCTTTCCTGATTTAGCCTGGTCCCTGGTAGGGAAGGACCCCAGCCTTTAGGAAATATGGGGGAACTGGAGAAATAAAGCAGAGGGGAGGGAGGTGGGAGTGTTGTAAGAAATAAGTCGAAGTAAATTGGGGACACTTAAGCTTTCAGTTCTTTTAAACATCTGTTTCCTTTGGGCAATTCACACTTCCAGAAGAGTTTTTGAGATGCCGTTTAAAGATAAAAAAAAGTAGTGTTACAGCTCTTTTAGAATTTGTCTAGCAGGCTTTCCGGTTTTTACCAGAAAGCACCCCCCACCAAAAAAAAATATATATATATATTTTTTTTTTTAAAGAAAAAAAAAGTGAGGTAACTGAACTGTTAGCATATACCAAAGTTAGGGTCTTGAGAACCTAAGGTTTTAAAACACTTGACTGCTGACTCCAATCTAATATGGGTAGCCCTCACTTCAGAAGACAGTATTTGGTTTTAAAATGTTCAGTTCTGCTGCCTTTGTTTTCTGGCCATTTCTTAGTGGATAAGAACTATGTGTTAACTTTCCGTGGTGCCATTACTGAACTTATTTTAGACAACTCTTGAGAAATGTGGGAAAGTTGAAAAGTGGTCTGTTCCCCTTCCTCATTATATATATATAGTATTAATATATCTTTATTACATTTTATTTTGAAAATTTTAGCTATTTTATTCATTTTATTGTGCCAGCCATACATAATTGAATAATTAAAAATTACTGCCTGAAAATTTCGCACAATCCTATTAATCAAAGATAACTTCCTTTAACATTTTGCTGTGCATCATTCCATACATTTTTTCAGTGATTAATAGCCTTATATTCCACAAAAATGGAGTCCTGCTATCCAAATAACTTAACCACCTTTTCCTGATAACATTATCACAGATATTTTCCCATTTCGCTCAATATTTCACTCAATTTTTCCCATTTCACTCAATAAGGACCCCATTGTATGAATATACCACCCTCTAAGTAATCAGTGCTCGTTTTTGCTATTAAGCAGTGTTATGATAACCTTGCTTGCACGTACATTTTTCACATGAGTGTCCATTACTTCCTAAGGATAAATCCCTGTGTTAGAGGATAAACACTGTAAATGCTTTTAATACATAGTACCAAATTGCCCTGTAGAAATGAGCCTGTTTACACACTCTCTCAGCAGTGTCTGATGAGTAATCTGCATGTTTCAAAATGAGCTTTCATTATTTTTAAGAAGCGATTTCGTGACATTAGAGAATTTAAGTGTTGGTTTTTGAATGAAAGCATTAGCAAGCTGAATGTATTTGAAGTGATGTTGCGGAATATTATTTGGAGCTGTCTCTCTTCACACAACCTTTCTGCAGCATTTTTGCACTGCCTTGATAAGAAATCCGTTCTATTATTAGTGGAAGATAGAGAGACTCTGAAATGTTTACCATCAGGCTTCCTCTGTGTTTAGAAGCTACATGTATGAAACTATTTTTCCTCAAATAGTATTTCATATTTATCTGTGTAGTTGAAAAGCTTGTGCAGCCAAGTGTCTGTTCTCACAGTTCAGGACTGCATTCAGTTTTGATCTCCTGTTTTAAATATTTTTTGAATCAATAAGTTTCTGTGCACGGTGCTTGGCATGCAGCATATATATATATATATATATATAATTATATATATAATTTATATATATTTATATAATAATATATAACTATATATATATATATATAATTAAAGTAAGAGAAATCCAAGGTCCTCTATCTCCTACAAGGCTACAGAGAACTCTTGGAAAAAAATATTCCTTTATCTTCTAGGTGAGGCAGTTACATACTCATTTGAAAATAAAAAACTTGGAATTCTAAAGCCGTTCTTGCCAATTCCTGCAAATATAGTGCTCAGATTTCACACCAGATTATTAACAATGACATGGATGTCTGAAATGATGGAAAAAGGATTGGACCCAGCAATAAAGAATGTCGCTAGGTTATGTTAAATTTCCTCTTGACCCTCAAAAATGCCCCTTTGGCCGGAGCTGGATAAAGTTCCATTATAAAAATAAGAGGTAGTACAAAAAATCTGAGAGATTTTTGTACTAAAAATGTGTGATTGGCATTCCAAAGAAAGTTGTATGTGATTCTGTATTATTTGGGGTTCTTGACAGAAACTGGCTTGACAGTTTATCCAACAAACATTACTGAGGCATGTTCTGTGTCATATCCATTGTTTTCAGCATTCTATAAATATCAACTAATTAATTACTCACCATTTTGTGAGCTATGGGTACTCATATTAGCCCATTTCACAGATAAGGAAACTGAGGCACAGAGCAGTTATGTAAGTTGTTCAAGATCACTCAGCCAGTGAGTGGCAAAGCCAGCAGTCAAACCCAGGTAGCCTAACTCAAGATTCTGTGCACTTAATTACTTAGCTATGCTGCATGGCATATATAAACATAAACACTGTTACAGCAGTGATGGTTTTTAGGAAATGTTAGCTTATATTTTTGACAGGAGGAAACTAGTCACTATTATTCTCTAATAGACCATAGTTCTTACCTTTGACTGTGCATTAAAATCCAAACTCAACCCAGACCACATCCCTGACCTAGTAAATCATTCTTGGAAGGTGGGACCCAAGCACCAGTAGTTTTTAAAGCTCCCCAGGTGATTCCAGTGTGCAGCCATGGTTGAGAAGCTCTAATCTGGGGAGAAGAGTCATTATTGATGGCCAATACTTTATCAGAAACATCTGAGGAAAAAGTACTGCGGCCATGTCTTGATACATTTCACTGAGTCTTCTAAGAGGTGAGCCTATTCACAATGGAGCAGTCTTCTTCAAGTGGAGGCAATTTAAGTCTGAGAAAAATTGTTCTTTCTGAAGATGCCGTTTCCAGTGATATTTTAGAAAAGTCAAAGTATAAATCCATTGGTGTTAATGTAACATAGCCAGCTGTTTCAGTTTATTAGTCAGGTGAGTGGAACATAATGCTCTTACTCAAATCAGCGCCCAGTTGCTTTCAATTGTCTGCATCTGAATTTTGAGTTGAATTCCAAAAGAGGTAAGAGAAAATCAGTGGATAGGGAAGACAGGCCGCATCTCAGCCAGATGGCTAAACAGCATGAGACTTGGGCTGCAGCATCTTCAGTCCTCTGTGAATGCTGTAGAATGACTTCTTTCTTTCTTTGACTAGACACGGAAGGAAAATATTCAGCACATGAGAATTTGGAAAGAGTTTTCCTGTTGGAGCAGCTTAGTGAAATCGAATAGCAAGATGCCTTTCAAGAAAAGTGACTTTTAGTCATGGTGGTATGCGCATACCATACATAGTGTTTAAGGAAATCAACCAAACATGGGTCAGTAGTTAACAATAAACATTTCTACTGCTTCATCTGAATCATGCTGGGAAAGTGAACCTGTTGTCTGGGGTATTTATTTTGGAATTGCCAGTTTGTTCGAACAAGACTCAGTCACATTGGGGAAATGGTGAGAATAATCTCTTTCGGCTAGACCGTTCAGTTTCTCTCAGAAGCCTGTGAGCTTGCAGGAATCCCCACTAGTTGAGGAGCATTAGGACATTTCTCAAGGTTGTATATGAAAGGTAATTACAGAGGGTCTTGTTTCTGTTTGTTCCTGCCATGAAGTGTCTTCTAGAATTGCTTTTCTGTGACTGCTGTCTTGGGCCATATTAAAGGATCGTGATGGTGGGAACAGACACTGTCCACTGCTGTTATGGGGAACAATAGAGACAAATGGTATAGATTCTTGTACTCTTTGTAACATAATCTGTGACCCAAATCATCTTGTAAATTGCAAAATGTATTGTAAATACAAAAGAATGTTTAGTAGATATAGGTACAATATAAAGAATGATTTTAAAATACTCATGGGCCCACACCCCCAGTTTAAGAAATGGGAAAATAGCTCCTTAAAGACCCTTCCTCTGTTCCCTTTCCCAGTAGCATAACCTACGGAGATAACCACTACCCTGACTTGTCACTCATTTTCTTCCTTACCTTTTTAGCAGCCAGAGTTACGTATGTATCCCTAAACAATATATTGTATGGTTTTGAAAACCAAGCAGCAAATACAAACCTAGCTGTGCAAGGAAAGAGAGACATTGGTTTTGTTTGATGAAAGTCCCAAGAGAAGGCAAGCCCACCAGGTCTCTGGGAGAAATCTGGCTTCTGCTTTCACAGCTTATTGTGGGGAAGTTGGTGGGCAAGGCCATGAGTGAATCTGAGGAAAAATGAGGCTCCTGATAGGCAAGACATTTGACAACACTGTAGTGTGGGACTGGTACTGAGCGCCTAGCAGGAGTGTGGTGAGGGCACAGGCTGCTCTGCGTTTCCTGCTCTCCAGCTCTTTGATGCCTGCCTCCAGTTCTCAGAAGGCTGCCTTGGAGTGAAATGAGTCCTTTGCTGGTTCAGGCAGTGGAGAAGAGCAGGAATCTCCTCAGCCCATGCCAGGAAGAGCAAAACAGAAGAAGCTGCATCCAGCTCACCCCATCATTGTTTTAACGGCAGGTTTAACGGCAGCAGGCGTCTTGCGATGAAAGTTCTCAGTGTGCCCCTCTCTTGAGTCACATTGCACCAATCTGGACTGGTTGTCTTCTTTTAGTACACAGCTGTCATCCGGAGCTTCCCTTGGCCTCTCTCCTGAGTTAGAGCTTCTTTTCTTTTTATATCTTTGGTTTGGCTTGCTGGTTTTAGTGGAGCACTTCCAGTAACTTTGTGAGAAAGGGTACAAGGGAGGTAAATTTTTCAAGGCTTTGCATACCTGAAAATGTCTATTTTACTATCATACTTCATGGGAGTTTGGGAGTAGAATTCAAAGCTCTAAAGGAAAATTAATACATTGATCTGTTGTCTTCTATTTCTACTATGGTTGTAGAGAAGTATGAAGCCATTCTGATTCCTGATAGGATACTTAGGACCTGATTTCTTTTTCTCTCTACAAGTTTATAAAGTCTTTTTGTCCCCAGGTATCTGAAATGTCACACTAATGGGCCATGACATGGGTTTGTTTTCATCCACTATGCTGGGCATTCTATGACATACTATGTGCCATTTCAGTCCGACACCTCAATTCTTCAGTTTTGGGAAATTATTTTTGAAACATTTATTCTCCATTTTTCTTTTCATTCTGCAACTAACACTCAGGAGCTGGAATCTCCATAACAGTTATCTGATTTTCTGTTTTCTCCTCTTTTTCATCTCTTCATATTTGCTCTAATTTGGGGGTAATATCTTCTTATTTTTGATTTCTCATAATAATTTTCAATTCCAAAAATGTTTGTTTCAGTTCTTTAATTTTCTGGGTTAAAAAATCATTTTTTTATTTTATGGATGTATGTAGTATCTTATGTCTCCAAGGATATCATTGATATCTATGTGCTTAATTTTTCTCCTAGGTGTATAGTCTCTGTTCCCAGTGCTCTTTTGTTTGCTTATTTTGATCTGTCTTCCTTGGTAGAGGCTTTTCTCAGATGTCTGGTAATCCTTGGTTTCTTGGGAACTAGAAAGCTGCTGTGAAGCCAAGCAGGTTGGTGGAGCTTGTTGAATTTTTTTTCACTATAGAGTGATCTGGGTTGGGCATTTGTTGGGAAATGCCTATGACAATATCTTTAGGTCTTTCACCTTGGGTCATTAGATGCCCTAGAGAAGCCTTCAAGTCTCCTCCAGGAAGGGTAGGTCTAGTGTTTAGTCTGGGAGCTTCTTGGGGAAAGAAGACTTGAGGGTAGTCTCTCTGCATTCAGGGTTCAGTGTGTATCTGGTCACTTAATGACCCTATTTTCATTTGAATACTCATGACCTGACTATGCCTCCCAGGATAGGTACCCTATGTTTTACCCTTTTTAGGAAATAATCCTCTGGATATTTTCCTGGCTGGGGAAAGTGCAGTCCTTCTGTGGAATGGAAAGGGGAGCTAGACATAACAGTTTCTCAGATGCCTTCCTTTCCAGCCTCTGCACATTTGAGACCCCCTTGTCCCCCAGTTCCAGAGAAGCCTTGTGCCCATTTTCAGCTTTGCTCACTGCTAGTTTGAAGTTTTTTTGTTTTGTTTTTATCTTTTTCCCTTGCCTGCTGAGTTGGTTACCACTCATCTGTCTGCTTTGGAGCTTCCAAAATGTTGTTCCTATTGTCCCATCTCCTGTTTTCCTGAGTTTATCTTTTAAAAAACAATTCCTTTATGTGTTTTTTTGTGGTGTTTCAAGAGAGTGAAATTAGATGTATGTATTTCCACTGACTTAACCTGAAAGGTAGAACTGTTGTTTCTTGTTTACATTATTGAATCCAGTACGTTTTTGACTAGTCAAAGCCCAAGGCTTCTGACCATTTATGGAACCTTTGTGCCAGGTACTGTTGTTGAGTTCTTTTCACGTGTAGAGATGCAAGTAGGAATGGATATTATCCTTAGTTTACAAAAGACAAGTTGAAACTCAGATTAAGCAGTGCATCCAAGGTCACTGCTAAAAAGTGGCAGTGCTGGGATCTGAATGCAGTCCAAGATTTGGGTTTTGAAACCCTGTGAAAGTTTTTACCCAGTCCAGTTCTTCCCATACACCAGGGGCTGAGTTGAAATAATGCCTGTGAATCCTCTTAAGATCTCTATGAGTTAACTGGACTTTGAAGGAGAAAACTATTCTGACATGTTTTCAGTTGTGTAACCTTGATTGGGCTTTTACAAAGTGAATGGGGCACCCACAAAGCATGAGAAGCACCTGCTTTCCCCAGCTGCAGGGACTCTCGCCTCCCTGCTAGCTTGCTGTGTGGCTGAAGGTCATTCATGGGCACCGTTGTGCCGTCTATCTGGAGAACAAAGAATGCATGGTTTTCTGGCCCACCCAGTAGAATGTGTGTCTTATGGGTGATATTGTGCAGTAATGAAGGACTTATTTTCTATATGGCCACAAGGCTAGGTAACTCATTACCCATTCAGTGTCGTGAGCACCAGCATCACATTTCCCTATTGAGAGTTTTGCTTTTTTTGCAACAGTATGAAGCCATTGATTTGCAAAATGGATACAGCCATCAATGGGAGCTGTAGAGTCTTTACAGATTTAATTATTCTTTTTTTTTGTAAACCTTTGTCAAACCAATTTGTTCAGACCAAATTATGTATCAAAAACTTTGTTTTCAGCATTAAAGAACTGCCTATAGCCTTAAGTATGGACTGGGTGGATTTGAATATTAGAGTATTAGAAATATTGCTAAACAATGAAATCTTTTTTCCCCTCGAGTGTCGAGGGGTGTTCTTTTTATAACATGTTTCAGCTTCAGTGAGCTTTCTAAGCATGGTTGCTTAGTTAAGTACAAGATTCTGTTTATATTCCTTTCCATAACTATAGCTTTTCCTACAAGAATGTAATATAAAAAATACTTACACATAGCTGAAAATAAGCTTTTTTTCTCCAATGCAAAGTAATATCAACCTGCCTCTGCCTATGAAACCTTGAAATGAGCTGGGGTTCCATTTTCATACAGTGTCTCAAGTCAAATTATTTTTAGTTTCTACAGAGAGAACCCTTTTCATTTAAAGGGATTGAAAGAGCACTGGACCACTTTCAGCTCCTTTAAAATGCACATTCGGGGCCTTTTAATGTCCTCTCAAGATTTTTTTTTTAAAAGAACATTATAAGGACACTCCATAAACTGCATTACTATATTGGTTTTCAAATTTAACTAGACCTTTTACCTAGAGAAGAAAATGATGAGTAACATATCCCATGAGTATTTTGAGAGAAATAAAATGCTTAAAGTATTAAAATATTTTATTTTTAACACTTTTGCATCATAAGGATATCGTTTCTTCCATTCTTGCCTAAAGAGAAATATTTAGGTGTCTCATAGTAGAAAAATCTGCCATTCCAAAGCCAGATTTTGAATCCCATGAGAAATGTAGAAGACCTCGTGAAGGCAGACCTGTGATTTTGAGGTCACCATTACTCTAGACAGCCTTGCACAAGGGAAAATGACTGGAAAGAAAACTGGACTTCAGAGTCAGATCTAGGTTTCAATCCTATCTCTACCTTGCATTCTTGGAAAAGCCTCTCTGGGCCTGTTTCTGCATCATTAAATGGGGATAATTTGCAGCTTGTGTAGCTCTTATAAGGTTTAGAGGGAATGTACATTAGAGACCTACTGTGGCAAGTGGCGTGTAATTGCAGGTTCTGATCATAGTCATAGCCCTAATCGACAGCGTTTAGTACTTGTTAGCTTCTGTTCTAAGAGTTTTATGTGTATTAACTCACCAAAGCCTCACAACAACTCTCTAAGGTAGGTACTATATTAATATCTCCACTTTACAGATGAGAAAACTGAGGCACAGAGAGTGTGCCCAGGGTTATACAGCTAAAAAGTGGTGGAGCTGGGCTTTAAACCCACAAAGACTGTCTCCAGAGCCTCTCTCTCAACAGCTATACCTTATCCACTACACAGGGGTGGCTGATAATGATGATCTGAATCGTGGTCATCTGCAGGGCAGAGTTCCTGCCTCATTCATCTACGGCAGGGGTGTCCAAGGGCAAGAATACAGTCATGGATTCTTAGTTATTGTTTCTGGTTGGCCAGCAAAGCCCCTTCCTCATCCCTCTTTTCCGCTTATCACTAAAGACAAAAACTTAAAAACCATGGCTTCAGGCTGCTAAAAGCCTAAAAACAAAACAGAACAACCACAAAATAAGGTGGGCTGGACAAGCTTGATCTATGGAGTACCCGTTGCCTGCTATAGGTGGTGGTAGATTCTCCATAAGTGCTTGCTGAATGAATGTATGAAGCACTTTCCATAGCTTACTGAGGTGGGCTACTCTTGCTACACAAAATGTATTTTTCCTCAGAGCCACTCTGCAATTTCCCTGAGCCCCTGTGAACCTCCTCTCACCTTTGAGTGCTGGTACCATACTCAGTGTCAGTATTTCCACTGAGCTTTCCGTGGCATGGCCAGCTTATCCACAATTGCCTTGCAGTGACTAAAAGATTTCCTTGATAAATATCAACTTTGAAAGCGATTCCAGTAAAGCAGGGGTTGGCAGAATTTGTCTTTAAAGGACAAGATAGTATTTTAGGTTTTGCAGGGCACAGGGTCTCTGTCACAACTATTCCACTGCGGCTCGAAAGCAGCCACAGTGTCCGTGGCTGTATTCCAAGAAAACTTTATCTACAAAGAGCCTGGCTGGTTGCATTCGGCCAGAGAGTGCTGGTTTTCCCACTTTCTCATGCTGAAGAATCATCTCTATTTTCAAATAGAGATTCCTGGGCCTGCCTCTGTTAAAAGATAATATTCAGAAAAGGCAAAATCATTACTTTCATACAGATAAGGATGAACATGTTTTAAAGATTTCATTTTACTCACAAGAGGGAACCTGGCAGAAGTTATAAGCAGTTCAAAGGGAAAAAGTCAAAAAGCACAAATTTATGTTGAGTAAAGGAATAGAATTGCAAATGGAAGCAAAACTGGTTTTTCCCCCTAAACGGGGAGGGAAGTCAGGCAAAACCAGACAATGACAGAGTTTTTAATATCTTCCAGTTGCCTACAACTTATGAAGTTGCAAAATAGCTCAAAGGCAGTGAGAGCTTAGAACCTGATAACCTAGAGGGATGTGCTCTACAGGCAACACAGAGTTTTGCATTTTATGTACCCTGGAAAGACTGGTTCGGTAGGTCTCATGTTGTACTCAGAAATCTGCATTTTGAACACTCCTAAAGCTTTGTTTGGTCAAGCAGGAAGACTTCATGCCACACTTTGAGCAACACTGGTTCATTATTTGTATGCTATTCTCTTTATTTAGAATACTCCTTCTGCTCTGAGCCTCTTTTCTGATTTAGGGAAATCAGCCCTCATCTTGTGAGGCTTACGCATCCATTTGATCAGATGGGTGACAGTTTTCTTTGTTGTGGGGATTGGAAGGGACAGGGAAAGATTGACTACTGGGAAAAACAGCCTCATTTTACATTTTTACTATTTGTTTGTTCATGTCAGAAGGACAAAATGATGGAGACTTAAGCCATACAATGATTTAAAAATATTTTGGGCAGATTAAGGAAGGTGTTTGTAATGGAGGAAGAATGAACCTTGGAAGTTGTTGGTGCAGTGAACCTCAGGAAGGTGGAGGAAGGAAGATGGAGGGAATCAGGCCATCTCTGGGAAGGACCATAGGGTGGTACAGACTAGGAGAACAGGAAGCATGAATTCTAAATAATCAGGAGTACAGAGACTTCAGTGAGCATATTAGGGAAGTCAGAACTCGTTAAGTTCACAATCCATTATACATTTACTTTCTTACTGATCTTTAACTGTCAGCCACTGTTCATCTCCATCAAATGCTGTTCCTCTCTGGATAGAACAGCAGACCTGGCTTGTGCATTTCCGGAGGATGGGGAAGTTCAGAAAGCCCCCAGACTGTCAGCCAGATGACTTCCTTTTTGTTGGGCTTTTTCTCTGTGTGAATAAGCAAAGGGATCACAGACAGACAGATGGTTGGGTGGGTGTTCTTGATAGCGTGTATTTGGAAGTTACTGTCAAGTCGGGGTGCATGAGGCATAATTTCCCCTCTGATTTGCTTTCCAGCGGGAACTTTTGTGTCTGAGAGAGAGTGGGAGAGTAAGGAGGGTTCATTCCCCCACAAATCTTTTACTCAAACCATCTGGCTTCTCAGCTAGTCGCTGAGCTACCTTGAGAGTGGTACCATTTCATACTAGCTAGGAGAGTCTTCATGTTAATTCCTTTGCTCAGTGAGTTCAGCAGTTTACAGGGCAGACATTTTCCTTCGTCTGATTCTCTGTGAGATGCTGTGTTAGGTTTAGGGGCTTCATTGGACAATGGGCACAGATCCTGGCTGTATGGGATTGGGAGCTGGTAGTCTCTCTGTGGGTGGTGGGGAGGCATCTGGGTGGCACAGACTGTGGAACAAAGTAGTTGTGTTACAGTGGAAGCTGGATGGCTTTTCTTCTTGGCGGTGAAGCTGTGTCTTTGAAGACATTGCACTTTGGCACCTGTGTCTTGCTAAGGATTTCATCCCTATCTTGTCTTTGTCCTGAGATTATATCTTAGGACCTGCCAATTTTGCTGGAAATGGCAAGTTACCACGCACTGAAAAATCTCAGACAGCCAAGAAATATACTATTTTTGCTAGCCTCAAGAGCCTAAGTGATAAGAGTGTCCAGGTGCTGGCCACTGCTGCCCCTGGGATATCTCAGGCCTCCTGCTTGACTGGGAGGCAGCAGCCATGCCAGCTGTTTGGGCCCCACTCACACCGGGGCCCCCGTAGCATCAGAGTCTGCCCTGCTATGGAATTTGGGATGCTGCCCTTGTTGCATTCACTCTTCTTTGAGTACTTGGTGCTGCTTAAAAGAGCACAGCAAGTGTTCTTTGCAGGTGATATTGTTCATGCTGTCACCTTGTTTAGACTCCAAATGGCACCTGAAATGGCATAGGTTATCAGTGTTTATTAGCTAAGGCATGGCTCAGCCTTGAGTCTCTCTCAAGAGCTACAGGAAAGGCCTTTGCATTGTCTCTAAATGATGCTTTGCTGCTTATTTTAATCACAGAAGCCTTGAGGGGGCTGATACTTGTATGGAGGATAGGAGCTTGTTTAGCAGGCAGGACATATTGTCATTTTAGATTCATAACCCTTTCTTCCTAAATTAGATTGAAAATCTGAGCAGCTCTGTGACATCCACAGTATTGACATTCTCGATTTTGTGTTCATGGGCTGCCAACACAGAGCATACTCTGACAAAACTGTAAAATTGTATATAACTTAAGAATGAATTTTTATGATTAGGGGCTCTCCTGTATTGTACAAATCATCTTATTTTGGGGTTGCAGATAGTAATAAATACAGAAGTTTTCTAAACTTACATTTGGAAGTGAAATAAAGAAAAATAAGGAAGTATATGCTCCAAACCAAAAATGAAGCTATTCAGATTTTCCTAATTTAAGCATATTTTCCCAAAGAAGATTTTTTTTAACCATATATCCCTTTGTATCTTTTAAATTTTGTATTACATTCATTTGTGATCTTTCAGAAATAAATAAATAAAAATGCACTGGCTTCCTGATCAGAAAGAGGGAATAATTGCTGTCACTTGCATTTCAGAAACATAGCATCCAAACTGATGCGATTGTGGTGACCTGTCCCACTTAGTTTTGCTGATGTACTATAATTACTTTCTCTAGTGAGGCTGACTTCAGAAACAGATGCAGATGCAGAATTTTAATCCAGGGTATGCTGTATGTAAGTAACTTTTGCATTTACAATCTACCATTTGACTTTTTATGACTAATAATCCACAAATATCTAAACTAATTTATAAAGGCAAAAACTACTGATTTAATGTAGTACTCTGCTTCTGGATCCCTGAAGTGAGTCAGAAACATTTCAAGTTGCCACACCGTGGCCAGACCCCACAGTATATTGGTTATTGGTCCTGAAGTTAGTTAGTTAAAATAACTTGAAATGTTTCATGCTTAGTTCTAGAATCTATGCTTTCTTTGATTTGACTGGGACTGAAAGGCTCAGAATAACTGAATATCCTTGGCTCTAAATAAGAAGCTGTAACTTTGGGCCAGGTGCAGTGGCTCATGCCTTTGGGAGGCCAAGGCAGGAAGGTAGCTTGAAGTCAGGAATTTGAGACAGTCTGGGCAACATAGCGAGACCCCCGTCTCTATAAAAGCTTTTTAAAAGTAGCAGGGTATGGCTGCATGTGCCTGCAATCTCAGTTACTTGGATGGGTGAGTTGGGAGGATTGCTTGAGCCCAGGAGTTCTGAGCTGCAGTAAGCTGTGATTGCACCACTGCACTCAAAGTTGGGCCACAGAATGAGACCCTGTCTTTAAAGAAAAAGAAAAAAAGAAGCTGTAACTTTAGTTAGGATTCTGACTGGTATGCCATATCTTGCATTAGTTCAGAATTGGGTCCTACTTGGGAAGGTGGAGGGATTGGGTGCCGTGTTGGCAATTTACCTTCAGTAGAATGTAAAGTAAGCCCATGGTGAGGCAAAGAAAAGCAGTCCTAGTTCTCACGCCTGTCTTTAATCTTGGTTTCTGTAACTTGTTTAGTTCAGACTTGGTTCTTTCCCCTATTTTTCTGATGTTGATCACATGCTAGCGTGATCTGCAAAATAATATGCAAATATTAGTTGTGTGCATATTTCTTTTTGTTTGGGATAGCCTTGCTCACTGAAGAGAAGAAGAAGCTGGGTTTCTCCTCATTTACATAACAAGTAATATGGTATGCAAGGTGGAACCGAAGATTTGAGGTCAGAAGACCTAAGTTCTATGACTTTTCTACAATCTAGATGGTTGGACTTAAATCTTGATTGATTTGTAGTTTGTTGTTTTGTTCAGTTGAAGCTAACCCTTCTCATCTCACAGGGAAGTTGTGGAGATCCCAGGAGAGCCCCTGTGAGGCAGCACTTTGTTAACACTGAAGTGTGATCATTGTCAGTTTTATTTACTCCTATTTGTAAACATTACTAGCAGACCCTTTGGTTTCAGAGAAATTTGGCTTTCTTTTTGAATGACAAGGCAAGCACTGAAGCTAATGCCATGTAGTACGATCAAAGACCTCCCTGGAACTCAGCTTCCGTTGCTCCCAATAATCATAAAGAGGATTCAACTTCAATCACTGAGAAGTTGAAAGCTCACTGTGCGTTCTGGGAGTTTCTTTCCACCTGGCTTCCAAAGCACCTCCTTCTCTTGGCTATCCTTCTATCTCACTGGTTGCTCTTTCTCAGCTTCCTTTACTAGTTCTTACTCTCTCCCCAGTCCCTTAATGCAGGGTGGGTTCCAGGTCTCAGTCTGTGGCTCTTTCCTCTATACTCGTTTGGTGACCTCATGCCATCTCATGACATTAAAGTAATGGCAAGAACCTCACTAACTTTCGCACCGACCTAATAGCTCAATCCTGAAAACTCTCAGACTTTCTCCTGAAATCTGGACTCATTTTCCATGGCCATCTCTATATTGATATCCCAAACTCAATATGCCCTCAAACTGAACAGATTTTTCTTCCCTTGAAACAAAACAAAAACCAGTTCTGCCCACAGCTGTACCCTTCCTTAAACCCCCACTTTTTTATTTCCTAAATTATGCTCTAGATACTCTAGATACTTCTCCATGGACCCTCCCACACTCCCCAGTGCCTTTGGTAGAGTCACAAGGAGGAGAAATAAGTGTATCTCAGTGTTAGAACCAAAACACAACCCACATTTTCATCCACTGTGCTTATTTTAAGGATGAGGAAACAGACCCAAGGTCACACTTGGGATGCATGGATTCTTATTATCTTGGCAAGTAACTCTGATAACTTTTGAGTGGTTTTTTTGGTTTTGTTTTGTTTTCATTTGTTTCAGAGCCATACAGTGTAGTCACTTATAAAGATGGATAGCCTAGGCTGGCTCCAGGCAAGAGGCACAACCGAATAATATATTAGACATAATTTGCCTTTCAGCATTTCTGTTATCTACCTAGTAAGCTATGACCGCCCCCCCCCCACCATCAGCCATCAAAATGTTGTTATTTAAAGCTTCACATTGTAAAGCTCTATTATGCCTACCAGCTGGAGGAAATGTTGCTGCCAGATTGGTTCTGACCACACACGTCTGTTGAGACCCTGAAAGCCATGTTCGTGAGGAAAGGTACTATGGAAGGACAATTATTGTATTTATTTTTAGGTTGTTAAATTATTTATGTTAACAGTTGAGAGACTTCTCTGTTTTTTGACTAATGAATGTTGACTTCTCTAAGTAAGGTTAGTTGTGCTCAGTAACCTTACGGGTCACTGAAGAAATAGGTTTTAGTTATTAATGTTCTCTGAGCTAAGAAACATTGCCTAGAAATAGTGACTAGAGCCTAAAGGTTTAAGTCAAGAAGAAACAAATAATCAAGGCAGAATTGTCTTGCCCAATTTAAGTAGTGTATTTAATCTTTCTGTATCTTGCTCCCTTGAATTAGAAAGCAAAAATACAATATTGAATGTTCAATCCTCTAAGGTGGTAGTTCTCAACCTTGACAGTACATTGGTATCACCTGGGGTTTAAGGAATAGTCATGCCTGGGTTTCACCCCCAGATAATCTAATTTAATTGGTTTGGGGTGTGACCCAGGAATCAGGATTTTTTAAAGCTCCCCAGATGATTTTTAATGTACAACTAAGGTTTGAGAGTTTCTACAATGAATTCTTGAAAGCAGTTTGCAGAAGTCTGTCCTACTTTTTTGTTTTCTGTAAGAGACCAGACACCCTTGGAATTTTCCATATCTTTTACTCATTTATGGAAGATATAAAGATGAAAAATAGTTCTGCTTGCCTGTGAACAGTATACTTTTCCCGACTCCTGAGCACTAGCAACATGTATCTAGCCAGTTACCAAGGCATGGAGCAGATACATTTCCCACCCTGTTGAGCTTAGGAGGTTCTTATTATTGTCTCCCTTAATCTGTCTAAATCCTAAGATCAGCTCTCCACCACCCACCCAGTAATTGCAGGCCTGAGATTTGAACCCTGGTCTCTCTGACTTTAAAACTCCTTTTCTTAACTACTGAGGCAAAGTCTAGTAGGATTCACCAAACCCCATTCCATCTTCTTCCTAGGCACACAGCTAGACTACCTTTCTCAGCCTCCCTCAGAGTTAGGTGTGGTCAGGTGGCTGGGTTTTAGTTGATAAGGAAAGCAAAAGTAACGTATGCCACCTCCAAGCCTTGCCTCCCTGGGTGATCTTCCATTCTTTCCCCATCTGTCGGCTACAGCTGAGGACCATCTTTGGATGGCTCCCTTCCAAATACTCACAGTGTAATTCTGTGTGAACAAGAAGAATATGTTAAGGGAGAGACTTGAGGGTTTATCTGTCTGAGCAGCTAGCCCTACCTGAAGATAAATACTGTGTATTAGTGACCCAATGGAGAGGGGAAAACAATAGAGATGCCAGGAGATGAGATCCAGAGCACAGGTGAAAGCATTAGTTTTGAACTGGATACATCTTTGATTTTGAGAATTGGGAAGGAGGATGAAACAAGTGTGTATACATGAAAATTTTAGAGGTATGAGGCAATTTTCTTTCTGATAGCTTCAATTTTCTTTGTGATGTATAAGACATAAGTCATCTGTGGGAACTTCGTGGGACCAAGTAAGTAGTTTGAGGAGATAGTGTTTTGAAAAACATTATCTTATGGAGAATGGAAAAGAGATCCAAAGGAGAAAGTTGCAGACAACGTCAGGAATCTATTGAGGATGGGAATCACGTGAATTTGTCACTGCAAAGACTGTTTCTTGTTCACTGCTATTTCTTCAGTGCTAGGCATTGTGCCTGGGACAGGGCAGGCTTTGAATAAATGATTGAAAAATAAATATAGTGGCACTAAAGAAGTGAGAGCTGAAAAAATGAGAGGGCTATGGTCAAAGAGTGGGATTTTAGATGTACTATTCTGGAAGTACTTTCAGGTTCTGACCAATTTTATATTCTGGCTAGAGGAGTAGGTGGCAGACATGGAATGAAGGTGAAGATCATTGCCATTGGGAATACTTTAGGACTGAGACGCTAAGGGCAAGAAGTCACCCTGGATAATAGGGCATGGAATAAAGTATAACCATCAACCAGCCGTCAATCTTTAAAAACATAAAGAGATTGGTACTTGACATTAATAGGAAGTGATAGAGTATGGTTTATGGTATAGCCAGATGGTCTGAGCATCAGGAGAGCAGGATGACTATTCGAGAGTGAAAGGGCAGTGATCTGGAAGTTGCACTGGGGCATGAGAAAGATGTTAACCCAGCCTCCTGGCAATGAGTGTGTTGGGTGTAGGAGAAAGGGCCACAGAAGACACAGTACCCTCAGAGGAGATCTGGGTTCCAGAGAGGGCTGGGAAGTGAAAGGCACATTCAGAAGAGAGGAGTTTATTTTTCAACAAAAGAACTGAGTAACAATGGGAAGACTTTGGGTAGGTGTGTAGGGTGTTGCAGTGAGTACCCGTTGTCCCTTGCTGCATGGAAACCATAAATCCTTGAGAGCATTCAATAATAAGTTTATTGTTTCTGGAGTCAGATTGGGTGGTGGGGGGTGCCTAGGTGGCTCTAATGGTCTTGGTTGAACTTACATACATGTCTAGGGGTTACCTAGCTGTCAGCTAATCTATACTGGCTTTGGCTGGGGTAACTTGGCTCTGCTTTGTGTGTATCTCATCTTTCATCTGGGACCAATAGACTAGCCTGGATGTGGCCTTATCGTAGTAAAGACAGAGACAAGAATGAAAGCAAGCAGAATTGCTTAAGTGCTCTTCAGTCTTCTGCTTGGGTCAGGTCACTTTTGCTAACATCTAATTTGTCCAAGAAAGTCACATAGCTAAGTTTCAAAGTCACAAAATTATATAGCAAAGGGTAGGGATGTAAGAAGAGGTGGGGAAGTGGGGCATTTTTTGCAATTTATCACACATTGGGAAAGTGGATAAAGAGAAAAATTGAAGAGACTATGGCTGGAAGAATTTACGTTGAGGGATGAGCAAGGATGACTTGTAAGTTAAGCCGGTGTGGTGGTTGGCTGGCAGAAGCATTAGGTTCCAGTAGGCATCTATCTGATGGATTGGCAGTGGGCACTCAGAGCCCCCTCAGAGGAAACTGATCCACTTACCCTCTTGGCCTTAGTTTCTGCATATGTAAATGGAGATGCTAACACTTTTCAGACTGTTAGGTTAGTGAGGTAATACTTTCGAAAGCATTTCGTAAACAATAAACTTAAAATATGGAGGTAGGTGTGAATGTGTGTACTAGTCCAACACCCTTTTTCAGCATAGATAGGCTGCCGGGTAGCTAGTCCCCAGGCATGTGAGTAAGCCCAGTCAAGTTCGTGAGAGCCACGATGAGGAATGTTGGGGCCAGATTACCATGTGAAGTCTGCATAGTTGTCTCAAACCCCTGCCAAAGCTAAAGTGACTCAAATCCTATGGTTTAAAAAAAAAGTCTCTTAAAAATGATTTTACCTCTAGTATGCTTTTTGAAAGTACACTCAGTTTGACTGAGTGGTTTTTGCCCCTTGTGAGGGGATGGCACCAGATACACATGTATCTGACATACGATGGCACAGAGTACAGACCCTAAACTGGTAATAATGCAAGCCTCCTCTAGAGGGCAGTGCCCTCCACCCAGCCCTTGCTAAGTCCTCTGGTGGCCACAGTAGGACTCTACAGCTCTTTCGTTCAGATCACCTGCTGAGAGCCCTCTGGACTTGAATATGGGAAGCAAGTCAGCCTAACTTCAAGTGGCTTGCACTGGGCTGTCTCTCTGAACTCCCTTGGATGAAGGTGTACTTCCCTGCTGTCTAGAACAGGCTTTTCAGATGCAGAGTTCTAGATCATATTGTCTCCTCCTGGGCAATGTCCAGAAATAGGAGTCCATTGGCACTGATGCCAAGTACTCTTTATACCCCCCTCCACAATGCCTGCTGTGGGGCATGGGAGCTGTGTTGGTAAGTGGACTCCCAGGGGCATCCTGTAAGTCCCAAGCAAGGTATGCAAATGACTCCAGGAGTGATCCTGGTCACATCTATGAGTGAGGACCTATTTATGAATGTGGCTTTGGAAAGACTTTGGCAAATATGATTTTTTTTTTTGTCTTAGGAACACTTACGGTGGCAATTCTGTTAAAAATAAAAAGAGAAGAAAACAATTCCAGTCCTCTTTTACTGAGCAGGGAAAGAGTCCTTACCTATGCATGGTGGGCAGAGTGTATAGTACCCATCTGTGGAGGCTTTCAAATGAATGTCACGGATTTTGACTTAAATAGCACAATAAAAATCTCTGCATGCAAGATTGCACTATCTGCCTTATTCTTCTGTTTCATCTCAGGTCAGTATTGGAGTTGAATGTCAAAGCTTCTTATTTTATATTCAGCTGTCAACTAGGTATTCTGATGGTTTTTAACACCTCTGACCTCTTGAACATTCCTTGGTGGATTTGGAAAACTGAGTTATTTATCAATTTATTGACTTGATTCTCATTTCACATTTACCAAGTATTTGTTTTTGGAGGACTTGATGACATCATCATTAAAAGGAATGCCATTCACTGGAGTCTATTAAGGTTTGTGCAGTACAGGTGGCTTTGCATTTTTATAGCTATTTTTAATGACCAGTAAGTTTGAGGCCTTGGATGGTCTTTGGACCTGTCCTAAGTAACATAGATATAGTCAAGAACCATGTTGTGTATTTCAAATGCTTTCCCGCCTTGATATTTTTGTTTTCTTTTTAAATAAAATCTATGGTAGTTTTGTTCAATAGAAACAGTATGTGACCCTTGTGAGTGATTTTAAATTATCTAGTACCCACATTAAAAAGTAAAAAGAAATAAGTAATATGCATGAAATGTTTTGCATTCTTTATTTTTCATATTCTTTGCAATCTGGTGTGGATTTCACACTTAGAGCACATCTCAGTTTGCTCTAGCCACAAAGTGCTCAGTAGCCACTGGCTAGTTCAGTGAAGAACACAGACCTGTAGCATTAAGATGGTGATGTGATACGATGTGGAGAATCTCCACCACGGTTTGTGTACTTTGTTGTTGTTGTAAGCAGCAGCATCTTGATTAAATTTGGGACAATACACTTGAATTACTTAAATTGCACCCCTAATTATCACACGGTTCACTTGATTACCCTTTAGCACCTTGTTGCTTTTTGAGTAGCACTGGAAGAAAATGTGTTGAGAACCACTATGGTGTTTCCGAAAAAGCTTTGGAATGGCAAAGCTAAGCAGAAATATTGAGCCTAGCTGCTCTGAGAGACAGTATCTATGTGGATGCATATACACGATAAAAGACTCACCACTTGAGACCACTCCTCTTAGGAAAAAGGGACAGGAGGTGTGATGCTTAGGGCCAAATATCTAAGAGTACTACAGCTTGTTCCACCTTAATGTTCCTCTGACTGAGGGCCTCCACTGCCCCTTAAGTATGTCTAACATTGCATGTATATGTAGGACTTACAGGAATTTGGCCTTCTCGTGGGCTTTTTAGAAAACAATTCTGGGGAAACCCAGACTTGTATCAATTTAAGTCTCTGCTCAATTTAGTATTTGCTGTTCTACAATGATAGAGTGCCTTTACAATCTTGTCTATAGACTCTGGAAACCAATCCATTCTCATTTAAAAGGTATTGACTTTTTTTTTTTTTCCTTTGGGCTCTAAAATTGGCCTAATTGTATAGTTCCAGCCAGAATGAGTTTGGCTTCCAGTTTACAATCTTGTACTATGGAAGGTTTAGGATTCTTATGGTTATGCTTGAGAAGAATGAGATGTTTTCAAAATTTAGAATATTGTTAAGGAGAAATGAACAAAAAGGGATAACTGAAATTTCCCCATTTTAATTTAGCTATTTTATGCCAAGTTACAATCCAAAATGTCCAAATCAGTTTAGAAAATGATTGTGTCCTTCATGTAGTCTAAAAAGTGTCACCATGCCCTGTTAAGTTTATGATTTTGATTTATTGCCAAATGTGTAATTGTTTCTAGAAGAAAATATATAGTGGATATATTGCTCTGTTCTGTAGCCATCTTTATATTCATGACTTTGGAAATCAACAACCCACATGGTTAAAGGGTGGTAAATACACAGGTACTTCCTAACAAATATTAGTCTAGAAGTTTTTTTTAGTTTATGTCTATCTCTTATGATAGAACTGAATTTACCTCCATCTAACCTCAGAGTTAGGCCTGATGGTGAGGACTATGTCACATTGGTATGTCCAGGTAAAGACTGTTTATGAGTTATAGCAGTATCCTCAATATAATGTAATTTTAAATCTACACATACAAATGGGGACCAAATACGTGTAATATGGTAGTTTTGTGTATGTCTCTACTATTCTGATGTAATGATTATGTCATGTTCATGGTATACCTTTAGGCATGGGGAGCCTGCATGTCTTTTTAAATCCCTCTTATTTTTTCCTTTAACCTTTAGAACTCTCTTTTTAATGTGATCTGGGATAGATCCAGATGATCTCTTTGTACTCCTAAGTTGCCTTGAGAAGACCCCAGTCATCAGCACCACAGTTGGTCAGAAATGCCCCATCTGTGATGACAAGTGAGCAGTGCTCATTTCTACCTCTGCGCCATGTGAGAACAGACATATAGCACTAAGAATTAGATAATTTTTTTTTTTTTTTTTTTTGAGATGGAGTCTCAGTCTGTCGCCCAGGCTGGAGTGCAATGGCACGATCTCGGCTCACTGCAAGCTCCACCTCCCGGATTCACACCATTCTCCTGCCTCAGCCTCCCGAGTAGCTGGGACTATAGGCGCATGCTGCCACCACGCCCAGCTAATTTTTTGTATTTTTAGTAGAGACGGGGTTTCACTGTGTTAGCCAGGATGGTCTCGATCTCCTGACCTCGTGATCCACCCGCCTCGGCCTCCCAAAGTGCTGGGATTACAGGTGTGAGCCAGCGTGCCCAGCCGATAAATCTTGAATACTAACCTTTTCACCTGTACTGCCCATTTACACATTACTTTGGGTCAAAGAGGGATGGGTATATTTTTCCCCTTTAAATTGGATAGCAAATGATCAGTGGACTAGAATTCTGCATTATTCATAGATGTAATAATTTTAAAAAAACAAATGGCTTTATTTTCTTAATTTTTGAAAAATCCAAACATGAAAGTAAATATTTACCTTCTGAGTCTTTAAACATTGATTATAACTTTTTAATTTTGGCATTTTAATAGTGGTGGTCTCAGTGCATTTTAGGGCAGGAAATTTGAGAAAAATTTAAAGAACTGGTGTTGGGGTGGATGTGTTTTTGAATTGCCACAGTTCTTTTGGGAATTTCAGTGCCCCATCAATTTGCATAGACACCATTTGAATAAACATGGCCTCTGCCAACAAATTCACTGAAAATTATTTTCTTTAATCTGCCTTATACAGATGTGTACTTGGAAATACTTCTATGACTTGTAACTTCCTTCTATGAAAATAAATTATACCTTTACCTGGAACCCTGAAGGTTGAAGAGAAAGAAGCTAATTAGTCCAGTCAATTAAGTCAATTTTAAGTTAATTTTAAATGAAACACACCCCTAGATCTAGTTTGAATTTTTTACCTTAGGTGCAAGGATTTTCTAGTTGAGGCCAAGATGCCCTCAAAGGTAGAAAAATATTATGAAATGCCTCTTCTGTTAGGTTTTGGCAAGACTTTTGGGGGCAGAGGTGGTGTCATAAAGGGATCTTACTTCTATACTATTTCCATTTCCTGAGGAAGATGATGTAGGTCTCTGGTAACATCTCTTAAGAAATTCACACCATTTCCCATCTCGGCTGATGAAAATTGATGCTCTTTTGTTCTTAGAAACATCGTTGCCAGAAAGAGAGGAAAAGTAAATTCTGGAATAATCTAAAATGATGATGATGATACTTAATGTCTATTGAACACTTACTATATGCCCCACGCTATGTGTTAACCTCATTCAGTCCTTAGTAGAACCTTGTGAAAAAGGTACTAATATTATCTTCATTTGCAGATGAGGAAATTGAAGCAGAAACAACTTGTCTCAAGTTCTGCAGCAGTAAATTGCAGAGTAGGACTCAAACACAAAACAACTCTGTCTCACCCCAAAGCCCGCTTTCCAAAACACTGTTACCGCTAGCTATGTGGGCCCTTCCAGTTGAGGTAGGCCATGGGTCTGAGTGGCCCTGTGCTGTGCAGGCCTTTATGAGTAGTACCCCATGAAGTTTATCACAGACTTCCCATATCTGGCAAAGGATTCAATTATTCATTTTCAGGTGAAACTTTAAAAATTCCTTCTTTGTAGCCCCATTGATTTTATGCATTTGCTAATTAGGGTTTTTTGTTTTGTTTTTTATTTTTATTTATTTATTTTTTATTTTTGCAAAACGTAAAGAGGCTATACCCCAGAATCAAGACCCATTTGAGTGCAATAAACCTCTCACTGTTGATCAGAACAGCTAAGTATACCTGCCCTGTCCTCTGTTTAATAAGTCAACCTACTTAACAGCAGGACAGAAGCCATTTTCTTTTCCCTTGCTCATACAGATTCTTTCATAACCATCACCCTGACTTTGAGTGAATAACCGTTACTCATTCTCTTCTCGTAGAGAAACATTTAAAATTGCAAGTTACTTTCTGTTCCAAACAGTTGTCCCTGTTCAAAATCAAATTTCTTGCACTTAGGATCAGTGCGACTGATAAGCAAATCCCCAAGATAAGTTTTGGATGACAATGAACTCAAAGATCAGAGCATCATGGAAAATTGTGGAACTCCAGCCCCAAGGCTATCATATTGAACAGAAGTGAAAGACGACACCAACAGCAGAGGACAGTGCTGAGGCACCTGGTGGGAGGCAGGCCCACAGAGGCCAGGACCGTATTCCCTGTGACAGAATCAGCATTAGGGGTAGGGCAGAGGTTTCTTTCTTTTTTCTTCTTCTTCTTTTTTTTTTTTTGTTTGTCAGATAGAGTCTCACTCTGTCACCCAGGCTGAAGTGTAATGGCGCGATCTTGGCTCACTCAGCCGCCACCACTCCCAGCTAATTTTTGTGTTTTTAGTAGAGACAGGGTTTCACCATGTTGCCCATAGTGATCTTGAACTCCTGACCTCAGGTGATCCGTCAGCCTTGGGCTCTCAAAGTACTGGGATTATAGACGTGAGCCACCACGCCTGGCCAGATTTCTTTTTGTCCATAATTTCTTTAATAAAACCATAGTCCTGTTGAAACATCACAGGACAAATAGCCAAGATGTTACAAAGCACCTGACTATGTAAGAAATAACCCCTTCATAATTGAGGCTCATTGTTACATCCTGACTTTCTGGGAGGTATTTCCTTAGCTAGCAACCCTGGAAGTTCCTGTGTCCTGGTTACGATTTCAGCTTACTGCTGCTTTTGATGTCTTGCAAATTGGCCTTTGGGTATTCTAGTGGGCAGATTTCCTTCCTGTAAAATTCCAAAAATACTGTTTTTAATTCATATGACCTGTGTGTTCTCATGAATACGGTTATTCTGATGTTGCTTTAACCTTGTGCACCATGGCAAATGTTTACTTCCTCTAAAACTCCCTCCCCAGTTTGCTTCCGTTTTACACGCTCAAGGCCAGTCTATTCTAAAAGAGATATGTAATCTTGTGTCCTTGCTCCTAGACTTAGAAATGTCATGGCTATCATTGCTTCAGTTCAACCCCAGATCCCTTGGGTGGCCCAGCTCAGCAGAGCTTGTTTTCCTTCATGTGCTGCTTAGTTATTGTTGGGGCTGCTGAACTCACTTTTTCCTTCCCAGTGCCTCTTGAAACCCAGCCATCTTTCCCCACAGGAGAGTAAGCCCCTGCTGATAGGAATCTTCCCATGTGCCACATGCACACAGCGGTTTGCCAACGTGGATGGCTGCCAATGGTTTTCTCCTAGTTGCAAGTTTATTTTCCCTGGATGGCAGTACTGTGCCATACAGGTGGTCCGTGACACACCAGGCTCCCCATTGATAGACGCTTCTTTGTGGAGAAGTGCCTCTGGCGTACTTGGGGTTCCCACAGACATATGTGACAGTTGAATAAGTGAAAAAATATTTTCATATTTTAGTGATTTTTCGTTTATTCTGCAGCAGAAGGATGTGTCAATATTAGTGTATGCTATAGGCCCCTCAAGAGGTAACAGATTGCTCCAGCCCCAGGGGGGCTTCACTGGCTGTTACATCAGACCTGGAGCCACCAGAGAGCCCCCTATAGGCAGCTACCCATGATTGGCCTGTTAATGGAAGTGTTAAGGATTCCACACTATGTACCCCTACTTTGTAGGGCATGGCATAGGTCCCTGGCTAATTCTGTGAAGCAGGGAGAACGGGCACCTTCCTATAACTGCACGTTAGGGAGCTATACCTCTCTCTCCCCAACTTCCCACTTCTGATAAAATGCTACAGCCTTTAATCTTCTGCCCATTTTTAAAAAATTGAAATTGTATTGACTTACCTCCTTCACCCTATGTGACTTTCTCTCTCCAAAATCACAGGGCAGGCCTCCTATCCTATAATCTGAGTGCTACCTCTAAAAAGGTTTTTCACACTGTGGGTTACTAAGATCATCTTAGTGAGTCATGATCAACATTTTAAAATATTGAATACAACGGAGTAGAAAATACAATACATGCTCATACTGAGGTAAGTATTGTTTTGAGAAAGCCATGTTTAAACTGTATATGTGTATGTATATGGATATTCAGCATAAATCTGATTTTTTAATGTAGATCGTGGTCAAGTCTGGAAGCCCCTGATTGTAGAGCCCTATCTTCTACCTTAGTCTCAAAGTATCTGCCATTCGCATCAGCTTGCCTTTAAAGTTGGGCCAGCTCCTCCTCTGCAAAGCCTCAATTGTGTGGAACCTTCCTTAATTACATGGGCCTTGGGCACTGCCAGGTCTTAATCATGAAAGACAGATTAAATTACGGTCACACTGCATGTTCTAAGGTAAGGGGTGTACTCATGGGCTTCAGATTTTTTTGAGTTAAGACAAATTGGTCTTCTATTAATTCTTGGTTAATAAGAAAATTCAATTTAGCCCAGTATGATGCTCTGTAAGCATATTGGATATTCAAGGCTTTTCTCTGGAATGCTGGGGTTTAAGGTATACAGCAAGCAGGGACTTTGCTGGGGAAAGGCTTTAAGTGTCTTTTCTTTTAATGCTTTAATAGGTAGAAGCCTCCTAGTGTACATGGAGAAATACATTTAGCTATCTTTACGACACCCTTTGCCTCTGACCAATTTTATGGAGAAGGAATTGTTTTAGCAAACTCTCCCCAACCACATCTAGAAAGTCTCCTCAAAGGCATATTTATTTAGTCTTTAGAAGGGACTTCTCATGTGATAATGAGATGAGAATAGCAGCAGCTCTGGGTTATTGAGCATTTAGTGTTAGCCACAGACCTAAGTGTTTTACTTCACATTATTTCATCTGAACCTTGTAACAGCCCCCTGAGGTGTCTGTTGTCATCCCCCTTTTACAGAGAAAAAATAAATAAACTGGGTACTAAGGAAGTTATGTAACTTGTCCAAGGTCACATACCTGTGAGTGGTGGAGAAGGGATTCCACTGAGTCTAGCACACAAGTCCAGCACTCACATGCTATGTAGGATGGCCCCTTTACATCATCTGATTTGGTTCTTATATTTTCCCTTCTGCCTGAAACATTTCCTTTTGTTCATCCCCAGCCATCAGAATCCATTCTATCTCGTAGGCCCTGGTTTGAATCCTACCTTTTGTGAAATCTGTTTTTGCTTCTCCTAGTGAGAAGTGATTTCCCGCTGTCTGTACTCTTGTGGCACATGGTTGTCTCTCTCGTGGCACGTCACATCCTGCCCCATACTGGGTTATTGTTAGATGTAAATATGACCTGTTCTCGGGTTACGGTTCTTATGGGATGGTTCTATTGCTTCTTCTTTGGTTTGGGTGAGAATGTATGCACTGTCTTCATCAGTGGGGTCTGCTTTGGCAACTTCAAGTTCAGGCTTAGTCTTTCCCTCATCTCTGAGCAGTGATTCATATCCTAAAGGGATGAGAATATTTCTTTTTTCTCACTTTCATTGTAATTGCCACATTTCATATGACGACCACTTATTTTCTAATTGTGATTCTATTTACCAGAATTCTTCTAGATTTTTCTAGATTCTTCTTTCTGGATCCTCCTAGAAAACTCAGCCATGAATGGAATAGGATTTTTAAAAATATATGCACAAGCAAAAATGGAAAGTTTTGTACTACAATGGATCTGTCCCATATTTTACTGTCATTTATCTTCATGGGTTTTGAAACGGAACGAGGAGGATGCCAGGAGAAGCAGAAGTAGGTTTAAAACATGTTGGTGTCAAAACTGAATTTTCATTGCATTTTAGAAGCCTGAAGGTAATTGAAATTTAGTTTTTCAAGATTGAATGTTTAGGGTGCCTTTCTTGTAGGGGAAGGGAAACTACCATTTCTTTAGCCCCTTCTCTGTGCTGGACTCCACATTTAACATGTTTCTACTTCTCCTGGCCTCTTCCTCACCCCCTTTCAAAACTCATAAATATCATAATAGCGAAATATGAGAACAAAAGGGCAACTCCCAAGATTGCATCTTATTGTGTTTACAGATATGGAAACTGAGGCTCAGTGAGATTGTACTCAAATCAGCTAGGTACTTACTACCTATCTGATAAAGCCTGAAATGGAACCCAGGCCGACTTTACCCCAAAGCTCTTTGTCCACAGCATTTACTGTTCAAGGAGAAGCCTGGACATTTTCTGTTTGTGATGAGAGAGACACTTTCAGTGGACATCTCCTCAACAAGCAAGCCCTTCCTCCCCTTGCCAAGGCTGACTTGATTAAATCACATATTCATTAAGAAGAGTCACTATTTTGTTGCCTTTTAAAGGTATTTTCTCTCTTAAAATGCTAACATTTACAGAATATGCATTTAAAATGAAATTGTAAGAAGTCTGGCATTTACTGTGTGGGAAGGAAAGATTGGAGAAAGATCTATCTCATGTTTCTCAAATCACATTAAGTAGGAGATATCTTCCTATGAGCTGAGGCTGATTCTGCTTTGGAGAGTGAATAACAGTGGTTAGCAGTACATTTCTTGAGCACTTGTATGTTTTGGGCACAACACTAAGCACTTTAGCTATATTTCATTTAATACCCACCACACCTCTGTGAGATTGGTTATCCTCATTTACATGAGGTAAGGGACGCTTTGCCCAAGGTCCTCTGTTAGGTATTCACGGGAGCTGGGTTTTGTGCCTGGTCAGATTTCAAGCCAAAGTCTGTGCTCAGTCTTTCTGCTAGAGGATTTGTGTGTAGAATCTTGGCCTTGGATACTTGGTACACAGCCTCCCAGTGGGAGGTCTCAAGTATGTTTGCAGCATGATTAATGCCCAGAGTGCAGCCCCCTCTCTAAGAATTTCTACTGTCTACAGTTCTGAAGAGAGGCTTTGAACTTTCTCAAGTGAAGCTTTTCCCTTCCAGGTGTGTGTGTGTAGTTGAAGAACAAAGAAGACTGTATGATACTAGTAATGCAAGTTCCCTTGGGAAGGCATGTATGTTGTTCTTAACTTGCTGAACCTATTATTGCTTATCTTTACCTTCAGGGTGGCGTTGACAGAGTTAACTATGATGAAAGGAGTCCAAACCCCTCTCTGAAGGAAGTAGCTGTCCTCTGACCATCTCTACCCAATAGCGGGGTTCTCTCTGTGATGCCCTTCTCTGGTATACCCTGAAACTGAAATCTGTAGAAAAGAACTATGTGCCTCTTTCCTCCTCCTTCCTTTCACTCTCCCCTCTTAATTCACTTGCTGATCCTTTCTTTAAATTTTGTTCATGTACTCCTTCAAACTCTCACAGACTATCAGGTCTGAATTTTGTCTAATGGTGTGTAATTTTCACGGTGCTTTCCCGTTTTGTCCCCATGGTGCAGACATTATCTTCATTTTGCAGATTGGAGGTTGAGGCTCACAGATCTTAGCCAAGATCACAGCAAAGGTAGGATGAAACAGAGAGTAAATAGGTATCAGAAAAGGAAAGAAGAAATGCTTTTCTCCTGGAATCTCCTCTCCTTGTAGTCTTTTGGAAAGTCCTCTTACCATTTTTTCTCAGGCCTTAGGAAGTCTTTCTCCACTAGCTGATGCCTCATGCTGCTACTGCCTCTTCATTTTCATTACAAAGTATAAAATCATTATTTCACTTAGGTACAAAGAGCTCTCCTCCTTTTGCAGTAGATACTTGTCATGTTTCTCCTGAAAGCCATTAACAATTTCTGTTTTTCTGTTTCCAGCATGCTCTGGGGTGTGCATTTGTGTTGCCAGAGTGAATTTGCAGCTTCTCTTTGACCCTGTCTGCAGTGGTTCCCAGAGATTAAAGGGAGCACACCTCAAGGTTATTTGTATGATTAAATTGAGCAGCTGTGGCTAGGACATTTCAAGATTGAACTTAGGATTCAGGGTGACTGTGACTAATTGAAAAACTCAACAAAATAATGTTGAATAAGGACAAGTGGACAATACCATCACGAGAGGAAAAAAGCCACCCAGTCTCCCAGTGGGTATTTATAGGACAATTATGCTTTGCTCATTACTGTGCTGAGTACCGAGGTTGACTCAGAAAAAGCTGAGGGGTTGTCTCTACTCGTCGAGAGTTTAAAATCTAGTTGGAGAGAAAAGACCTAAACACACAAAACAAATAAGGAAGGAAGAAATGACCATAAACAGTGGCCTTTGTAATCTTTGGTGCTCAGAGAAATTGACTTAAATGCAGCAAAATTCAGAGGATGAAAGATTCAAGAAGAAACAACCTCTGACCTAACCAAGGATCCTGCTACTGAGAAGATGCACATGTAAACGATTGAGATAGAGTGTAATCCCATAATACAAACAGCTACAAGAGTAAGCAGCTGGAGGACAGTGGTCAAAAGCATAGACTGCAGTGATGCTGCTTGGGTTCAAATCCTGACCCTGGCATTTCCTGATTGTGTAATCTTGGGCAGTTTATTTAACCACTCCTTACCTCCATTTCCTCGTCTGTAAAATGGGGAGTAATAATCCTACCTCATGGGAGGTAGGATTATTATAAGGATTGAATAAGTTGGTACATGCTTCCAAGAGTTCCTAGCCCATGGCAGTGCTTCGTATGCTGTGGTGATAGTGATGATGATGGTGTCAGTGACCAGCAGCCCGGAAAGGGGAGAGAACCTCTGCTGGGGAAGAATGGGATGGAGAGTGGGGAAACTTGCACAATGGGTCCTTAGCAAAGTTTCTTAAATATCCGGGCAGATGACGAGGAAAGACACAAAATTACATGATAGGTTGGGAAGGAGGCTGCAGCTTATTGGGTATTGTTGCAGCATCAGATTTGAGTATAAGGGATTTAAATCCTGGGAGAAGATATAACCCCACATCGGGCTATAAAGGATGGGTAGAACATTAGTAGTTGAGGAGGAGGGCTTTTCAGTATGAACGAAGGTATACAGTTGGGCTGTTTGTTCAGATAAATATAAAAGAGGATGTGTAAATAAAGCAAAAAAAGCCACAAGGGGGGGCATGTGTCTGCATTGTGGTTGGTAGCTAAGACTCGGCAGAAAGTACTTACTACTAAAACATCACATTGAGATTTAGCCTATATTAAACTAAAATCTCCCCAATTTTACTAAGAAAAGCAAAATTGTTAGAATGGAAGTTGGGTGTGACAGGAAAAAGATCAGTTCCAAGGGCACTAAGTATAGGTTAAGGAACGAAATTTTTAAAAATTTAAGTCAGGGCCGGGCGCGGTGGCTCATGCCTGTAATCCCAGCACTTTGGGAGGCCAAGGCGGGCAGATCATGAGGTCAGGAGATCGAGACCATCCTGGCTAACACGGTGAAACCCCATCTCTACTAAAAAAAAAAAAAAAAATAGCTGGGCATGGTGGCGGGTGCCTGTAGTCCCAGCTACTCATGGCGTGAACCTGGGAGGCAGAGCTTGTAGTGAGCCGAGATTGCGCCACTGCACTCCAGCCTGAGCAACAGAGTGAGACTCCGTCTCAAAAAAAATTTAAAAAATAAAATAAAATAAACTAGTTTTTGCTTTGGTGGTAATGAATGAGAGATAATGGGAAGGAGGGCCCGAAAGGGTGGTATCTTGCCTGTAAAAGACCAACAAAGTAAATCTCTGGGGTTTCTGGAATCCTGACAATGCCCTGTGCTTCTCTCACTCTGACACTATGAATGTTGCTTTCAGTGCAGGGTAGATGGCTTCAGTGGGTATAATAAAATTAACGGGGCCCAAACTCCCCCTTCTTCCCAAACTGCCCTGACCTCAGTAAACTATGCACAGGAGAGAGGTTTTGTTTCAGCAGGTGATGTATAGGCTAAAATTATTCTGAGTCACCTGTTTGGGGGAACATTTTGCTGAGAAGTGCTGATTCTTCTGACCTTGAGCTTAAGGAATAGCAGCACTGTTGTTTTGGTGACAATCTAGGATGTTAAATCTTTATTTCAACCTTGTGAGACCAGAGAGCTGATTGGGAATGAGGAGAAAGCACACTAGTATCAAAATAAATCCTGATGTAGTTTACCATAGCTTGTTTTTTCAGATAATGAGTGTCCCTTTTGATTTATATCTTTTGCATTTCCTTAATGAATTTTGATTTTCAGAATAAATTAACTATTGTCACTATATACAGTCCTGATAAGGCTGACCTTGTTCCCCAGGGACTCTTTTACACTCCCCAACCCCCATCCATAATAGAAGTTGTTTAGATGCCTTTAAAGGTGACATTTTGAAGCGATCTGTGGGGATGAATAAATGACGTGGATTCTAGCCCTGGCTCTGCCTCTAACTCACTGTGTTATCTTAGGCAAATATTTTGCTTCTCCAAGCCTCAATCTTTTCATTTGTAAAATTGTGAGGGCTGGACTAGGAGATGATGTTGATGAAGATAATAGCTAACATTGATTGAATGCTTCTGATGTACCAGGTGTGATTCCAAGTACTTTATATATGTCAATTTGTTTAATCCTCCCATCAGCCTTGCCAGGTAGGTCTTGATCATCATTGACTCCCCGTTACAGATGAGGGAATGCACACACACAGGTCACTTGCCAAAGGTCTCCCAGGTGGTAAGTGGTATAGAACAGGATTATTCTAACCCAGGAAGACAACCCCTAAGCCTGCTCTCATAGCCACTGTGGCCTCCTGCCCCTCACTGTCTTGCTGCCGACGGCGATGTCTAATGTGGTATACAGTGAGGGTTTAGAAAATGTCATGACATCAGTATTGGCAGTGAGGTCACCCCACCCATCTGCACTCATACACCAACACCAGTTTGCGCCTACTCAGGCTGCTCATTGCTACTGTGATGTGTGGCATCACTTCAGTTGGTTGGCGTGGGGATGGGGGCAGCCTTGGAGCCCTTGCTAATTCCCAGGAGCTTCTAATTCTGCTGCTTTGTGAGCCCATTGCTTCCTGGCTGGGTCTGTCCCCCTTGACAGGGTCCCCACAGTAATCCTGTGGCAGACCTGCAAACAAAGGAGTTGACAAATTTTATGCCTCTTCCAAGAGCTCAATTTAAAACAACAGCTGCTCTTGCTGATTTGCAAATGAATGACAAAGCTGTGTACCAGTAGTCCCAGCTACTTGGAAGACTGAGATGGGAAGATGGCGAGTTCAAGCCCAGCCTGGGCAAAATAGCAAGACCCCCGTCTCCAAATTAATTACATTTGTATTCAAGGGATTATTTGAAGGAAAAAAAAGAAAATGACAGCTAATAACAGCAAACTTTCTCTTGAACAGTGAGCATAGAAGGGGCTTTGCAGAAAGTAAGGAGATTAGTATTTTCTAGCTGCAAAACGACACTTACTTTTCCCCAAAGCCAGAGCAAACCTCTGCATTTATAATTGTCTAGAAGCTTAACAGAATGAAAGACTCTCTCAGGAGGCAATTCAGAACATAAAAGGATTTTGGACAGTACAGATTCTTGGTAGCAGGCATGGCTGTGGAAATACTTGGAAGCACTCAATAATAACAAAAATAATAAAAATAACAATGGGAAAACCACTGCTTTTGTTTGACATTTCCTGTTTACCAGGCCTGAATGCCTGGCTAGTATATTAGAGAAATTATCTATTTAAACCTTTCATCAGCACTATGAAATAATAGTCAGTTTACATATGAGGAATCTGAAAGTATAGAGTAGTTTTCTGGGTGCCTGCACAATTTATGTTTCAGTTAAGGTACTTCTTGTCAATTACCTGGCAGTGAATTACTGACCTGATAAATTCCAGACTTATTGGTCAGACAGACTTAAAACTCTGGTTTTTAAACTAGTAATAGTTGGTGTACTTTCTATTAAAAAAAACTTGTAAATACATTAAAACTTTGGAAAAAGTCATCTGGCAAAAAGTATAGATCCAATACCATAGAGCTTTTCTATAATATCTTTTACACGTTCATTAAAGAAAGAAAGGCTGCAGGATTTTGTGGCAGACAGGATGTGGCTATGGCTTTGGTTACTAAATTTTGTTGCAGGGTTGGCTCCTACAAATATTAATGTGTGCAGCTGTGGGATTTTGTGAAGGTAGTGTTGGTTTTTACTCTTTCCCTGAAGTGGCAGTGGAATAGAGTAGAAATATTAGGAGCAGTGAATGCATGTAAAACAGGGGTTCTTAGCAGGGGCATGTCAGAAACCAAAGGAGGAAGGTGTATGTAGTTGGAGAAAGTGCGCTCGCAGTTACCATTGCTTGGAAGAACTTGTGAAATGCCAGATAATCTTAAAGGAGGGCATCAGCTATTCTATGCTTACCAAAAGTTGAGAAGCTCTAATTACCTCCTTGTTCAAGTGAATGATGATGTGTAATTTACATGCTATAATTATATGCATTCATGTGGAGTGGAATGTCCCCAAATTTCAAAAATTGCATTAAGGTGATAGAATTTAGGGATGATATTTATTTTAAAATTCTGCCTTTAAGAACGAGACTGTGCAAACACAGGTGCAATTATGTACTTCATTGCTTTTATCTGTACTTCTGGGACACTTGTGTCTTCATATTGCCAGATGCTGGTGGCCACAGGAAAACAGGTTGTCTCAGTTCATGGTCCCTCACTGAGGTCAGAGCTTAAATTTCCCGGTGTTCCACTTAGGAAGAACGGTGCTAATGTGTATCTTTTAAGGTAACTCAGCCTGAAAGCCATCTGACTTTCAGTGAGAATGAGGGGTACACTAGGGGAGAAAATAGGCATCAAAGTTTGGAGAGGGCTGTGCTGCCTATAGATTTTCTTCTAATTATATTCATCCAGAAATGCATACTTTTAAAAAAAGTATGCTCACTATTCTTTTAACACAGAAGTTTCTACTGGTTGGTTTTGCTAGTTACAATCCTTTAGCTAAGCTCTGTAAAATTATTCCCCCACTTTGATTAAAGGGATAGAACACATGCAGTTAGTACATAAACCCTCATAGTACATTTGTCCTGAGTTTTACTGAAATATCTTTTAGTCTGTATTTTTAGTAGAGATGAGGTTTTACCATGTTGGCAAGGCTGGTCTCGAACTCCTGACCTCAGGTCATTCACCTGCCTTGGCCTCCCAAAGTGCTGGGATTACAGGCATGAGTCACCATGCCCAGCCTTGTCTGTGATACAAAATTTTGTGTCACAGAATTCTATTTTTGACACTATTACTTTCTAGAAGGTACCAAACATACTGATAAAATAAGCATTTATTGAGTATGTACTATATTTAGGACACCATACTGGGTGCTCCTGGAATTGTAAAACACAATGATTTGGTCCCTAACCTCAATTGTTTGCATGCTATTAAGAGGACAAGATGGACATTTGTGAAGTTTCAAGACAAATTGAAACTGTAATCTGCAAAGCAACATAATTGTGGCAGCATTAATTGAACAGGCTTTCTTTTAGCCCTGTTATGTTTAGTCCTTATTCTCATGGTTTGATTATGGAAGAGTCCAAGATGCTGGATGTTAGTCACAGATTGAACGAGTCCTGTGGTTCCGGCAGCTTGTCAACCCTGGTTCCTATACATTTGGATAATGTTAATAAATTCATTATTCAGGGGAGCTTGTAGTGTAGCGAACCAGGTTGAGCACAAGTCAGATACACAAAATACAATGAACTATACCAAGTAACCAAGCAAACTAACTTATAAAAGTTCCTGGCATGGTGTAGTCAAAATGACTTGGCCTGTGATTAAGGACATTGGGTTTTTGCTTTGTCTTGGTCCCTAACAGACTGTGGGACATAGGGAAATACTTAACTTTCTCTGTGCCTGCATTGTCATCTTGCATTGGGTATCCTAATTACGTGAGCCTCATGGGATTATTATGAATATTAAATACAATTTTATGAATGAATATACTTTATAAACTATAAAGCAGCTTACAAATGTTAGAGGATATTTTAATTTCACTTGTTGCATAAAATCCCACCTCCTGCTGTCTCTGATTATTATATAATAACATTTTTCCACTTACTCTTTTTCTGCTTGTGTTTTGAGGTTCTCCCTCACAATACACTGCAATCAAAATAAAGATTATTTGCATCACCACATGTGTCCCCTCCTATCATTCCTGACCCCTTCATGGACAGTCACTATTAGGATTTCTATCACTGTAGCTTAGTTCAGGCATTTACATTTATTTATTATTTAGAGTGGGGTCTTGCTCTGTTGCCCAGGCTGGAGTGCCGTGGCACAATCATGGCTCACTGTAGCCTCAAACTCCTGGGCTCTAGTGATTCTCCTGCCTCACCCTTGGAGTAACTAGAATTACAAGTGTGTGCCACCATGCCTGGCTAATTTTTAAAATTTTTGTCATAGTGACAGGATCTCACTGTGTTGCCCAGGCTGGTCTCAAACTCCTGGCCTTAAGCAATCCTCCCGCCTCAACCTCTCAAAGTGCTGGGATTACAGGCGGGAGTAACCACACCCAGCCAGACATCTGCATTTTAACATTAGCCAGGCATGGTGGCACAAGCCTGTAATCCCAGCTACTCTGGAGGCTGAAGCAGGAGAATCACTTGAGCCCGGGAGGTGGAGGTTGCAGTAAGCTGAGATCATGCCATTGTACTCCAGCCTGGGTGGCAAGAGCAAAACTCTGTCTCAAAAAAAAAAAAAAGAAGAAGAAGAAGTAGTAACAGATGCCAATATTATGTTATTCCTGTTAGGTAAGGAGGGTCCCTGGTGTAATCCCAAATTTGCTTGCTTTTTAATTTACTATATTATTTACTTTTTAAACATTTATTTTTATGAATATCCTCTAGCATTTTGGAAGGCACTTACTTTATATACTGTTGGTCCGCAGGCCCTTTCTTCACCCCAAATGAGTATGTTAACAAACTGTGACACAGTGTGACACCTCTTCTTATGCTGTATTGTCCACATTGACACATTTCTCGTGACCGCCAAGCCCTCATTCTTGCATGGGAAGAGTCCCTACTGCAGTAATGTTAGCCACTTGCTGAGCTCACAAGTCAGAAGGGGGGTGGTGGTTCAAGATGTGGTGAGAGGCTTGGTGATGGTGAAAGGATGTCCAAAGGATCCTGCCAATGCCATTGGAACATTTAAGAGAGACCTACTTTGAATGGTCCATACAGTACAGTGAGTTTGGCAACAAGCCCAGTTCCTTCAAGAGAGTGTCTTCATTTATTTGAAGTCACTTGGCATGTAGCCTTATGTGGTCAAGGACCTAAGCCACACTTTTGGGAGGAGCTGAGGGAAGGTTCTGGCCTCCTGGGAGTTGCCAGTATTGCACCCTCCCTCTAGGCCCCCTGGTTAGCCAACCAGAGCTTCTGTTCCCTTGCTGCTACAGGCTGCTTGTGGCTACCTGAGTTGGCTTTCCCCAGGGTCCCTTTGGGACAAAGGGTTGTGCTGTTAACAGGTCTATCACCAGTTTTCTGATGCTGTACAGGATGCAGTGTTTAAAGTCAGGCTGAACACATAGGCTGCTTCACAGTCCCTATCCTTTATTTCAGGAGGAAAGGGATAGCCAAGTCTCACAGTGACGGGCATGTTAATCAGTGGGTTGCCCGGCTCACAGCCTTTTCTGACCATCTGTTCTCCTAGCACTTGCTGATAAGATGGGGCATTGGGACATGGCCCTGCCCTCATCACAGCTGATGGCTTCCTAGAGGTCACCTGACCTGAGACGGGCCCCTCAGATTCTCTCTTCCATGAATTTGAAATTAATGTTCAAAGCTGCTCATCAGTCTCTGTTGGATGTTTGAATCGGGAACGCTCTAGTGGGAGGCCTTTGTACAGAGAGAGCCAGTGTGCATAGATAGAGAAGAATGCAGCTGATGTGCAAGAGAGGTACATCCCAGAGCCCTGGCTTATAGGAAGGGTAGCTCCTCTGGCTTCCTGTCCCAGGAAGTGCCAGCGGCTTGTGCTTCCCACAAGATGCCTGTGGCCCTCAGGAAGCCCCTTGCTCAAGGTGGCTTGTATCATCTCTTGCTAGTAGCCACATGATCTGTGGTTAAGATACTTTACGTCTGAACAATGGGAGGCAAAATGAGTTGAGAGAACGGTTTAGTAAAAATAATATCAATTGATGTAAGAGGTCAGAATATAGCCATTGTGCCTGCTGGTCCATCCTACCAGCAAGCCAGTGCAGTCCTTGGTCACAGTCACTCACAGTGTATGCCAGGGCTTCAGACAGCCCCTGGCTGTGAGTGAAGACATATGGTAAGAGCCAGTGGCTTTCCTTTGCCCAGGAAAGCATGTCCTTGGCCATAACTTCTGTGGAGCACAGGTGGGACTCAACCATTCTGGCCCCTTCGTTGCTGCTTTAAAGAGTGGTCCCTGGGCCAGTCACTTTCAGCTGACACTGTCAGAGGGGAAGGATTTCTGCTTCTTGCTGAGAAGCCTTAGCTTTCTAAAATAAGTTGTTCTGGTGACTCTTGGGGAAGGAAGAGGCTTACATCACTGGACTTTGAGTTGAGGGACCTGATTACCAGGTTATACTTTTCTGGACTTCTCATTTGTCTAAGACCACAACAGTCATATTTGTTTCTAAGCACAACGTGGAAGGAATGCAACAGCCTTTGATGTTGGTTCCAAACTTGACTATTGCATCTCTCTAGCCTTTTTTACATGTCAGGCTCCCTGCCCAACCTCTCCCATCTCATGCCCTCTTAGCAACCTCAGAAACCAAAGAAAAATGCCCTGTTAATGTGTCCTCCATGAGAACTATTTGCAATCAAAGCACTCTTTCTGATCATATTTCATTATCAGAAATGTGATTTTATACACACACACACACACACACACACACACACACACGCACACAGAGTTAATGACAATCCCCATGAGGGACTCATCTCTTTTCAGGGAGCAGATGACTGGGGATGCAGATAAGGTGTTCCCAAAGTCTTAGAATACATGGTAAAAATGTCAGTCATAAGAGGTATGTGGAAAATCTTAAGCACATTCAGAAGAGGATGAAATGATTATCGTCTTTGAGTGTCAGGAAAGGCCTCTTGGTGGAAAGGACATCTTCGTTGTGCTTTGAAAGGCAGGTAGGACCTGGCAGGGCAACGATGGGGCAGGAGGGCTGAGCAGGTAGAGCCCCGCATGTATCCTGCAGGAGCAAGCTTGATGGTTGTGCTGCCTCAGGGTCCAAAGTGGAGTTGTATTTGCCCTCATAGCCATGTAAGGAGCTATGTAATTTTCTATAGGAATACATCTCTGGTGCAATATGCCATTACTAATAGCACCTTATTAGACACTTCCTCTTTTTAGTTCCAATATACATCAGGTTTTTGACAGAATCCTTGTCTATATGTGAAAAGTATGAAGGTTGCTCCTATAGCTTTTGTAAATTTATCTTTAACCAGCTTCACTGATTCTTAAAGTCATCCAGGATTTCTGACTCTAAGCGACGTAGAGTGTATTTGCTTATGGAAAATAGAAGAATTAAAATAATAAGGCAAATACTCCTTCCAGTGCCATATCCTCTTTTAAAGAACACAGCTCGTTTTCATTGCAGCCCCATTACACTGAACAGGCTTTTCTCTTGCTCTTAATGTGACAAAATTATATGACCTATCGCTTCCTTTGAAGATCAAAGGAAGTGAAACTCCAGATCTGGGAAAATGGTTTCCCCAGTTCCTGTGCTGTTAAAGCTCCTATTCATCCATGTATGAAAATCCAGGGAGATAATTGGCTAGCAAAGGCCAGCCAATTGGCTAGCACAAGGCTTCAGGGACAATAGTCAGAATGAGAACAGGTTTTGAAAAACAGTGCAACTTAGCCCTTCCTGCTGGATTTCCAGCCGTAGGACTTCTGTCCCATGGTTGCATCCAGAGTCTCTATGGGGCTGCCCAGAAAGCTGTTTACCTTCTGTTGTAAGGTAACCCTCCCAAGGCAACCCACTCCATTTTGGGCAGTGTCTATTATGTAATGAGCCAAAAATCTGTTTCCCTATAGCTTTCCCTAATACTGGCTTAAATATAGATTTTTGAGGACTGGCCTAGAAACAAGCCACCATGTATAACACGGTTTCTCAACGAAAATACCTTTTGAGTTTCAAACAAGTAATGTACAAATAACCCGGAACACAGCCCAGTTCATAAAATGGAGCATGCCCAATAAGGGGCACGGGAGGGTCCAGCCCAGGAAAGGAGAAGGGCAAAGACCAGCGCCCCCAGGGTCAGTTTGTAGAGTCCATTTCTTCCCACTCTGCCTTTACCCATGTTTCCTGGCTATTGACAATTAGAAACTGCCCAAGAAACCTCGCTGTGGAAATTGGTTCAGGGTACTGGTTTCCTCATAGCTCACTTGTAGGAAGCCCTTAGGCAGCATAAAGAAGACCAGGCTTCTCTTTAGCGCTCACCTACCTAGAGGAGAGGGTCAGTGACTGGGTAATATTGGACAGAGGAACTCAGCCCTTGGCCTTGACTGCTGTTACTTACACTGCCACAAGAGGCAGAGTATCATAATGACCAGGAAAACTGCCTTCGAGTTGGACAGAAATTGGACTCGGGGCTGTACCACTTCCTAGCTTTGTGACTTTGAGCAAGCTGCTGAAAGTCAACAACCGAAAGCCTCAGGTTTTCATCTGCGAAACAGAGATTAAGAATAAATGTGATGAAGCGTACAAGGAGCACAGTACTGCTCAATAAATGTCATTTATCACACACAGACACGGTTAACTGTGTTTCCAGACTGTGCCCTTCGTTCGTGAACAACCAATCAAATCCCCCTCCCAGGCTGTGGGGTAAGCAGATATGATGCAGCTGCCTTATCTGGTGACTCAGCCCATCGCTTTTGGTTAGAGCTACTTTGAAAGGAAATTCCACAGTTTCAGAGTGGGTTCTCCTCATGTATGTTGCACCTGTGGTCTCTTGTTTGTCTTCTCAGGGCCCAAACCAGAGTACTTAAGTTTCTTAAGCTTTTATTTTACAATGTGCTTGGTGGAAAACCAATACTCAAGACACTACAGTTTTCCATATGTTTGTCAAGCTTTATTGGTTCTTCAGATCAGTCCTCCCACAGGTTTGTTCCTGGTCCTTATGATGCTGAACATTTCTGGTTCACCTTGACATATACATGAAGATCTTTATTTCCCATACTGGCTTTTAAAGTATCAAACTATAGCTTGGAGTGGAACATGCTTTCATTTCTATAGATTTACCTGCTTGAAGGAGGGAAATAATGGATAGCCTTTTAAAATAAATGAATTATTGGCCATGCCTATAGATCTTATTTATTTTTAATTATGGCAGCCAAATTCTCAGGGTTGATTCAAGGACAAGTCAGTGCCAGGATGGATGACGCTGGCTTATGAACTCTTATTGTGGAAGAGTTAGGAGTAAGGAGTTGAAGAGAAAGAACCTTCTACAGACAGGCTAAAGAGGACATTAAAAGAAAGCAGTGGTGGAGGGTCAGGGCTTTGAGTAACTGTTCTGCCATTTAGTGGCAATGACCTTGGGCATGTTTCATAGGGTTATTAAGAGGATTGAGCCAGATAAAGCATTAAAGCACTTAGCATAGTGCAGGGCACATAGATAGTAAGCACCTCGGTTGTACATTTTTTAAGAGAGAGGGAAATCTTACATAAATGCTGTTCGTTATCTTGGCTCCTAACCATCAGCTACAGACCTTATAGAGTTATAGGATATTAGAGCTTCAAATTACTTTTCTATTAGTGGTGATGGATTAGAAGGAACCATTCCCATGCTTTCTCATTTAGTCCCCCTTGTGGCCAAATGCAGACATTTATGAAGCAATGTGCTGGATTAGAAGCAATTGGCCAAAGAACAGGTTTTTATCTGAGTGCAACTGCCAGGGCCTTACAGTAAGCAGTCAGGCCCACCATTTAGCCTCCTTGATGCAGTGCTAGTGACAATAGACTTTATGCCTCCAAAGCTCATACTTACTTACCTGCCTGCTGTCTTGTATTTGGTCAGTTAGCAAATATTTACTGAGCCCCTCCTATGAGCAGGCATTCATCTTGGCACTAGGGATACACCCATGAATAGGACAAAAATCCTGCCCTCACAGAACTTAACATTCATTTTGGTAGACAAAGTGAGTAAGGTAAATAGTGTACAAAGGTGACAGATGCAATGGCGAAACATAAAGCAGGAGCCCTGTGGGGGAGTAGAATTCTGGTTTCAAATAGGGTCATCAGGGAAGGGCTCATGGAGGAGCAGAGACTTGAAGAAATGAGAGATCTTGGAATTCCAGGCAGAAGGAAGAGCAAGTATGAAATCTCTGAGGCAAGGGCATGCCAAGAGTGTTGAGGGTGAGCACAGAGACCTGTGAGGCTGCAGCAGAGTGAACCAGTGAGGGCTGCAGGTCAAGTAGGGCCTGCAGGCCAGGATAAGAACATTGACTTTCTCTCTGAGAGATGAAATGTTGTGGGAGGATTTTGAGCAAAGTCATGATATTATTGGACTTAGGTTTCAGCAGGATCACCTCAACTGCTGTGTTGAATAGAGAATGGGGGCAAGGGTGGATGCAAGGGGAGATGGAGGCTTGGCCTAGTGGTAGAAGTGGTGAAGTGTCCTCTTTGTGTTTTTCTGAAATGTCTGATTTTTGGGGGGCCAAAAACATATTACTATTACCTTAAAGTTATTTTCTTTCATGGTGCTCTGTCAACATTAGACATCTGAATTTTCCCTGTACATTGCATTTAGTAGCAGTACCACATATATATGCAGTATGGACATATGAGTGTTGAAGGGAAAGCTAATTAAGTCACTAATACAAGTTTTTAATTTTTTTTTTCCCTAAATCACCCCAGGAGAAAGTTAGGATCATTGAAAGGAGAATCCTACCTTACTATTTATATGAGAATCTTGCTCTTGAACACTGCATACATGCTTTCTTTTCCAGGTTTTTCCACATTTAATAGTAGGTCCTCTTCTAACATTATGTTTTATTGGCTCCAGTTTCACCTGAAAGGAGGCATGAATTCTTCAAACCACCCCACCCCCATCACACCCCATCTATGCATAGCCACATAAAGCGTGGGAATTCAGTGACTTTTTTGCCATCTGAGTTCTAGCTTCTTCCTGTGTATAAAGTATTTATTAGGACTATGGTTTTGGTTTCAGTATTTTGAAGATGATAATCCTATATATAAATTATGCAAAGAAGATTCTCCCTTTTGAAAATAATGGAACTCCAGGAAAGCCAAATATGTTCAACATAATTACGAGAAAGGAGTGTGTCACTGTCAGATTGGCATTTATGGAAGAATTGTTACCATTCGTTTTTCCAGATTCATTCCCATCCAAAATTCACGAGGACACAGTCACTAAAAGGGAGCTGAATTTGAAGAAGAGCTTATCACTAAGATTCATTCTATATTTATTGAGCTCCTACTAGATGCTCCAGAGGTACACTGTACTATAGGCACAGTGACTGGCTTTCAGATTGAAAGCTGAGAATCACTGTCAGACAAGCAGTGATTCTGTTTAGATGCATATTAAGACAGAGTGTTTGAATAGCGTGTTGTCTTGGAAGATCAGGTACGAGGTATGGCTGAGGCTTTGGTGGATATAAAGGAGGAAAGGATTTATGCCTTCCCCACATGACTCTTAAAATCCTGATGTATTAATACAATTAATACAGGGCAGAACAAATGTGTAGTCAGTAGAAACATTCTGTCAACACACATTAATATGTTGCTCCTGTTTATAAGCTTATTCTGACATGCTCTTTTTTAAAACTATCTTATTAGTGTGGAATTCGATCCATCTTTTCACAGAGCTGGTTATCTGAGGAATGGAAGCAAGGGAAGGGGTTTCTTGCCATAACTCTTACTTCAATGGTGGTCGGCTATCTGCTAATGGCGCTAAGACTGTTAGTGCTCCTGGCACTCACATGGCCTCAGTGTATATTCAACTGTGCCAAAAGATAAAGGAGGTGGGGCATAGAGGGAATCCCCCAAACATTAAGCTTCTGTCACTTTAGCCACTACAGCTGGTGCTGATTTCTAAGTACATAAATCTCCTGGTAAGTGGCTTTGCTGGCCCCAATTCCTAATAGGCATTTACCTATATGATGTCTATTTATATATCTGGGCCATCATGAAACCAGAGGTATGAGCTACATTCATGTAGTCTTAACCTCTAATTTGCTTGCTTCTTCCTTTCATATGCTCTTGAACTCTCAAAGTTGAAATAAGACCTTCACTATTAGTATAGATCAAAAACCTAAGTCCTGTTTTAAACATTTGATAGGAGAACTCAACAATGCTTATAAAGGAAAAGTAACGCGAAGGGGCTCAGAATAAGCTACCCTTAACATTCTTCTCTGATGTAATAGAATGTTTCTCAATGTACAGATATGTGTACAGTCAAATTCTTTCTTTTCTTTTTGCTTCTGGGCCTTTTTTGGGGAATTTAGTTTTTAAGGGAGAAGAAACCTAAAGTCCATAACCTTTTAGGGTAATATAAAAGAAATGAGAAACCAATTCAATAGGGCTGCCCATTCTTTCTCTTTTCCCAGTGCGATATACAGAGTACCTAATAACATGTTCAGGAATTTTCTGTGACTGTATTTGTTGAATAATGGAATTAAGTATAAGGTAGAGCTGCGTGGGCCTCATTTGAAGGAGTTTAGTTATTCAGGTAGTAAAAGGCTCTCTTAACAAGGTGACATTTATTATTATTTTAGCAGCTGTATGGCCCTGATTTTCTGTGACAGGCCAATTTCAAAGATCTCTACTGTGTTCAGACTCTGTTTTTAATTCTGAAAATACTGTCACCATATGGGTCAATTTGTAGCACTTCATCGGCCTATAGGACGTTAGAGAGTATTCAGTCTCTAGCCAGCCACCTCCTTGAGCCACCCTCTAGCTAAACTCCCCAGGCTGAATACAGAGCCCAGCAGGTGCAGCACCTTGGTGAATGCTGTTGACCAGTCTTTGGCATCCAAGCTAACAGTTGAATTTGATATTTGCCCCTCTGAGGACCACTGGTAATTCAAAGAAACAAAGAACTCTCTAGCACTGGAAGGGCCCTGGGGCTAGTCCTGCCACTTTGTAGATGATGAACTAAGACACAGAAATGCAACATGACTGGTGTAAGTTGGTGGTTGCAACTTAGAGAAGGAAGTATTGTTTGCTGGACTTACAGCATGCCTGGAGCCATTTCCTATGAAATGATTAGTTGTTTCACTACATATATGAAGAGACTGTAATAGACCCACAGCCAAAGCTAGAATTTCTGACTTTTCATAGTGCTGTTCAAAGCCTTTTTCATATTTTCAAAAGCATCTGTGATTTGTTAGACCTTGTTAGACAATCTGCATTTTAGACTCTGGCTATCTGATCCCTGATAAGATCCAAATAGAAGCTAGAGTTTGTGACAAATCACTCTGGCTTCATGACCTAGCTCCTGAAACTTGAAGTCTATGAATTGGGTCTAGGATGTAATAATATTAAAATACAAAATGTGATCTCAGTGGGCTGTACTGGTGCATAAATAAAAAGAGTGCCCTGTCTGGTCATTAGTATACACGAGGTCAATGAATTGTGCTGGTGTTTTGTTTCCCGTAAGTCTTCTTTTTTTTTTTTTTTTAAATAAGGTCTTGCTCTGTCACCCAGGCTGGAGTGTGGTGGTACAATCTTAGCGCACTGCAGCCTTGTCCTACTGGGCCCAGGTGATCCTCCCAACTCAGCCTCCCAAGTAGCTCGGACTACAGGCATGTGCTGCCACACCTGGCTAATTTTGTATTTTTTTTTTGTAGAGATGGGGGTCTCACTATGTTGCCCGGGCTGGTCTTGAACTCCTGGCCTCAAGCAATCCTCCCACCTTGGCCTCCCAAAGTGCTGGGATTATAGGCACAAACCACTGTGCCTGGCCTTGTTTCCAATAAACCTTTAAAGGAGAAAAAGTCTCTTTCTTCCATGTCCTATTTCTCATATTGGCAACCACCTTCATAGACTTGTCCACTCTGTTTTGTGTCTCCTTGCTGTCCCCTGTGTTCCAGCATTGTCCTCTCATGTTCTAGTGACAGTCTTCCTCAGGCCTTAGTCCTTGACCTTCCCACCATCTTTTGCTTCTGTTTCCTAAGATTCATTGTTCTCTCTTAGCTGTCACTTCTGGCCTCAGCCCTCAGCTGCAGCTCTGACTTACTCATGAATTCAAGCCCCACATTCACAACTGCCTTCTGAACATGTTGCCTATGTGACCTTTGGTCACCCTAAACCCAATAGAAAACAGAGCCTGGACCAGATGGTCTCTGGATTTCCTATTGGTTCTCAGATTCCATTTTAACAAGTCAGCACTTAAGATTATCTCACTCCTCTCCCTCTTCTTTACTTCCTTGTCTCTTTTTAATGATACCACCAACCTCTCGGCTATGAAACATGTATGATCTTCCACATACACACACTCACACCCACAGACATACACATGTATACATGTACACAAGAGACAAAAATGATGGAGTAAAAAGGTTGAATTGGCCAAAATACTTGCCTAGAGAGAGTTCAAAGCACATGTCTTGGTAACAGTGGGATCTTCTTATAAAAAATAAAGCTTTTGTTATGCTAGTGAGCTTATAAATTTTTGCGTTGTCTGTGTAAAACTACAAATGCGTGTCCTGCTGGGCATTCTTCCTACCCTTTCTTATCCAGGAGCCTCTCGCCACCTTGGAAAGCTGACAGAACAGTGGGCTTCAGGTCCAGAAATGAGCTAACTTTCCTACCCCTGCTGCTGGTGGTTTATCAGGTACAGGGAGAATCTTAGAAACTCTCTTTTGTTTGCCTAAAGGCACAGCTATAAATATATTTCAGTGTGACTGAGTGTGTCAAGTTTGAGGTTCTGATTTGTTATATCAGAATGTTAGAGCTGGGAGGGAAGCACTGGCAATCAGGTTTCTCCACCTCCTGATTTTCCTGAAGAGTGAACTGAGGCCCAGAAACATCAGGTGATCTGCCCAAAGTCACACAGCTCATTAATGACAAAACTGCAACATTTTTAATTCTAATTTTTTTTTGAGATGGGGGTCTTTCTATGTTGCCCAGGCTGGCCTCAAACTCCTGGGCTCAAGTGATCCTCCTGTCTCAGTCTCCTGAGCAGCTGGAATTACAGGTGTGAGCCACCACACTCAGCTAACATTCTTTTTTTTTTTCCTCTCTCTCTTTTCTTTTCTCTATCCTTTTCTTTCTTTTCTTTTCTTTCTTTTTTTTCTTCTCCTCTCCTCTCCTCTCCCCTCCCCTCTCTTTTCTTCTCTTCTCTTCTCGACACAGTAAAGCTCTGTCACCCAGGCTGGAGTACAGTGGTGTGATCTTGGCTCACTGCAACCTCTGCCCTGCAGGTTCAAGCCATTCTCCTGCCTCAGCCTCCCAAGTAGCTGGGATTACGGGCACACACCACCACACCCAGCTAATTTTTGTATTTTTAGTAGAAGTGGGGTTTCACCATGTTGGCCAGGCTGGTCTCGAACTCCTGGCCTCAAGTGATCCGCCGAACTCCGCCTCTGCCTTCCAAAGTGCTAGGATTACAGGCATGAGCCACCACACCTGGCCCCAGCTAACATTCTTTTAAATATATTGAGTCCCTTTCTGCCATTCATCTGGAATGGGTTCTCAAGTCTAGTGAAGAATCCCAATAAATTATGGTTCTTAGTCTATTTTGAAAACACTAAGTACACATACAATTTGTAATAAAATTTTAAGTTGTAAATATAATGGATGCATACTGTTACTTCTTAAAATAAGATGATAACATTATAGAAGCTGCTGGTTTCTTTGCTTTTCTGGTTACTTTCTCCACCTCTACCTAATCAGGTCCCAACATTGTGCAAAGACTTCTCCTCCTCTTTGTCCCCTTGGCACACACACTCACATAAGAATCAGCTAAAAGAATAGTTTGTCAGGTACTTCTCCTCTTAAAACCTAACATCTGAGGAATGTGGATTTTAATTATTGATGATGTGTATGGAGTTTCAGTGTCATGCATTTTCTTCTGAGTTACAGAATTCTCTGGAGGATATTTCACAATATCTCTGTGTGTAGTTGCTATGAAGGAATTAACCTGTAAACCTCTGGGATGATGGAATTGTGGGCCAACTAAAATGCAATCCAGCTAAGACTGCTGCCTATGCTCTCACCTGTGTGCTTCTTTTTGTTGGTTTTTAGATGCAGTGCTTTCTATTCCATATGGCTATTTAGTAGGCAGTCTCTTTTTGATAGCTTGTAACTCTGTGATTCAATTTTTGTTGTTGTTTTTTCTTTAATTGAATGATATAGTAAATATGAACTTGTGTCATCATTAGAATAATGTGCATATATTCACATAGAAGATGGGGCTTATGAACCTTGTATTAAGGATTTAGTGAGAGGAAATAAGGACTTTGCCCTCTCAGACTTGGCACAGCAGCTGCACCAGTTTCATCGTAAGGTCTGTGGTCTGCATGCACAAAACAGAGTGGGCTCAAGTAAAATGCCTCTGGACAGGTGAGAAAGATGGAAGTCCTCTATTTCTGGCGCCTCTCTGAAGATCAGGATGCTACAAGATCCACAGAGAGACTTATCAGCATTAGCCAGGATGACCTGGCAAGAGCAAGGGGAACTGTTTATGTTGGCTACTTGCTCCCCTAATAGCCATTTTAGGATGAAAGTAAACCGTAGTAAGTCTGTTTCAGAGCATTTTGGATACCCCTTGGCATATTGCCAAACCTATCTGTAAGTTTTCTTTGAGTATAATTTTAAAGTAATCATCACACAGAAGCCTTTTCAGTTCTAATCTAACTTTTCTGATGCCATGATTATAGCTTTATTCTGTCTCATCACCAAGCCTAAATTAATAGTAGCTAGTGGCACTTTGCTACCCATACATTTTGAGCTGTGTTGTAAGCACACAGAAAATGAGATGCTGGGAATAAGCAAGAAAGGGAGAGCCTCAGCCTGGTTACTGCTGATGGATTGCTAGGCCTACCGTCCTGGCTTGTGGTTGATTTGGGAGCATATAAGGTGGTGCTGGTCCTTCACCAGGCCAGTCATGTAGTTTATCTATGGTCTCCTATCTCTTTCCTCACTGAACCACAGCATTGGCTGCTTGCTGATCAATTCTTCTGAGAAAGAAGTAAAACCTCCATGAGAAAGGTAATATATGCTGATGATTGATTTAGGGATTTGAGGTCTCTGAGGAGCTCAGACACATAATTGCTTTGGTGAACTCTGAACTTACTCATTGCACCTCACAGCAGGAGAGAGATTTTTTTTTTTTTTAAAAAAAGTCCCTTGCTTTTCAGTTCAAAAGTCATGTTTGAGACATGACTTTCCTGTGGGTGCTTGCAAAAGCACATGTGTGGAGTGAATGTGTGTTGACAGGAGCCAAGAAAAAATTTATACATATGATAGTGGCTTTTGTCCACACACACACACACACACACACACACACACACACACACCCCATGGAATACTACTAAGCCATAAAAAGGAATGAAGTAATGGCATTCACAGCAACCGGGATGGAATTGGAGACCATTATTCTAAGTGAAGTAACTCAGAAATGGGAAACCAAACATATGTTCTCACTCATGAGTGGGAGCTAATCTGTGAGAATGCAAAAAGCATAGGAATGATACAATGCACTTTGGGGACTGGGGAGAAAGGGTGGGAGCAGGATGAGTGATAAAAGACTGCACATTGGGTACAGTGCACACTGCTCAGGTGATGGGTGCACCAAAATCTCAGAAATCACCACTAAAGAATTTATTCATGTAACCAAACACCACTTGTTCCCCAAAAACCTATTGAAATTAAAAAGTCTTTTTCTGAAAATGGAATATTTGTGTAATTTACATTTCATGACCATTTTAACAAACTGGTGTAGGTTTTGCACTTACGTGAGGAGAGGCTTCATATACAAAGCAATGATTGCATTAGGATACATTATGTTATGGAAGGAGAAAAGGCATTAAAATGATCTTGGTACTGTTTGCCTTAAAATCAGGATTTGTGTTAACTTTGACATACTGCATGTAAGATTTGTTCTGGTAGTAACTGAACTTCATGAAATCACTGGTCACAGAAATATAAGTTATCAGACTCTCACACTTGATTAGCAGTATACGTTTTCATTAAAGCAATCACATTCCAATAAGGACCAGCAATAGCAGTTCACAGAATGCAGCAGCTCAGTTTGTATTTGAGGTGTTACTGTATCTTTGGGAGCAATACCACGAAGTCACAAGTTTCTGAATGAGGCATATATTCAGCCTAAACAACAACTAGCTTAACTGAATTTTTGCTTTTGTTCAATACATTTACATTGTGATGTTTACAGCTTAGGCTGATAATGCTACAGTGGAAAGTATGGGGGAAATTTCTCTTTGGTCCCATTTTAAATCACCTCGCAGTATTTACTGAATGTAGAAGTTGTGTAAGTATTTGGTATCTGATGAGCTCTGTTTTATAAAATACAGGTTCTAAGACCCAGAGAAATGAAAAATGTATTTTTTTTTTTTTCCCCAATGGAATAGTAAGCATTTACTCTGTGCCAGGCACTGTGCTAGGCATTAGTAAAAGATGACACAGGCACTGTCCTTCTCTACATAGTGTCCATTGCGTTTTTACCCCTAATGACTTGACAGTTGATTCTTAAAATTTGATTTTAGCAGGTAAAAAGGATTTTTTATGTTTCCGTGTGGGGGAGTATGGCAGAAGAGGCTGCTCAAGGAAAGTACTTTTTTAAACAACCACCGGGTGTCAGCAGAGGACTTAGAACTCTTGGCAACATCTGTGTTCTTGGTTTTCTTGAATTTCTTAATTCGCTAGGCCATCTCCATTGGAATTTTTCAAAGGCAGTCAACCTCCACGGGGCCACTTTCTCCCAAATATTAGTGTCAAACACTTTCACCGCAACACTGCATCATGACTGTTTATCTTTGCCTAATAAAAAAAGTAGCATTAGTTCCTCAATCTTTTTCTGATTTAAAACCTTTAATTCTGTCTTCATGGTGAGGGGTCTACAAAGTAGACAGGCCTCCGGGGCGGGGAAGTGTCACCAAACTCTAGTTGTTTTTACTGACCTCTCCCCCCATACAGGTAGAGCTCACCCTTACCTTATGCAGTGAAAGGTACATGGACTGTTCTTGGTCCTGCCCCAAAAAAATAATCTGATAATGGAGCTTGATGGTTCCAAATTACAGAAAGTGTTTTCAGAGTATAAAGGAGAGAGGTCTAAGCATCTTCACTGGCCCAGACATTTGGTTCATGGTATAGCATATATTTGGTGGTGGTCACAGACATTAGGAACCATGTATTGATTGACAAGGGAAACCTTGGCAAGGTGGGTATTGACTTGTATCATGCCAATTCTCTCCAGTTTTCCCACCTGGACTCCTCACTTGAGTCATCAAAGTAGACAGGGATCCAAGGCATTTGGTATGAGACATCAGGCTGTAAGGTGGGGTCAAACTGCAGATGGTCTTTCTTTGACACCGAAGTTTCTTTCAAGCTTCATGTGGTATCAGAAGTGGTAGCAGTTACAAGGCTGTCAGTTTGAGTTGCTAAGCTATTGGTGACCTGAAAGACCAGCTTGGGAGATGGTTAGAGACATAAAGCAACCCCACTGGCTTTAGCAGCTAAAGCTGCCAGGGCGTGTAGCCTGCAGGGGGTGGAGAGTTAGGCATAGCATGCAGCCTGGAATCTATCCCATAAAGTAAAGGCCTGATTGATGCAGGGTTCTAGTTTAGACATGCTATAGGGATTTCCTTTGGACTGATCAGTGGGATTTGGCAAATCGCATTACAGCTAATTCCAGGAACTATGCAGATTCTTCTGTTGTTTTATATTGAATAAAATATTAAGACAGCACATCAATAGGGATTCAAAAATATTTGGAATATTTTGTTTTTGTGGAAATTTCTGCAATAATAGTCAAAGGAAATCACTGTGTTCCTGAAAACGTTGTGCAGAATGTCCATAAAATATACTGTGTACACACATGCCATCAAAGAGGGTAGCTGTCATTCTTCCTGGGTTATACCCAGCTTGGTGTCAGGCAGCAGCTGGGGGAAGGCTCTCAGACCTGTCGTGTGATGTGCTTTGTAAACTACTTTTTGAAAAAGAAGTTCTTTATTGTTGGTTTGACTTCTAATTAACACAATAATTGCATATGGGATTATGTAAGGGGCACGTTTATTGGGGGAAAAAAAAAAACAAAGTGTCTTTATGATGATTTTAGTTAACACTCTGTGACATTTCTTGTTGCTCAGGAAATCCTACAGCAAGTACCATCTTATTCATGGAAACTTGAGTCTTCAAATTGGGCCACATTGCTCTGTGCTGATTGTCACCTCTCTTGGCAATAGCTTCACACTCTCCTATCCCTCTTTCAGATCACTGGGGTGATCCTGCTGGCTGTTGGAGTCTGGGGCAAACTTACTCTGGGCACCTACATCTCCCTTATTGCTGAGAACTCCACAAATGCTCCCTATGTACTCATCGGAACTGGCACCACTATTGTTGTCTTTGGCCTGTTTGGATGCTTTGCTACATGTCGTGGAAGCCCATGGATGCTGAAACTGGTGAGTATGTCACAACATAATACTGCTTTCTCAACTGGAATTTTGTAAAAATATAAATTTCATAGAGGTGAAATGGTTCGTCTTGAAGTCACAGACAAGACCTTAACAATTTCAGTCCAGACTCTTTCCTAACCCAGCCTTTAATCCTCTAGAGGTAAAAACAACCCCAAACACAGCCTGGCATGCTGAATCTAGTCCCAGCCCCTCCAGCTAGGTGATGACAAAGCAGTGGCCAGTGATTGCATTAGTCCATTTGTATCCTCATGACAAGATGCCCTGTTTCAGTCTTTTTTTGTTTTTGAGATGGAGTCTCTCTCTGTTGCTCAGGCTGGAGTGTAGTGGCGCGATCTCCGCTCACTGCAAGCTCCGCCCCCTGGGTTCATGCCATTCTCCTGTCTCAGCATCCCGAGTAGCTGGGACTACAGGCACCCACCACCATGCCTGGCTAATTTTTTTGTATTTTTAGTAGAGACAGGGTTTCACTTTGTTAGCCAGGATGGTCTCGATCTCCTGACCTTGTGATCCGCCTGCCTCAGCCTCCCAAAGTGCTGGGATTACAGGCGTGAGCCACCGCGCCCAGCCTCACCCTGTTTCAGTTTTGGACTATGTCTTAGAAGTCTCCTTAAGCATGTGATCTGCAGCTTTGGTGGGTAAGGTAGCATCCTGAACATAAGCAGACTTTTACTTCCAAGTTCCTATTGGAGAAATACTTTCCACCTCCTTGAGCCTGGCCGTGCATGGATGCGTGTGTGTGGTCTTCTCTGAACCTGCACCGCCTGTCTCAGTGCTATGAGAGTTGGGCTAAGTCAGAGCCTGCCACCCAGAGGACTTGTGCAGTGTCAAGTGTTGGCTACCAGGACCAGTGCAGGGTGTATACTCTCATGGGACAGATAAAGCAGTGATGCTTCCCAGATGATAAAGGCAGACTATTGAAAGGCTATTACTGTGATTTTTAACTTTTAGGTACACCAGTTGCCTAATTCTCTACTCACTGTTCATGTTCTTTATTGACAGGGATTAATGGTAAAGGATTTTGTAGATAAAAATTAGCAAAGACCTCTCCTCAAAATAAAATTTTGTTTAAAATTATTTCAGGCATCTTACTCCATGAAGGGAGAAGCAAAGATTCCATCAGGGCCACATTGCCTGTCCCTGTGTAGCCCTACGTTGTAGTAACATTTAATACCATCTAGTGACATACGTGGGTGTGAGAGTGTTGCATTCCAAAGGAACCATCTTCCCAACTGGCACCGGGCAGTCAGTGTTGTGTTGGCAGCTTCGTAGAAGTGGTGCTTGACTTTGCCACTTTCTATCCTGCAGACCGCACAGGAGGCTGATGCCTCAGCCACCATTGATTCTTCAGGTTGGTGGGCAAGCCATAATGGGGCCCATCCTGAGGCACTTTTGCTGCTGTCACCTGGCACTCTATTCTAACACCCTGAGTCTACCTTCTAGTACTTCTCATAAACACTAGGGTTTCTTTTGGTCTAGTGCCGTGGTCCTCAACTCCAGATACGTGATTAAATCACCTCGGAAACCATTTGCAAAAACCTTTGCCAGCATCCCACCGCTAGCTGGTTGAAGTAGACTCCTCACTGGTGGTGAGGCCCTGGCATCTTATTTTCTAAAAAGCTCTCCAGAGGATTCTATCATGTAACCAGTATTGAGAACCTTTTGTTTAGCACAATGAGTAGCAAGGGGAGAATTAACTTCAAAAGCACAGAAAAGAAAAAATTCTAAACAACCATCCATTCAAACAAGAAGGGAAGTGATGTGGTGTTGAGACCTGACTGATTCCAACTAACTGGTTTAAGTGTTAATGGCAAGGATGTAACCTCCTTGGACCTTTGTCTCCAATTATGACAAAATAGAATTGGACTAAATCACCAAAGTTTCTCCTAGCCCAAATACCATGACTGGAGAGGGGTGGGAGAGGGGATATTTTTATGTTCTAATTCTAAATTTGCTTGTGGGGCAAAGGTATCCCATAGGTGAGTATAATGTCATAAATTAGGATATGTGTATAAACAATGGAATAGTTAGTTCTGGCCTCTTCTGGAGGTGGCTTCACACCACACTACCATTTTCTTCTCCTAACACAAGTTCACTAGCAGGTGAGCATTTGGGGAAGTAGAGAAGTTTTTTTGGTTTGGGGCTTAATTTGGGTCTCTACAAATATTTTTAGATCAAATTTTAGATTCTACCTATATGTAAGATCAGGCAGTTATTAGTCTTTTCTGTCCCTGACTTATTTCACTTAATCCTCTAGATTTATTCATGGTATTGCAAGTGACAAGACTTCATTCTTGTTTATGGCCAAATAGTATTCCATTGTGTATAGACACATTGTGTCCAGTGTGTATGGACACTTAGGTTGGCTATTGTCAATAGTGCTGCAATATACATGGGGGCACGGCTATCTCCTCAACATACTAATTTCATTTCCTTTGGTTATATACCCCGCAGTAGGATTGCTGGATCATATAGTAGTTCTACTTTTAGTTTTTTGAGGAACCTCTACTCTGTTATCCATAGTGAGTTGTGCTAATTTGCATTCTAGTCAGCAGTGTATAAGAGTTCCCCCTTTTCCACATCCTCATCAGCATTTATTAATTTTTTGTCTAGAGATAGGGGAAGAGGGAGGAGCAGAGGTTGGCCAATGGGTGCAAAGTCACAGCTAGATAGGAGGAATTATCTGGTGTTTTATCGCATAGTAGGGTGACTGTAGTTGATGTATTATATATTTAGCAATAGCTAGAAGAGAGAATTTAGAATGTTCCCACCACAAAGTAACATTTTAGGTAATGGATATGCTAACTACACTGATTTGATCATTACACAGAGTATGCATGAATCAAAACATCATACTGTACCCAATAAATATGTACAATTGTTATATGTCAGTTAAAAACAATAACTTTTTAAAAATACGATTTAGTTCCTTTTATGTGATAGAGGCTGTACTGGGTGCGTATGACATTTTATTTTTCTCCTCACTACCACCATGCAGTGTAGGTTGTTTTTTCGTGTTATGTGATAGGAACTTAGGGGTTTAGATAACCCATCCAAGTTCACACAGCTAATGTATGGAAGGCTGGGCTTTGAACCCTTGTATGTTTCCTTCCAAAGCCAGGACTATTTCAACTCCAATGTTTACATTTGGGAAAAAGCTCTAACCCCTACCGACCTGTATTTAGTACAAGCTCTTCCCAATAGGCTTTTGGCCAAGGCTTTCTGTAGGTAAAGCGGCCACTCTCTGAAACCTCCTAGAGGCAGGAAACTTGCCAGACACAGAAAACTGCTGATCTGGCTGATGAGAGCGGAAGTCACTTGATTAACTGTCAGTCTAGAATTTTGCAGTCCTCATATAACCTCATTAATTGCAAAACAACTGAAAATAACTATGTCTACTTTATGGAAGCCCAGAGAGGCTGCCTCTTTTCTAAGAGGTAGTTCATAACAAAATAGGATTCAAACCTAGGAGGACTTCTGACTACAGAGATAAACGTCCTTTCTTCCACCTGCCTGCTAACAGTTATTTTCCCACCCAACTTTCTGGAAGAGTCTAGGCTTATCCCATCAGCAAAATGGGAGAGTCTCACATCAAACTGTGCTTTGAATTGCATTTTGTATGAAGTTGGGAAAGAAGTCACATACATGGGACATTCTCATAACTACATATTTAGCATTTGAGTGGCTGTGCTTTCTAGAGAATTTTGTTAATATTTAGAAAGAAATTGATATTTTGAGCTAATATTTCCTTTTTCGATATATGTGCCACTAGATGAGAAAAAAAATTTATGATTCTGCATACATATGTATACTTTATGAGACGTGTATATTTTACAGGTAAGTAATGTGGCCGCATGCAATCTATCCAAATTCCACAGCATCATTTAGGGCCATTGCAAATGTTCAAAACCATTATATTTTATTTTGAGATGATAAGAAGCAGATTGTAAGACATGTGCCTTGTAGGTAAGGAATCGGAATCAATTCTTGTTTTTATCTGCTTTTCAAAGTTATCCTTAATGTTTCATAAATACCATGTACTACCCTTGAATTTAGACGTGCTTGCATGTGCAGGCACATGCAAAAAACTTGGGAAGTACTGGCAGCATGAGATGAAAAGCACCAAAGATGTTAGATGCTTGCAAATGTCATTAGTAGTATGGCGTATTTACTTTTTGAAAGGCTATAAACTCCATGCAGCATCCATCCCGAACAAGAAAGGCGGGCAACTCCACAGGAAAGCTGCTGTGGCTACTGTGTCCAGGGATGACCACCAATCTGAAGAGGAACATCATCTTGCACACATTTGGCTTCTTGGGCCCAGATGGGAGGGATACAATTCCAAATGAGGCAGTTCTGTAACTGTTTCATCCCAGATGTGGTTGAGACAACTGGAGGCCTTTGCCCAAGCAGCAGGTTCTCATCCTGGCTGTATTCACACACATGATGGGCTAGCATTAGAGAAAAGACATTGGACTGGTTCTTATTTCTTCTGAAAGCAGCACCAATGCTGGTGAGTAGAAGTTAGAAGTAGGCAGACTTGTGGCCAAAGGGAAAGGAAGTCTTTCCAACGATTGGAACAGTTTCAAGATGGAATGGGCCGCAGGGAGTGGGCTTGCAGACCGTCGTGAGGAAAGTGGTAAAAAAGGACCCCCAGACAGGGCAGAATGTGTCCTGTGACCTTCAGAGCAGTTTGGTTTTTTTCCAGCTCAAAGATTCTAGTGTAACAAGTAGTGGATACCTTAGTTGTGAAAGTTCCTTCCAGGTTTCTCCAGGTGAGCCAAGCTGACGGGCACAATGCCATTCTCTCAGTGAATTCTCCCCAGCCTGTGTACTCCAAAATGCATATGCATATTAAACACACATTCCTAGACTGAGGCCTATGTGGGTAAATTTAGAGAAGAATGTTTTATATTTTTTTCTAAACTTTGTCTAGGGAGTGTGAGGACTTGTGTAATTCCCGTTGATTGAAAGTAACCTACCCTGAGGAAGCCCTCTTCTTAATCCTGATGTATCTGACTTTGTCTTTGTGTGCTTAATTTTCAGTATGCCATGTTTCTGTCCCTGGTGTTCCTGGCTGAGCTCGTAGCTGGCATTTCAGGGTTTGTGTTTCGTCATGAGGTGAGTATACACAAAATGCCTAACTCAGTTAAGGGGTGTTTGGGAGGAGGATTCTTGAAACATCTTGAAATGTGTAAAGGGTGCATATAGGCTAGCTGATTTCCTCAGTGGTGTTGCTGTTTTCCAAAGATCATGTCATATGACCTGAAATTTTCATGAAATTCTAAATGTGGGAATTCCACCAAGCTTGAAACCTTCATTGTTGATCTTCATTGTTTCTCTGTGTAGCCATTGCATAAAATGATTCTCTCCCCCATTTTAAAGCAGTCACCTTCAATATGGATTACATACTCCTTTAAAAATAGTTGCTTCAGGCTGGGCATGGCTTCAGGCTGGGCATGGTGGTTCATATCTGCAATACTTGAGCTTTGCAAGGCCTGGGGCAGGAGGATCTTTTGAGGCCAGAAGTTCAAGAGCAGCCTGGGCAACATAGTGAGAACCCCATCTCTAAAAAATAAAAAAATAAATTAGCTGGATGTGGTGGCTTACATCTATAGTCCTAGCTACTTAGGAGACTGAGGAGGGAGGATCACTTGAACTTGGGAGGTTGAGGCTGCAGTGAGCTAATATCACACCGCTGTACTCCAGCCTGGGCAAGAGAGTGAGACCCTGTCTCTATTTTTTGTTTTTAAAATAGCTGCTTCAGTAAGGCACAAGTGTATATCTGTATAACAAGTTTTCTGAGACTATAAAGGCAAGCCAAACTAATTGTCTTGCTGCCTCACAATTTTATCATTGTATTCCATAAATAATACTAAAGCCAGAAGTAGATACACATGTGTTAAAAAGAAAAAGAAAAAAAAAACAAGATACAGGTGGAAAACAGAGAGTTACTGTGGGTCTCAAAAGTCTGGCATCATCTGTTCCCAGACTCGGTTTTTGTTTTTTTTTTTAATTTTGTTTTAGATTTTTCATTAACCCATCTTGCTGCACCCTCATTGGTACCACTGTTGTGCTCGGCCAGGTTCAGTTCCCCCTGAGCTTGCCTGTATGCTCTCTGCTCCCCTACTGCCTTGTTTTCCCCCTTTACCAGAGACAGTATCCCAGATGCCAAAGCTGACTCCCAAAACCCAGTTTGTATGGGTGCTGCATTTGGAATTACAACCCCATTCATAGTATCTAGTGAAGTGAGACCTGATGAAGTTTCAGCCTCAACAACCCTAATAAGTGCCCCTTGTGCCTGTGTGAACACTAGGAGCAGCCTGGCTTGTTCCTACCTGAGCCCTTGTGAACTTCCCTCTTGTTTGTTGCTGGGAGTGTGCTCTGTGGAGGGGTTTTTCTCTTAATGGTGCTTGCTGCCCAGGGCCTGGAAATCCTCATCTACCTAATCTCTTTTGCCTGAAACCCTGAGGGATGTTGTGGGAGGAGGATACAATGCCACTCTGACCACCAGCGCTGGTCTTGAGTTTGGCTAAACAGTCAAACTCACATGGTGACAGTAGGTCTCAGTGCCATTTAACAAAAGCGGAAAGATATAACAAAGGAAGGCCAGCTTGCCTGCTAGGCAGCAGTGGGCTTGTTTCTCCACCATGAGTCCACAAAATAGTCTAGTGCCTATTCTGTGTACAGTCCCCCATCCTAAGAGACAACTTAAATGCAGTGAAATGAAGTGACACAGCTGGGTGTGGTAGCCACCTTAGCTTAGAAGCTGCATGTAACTGGTGTTTCTGTCTTATAACTGTCCCGTGGGCATAGTTTACAGCATTTTAGCAAAGAATATGCCTAGTTAGGAGAGTCACCATACTTAGCCCTAAGCTTCCCACCAAGTAATTATTGTCATTTGCTGTCCTCCCAATCTGGAGACATTTTACCAATTGGGGGTGAGTTTTATCACAAACTCAGTGGCCTGGTAACACATTGGACATTCCCCCTTCATCAGGTTTTCAGGGAAACAGCTTGAAAGTTACCCCAAAGTCAAATGTATTCACAGAAAAGATTTTGTTAATCTTTCTTTCTTTTTTTTTGAGACAGAGCCTTGCTCTGTCACCAAGGCTGGAGTGCGGTAGCACAATCTCTGCTTACTGCAACCTCTGCCTCCTGGGTTCAAGTGATTCTCCTGACTCAGCCTCCCAAGTAGCTGGGATTACAGGCGCCTGCCACCATGCCAAATTTGTGTGTGTGTGTGTGTGTGTGTGTGTGTATTTTTAGTAGAGATGGAGTTTCACCATCTTGGCCAGGCTGGTCTTGAACTCCTGACCTCAAGTTATCTGCCCATGTCGGCCTCCCAATGTGCTGGGATTACAGGCGTGAGCCACTGCGCCTGGCTGACCTTTTTAAGTTCTTGTCTTTTATCCTTTTTTTTTTTTTTTATTTGCCTCACTAAAGACAGGTAAGTGAAAGTTGGTTTTGCCTCACTCCTATGGTAAAACGGAGATCAGTTTTTGACCAAAACATCAGTCATCCTGTCCACCCAAGTGGTTTGTCTTTTATGAGCCTCCTGTGTAAGGGCAGAGAAAGTTGTAGAAAGATGGGCATTAATCAATTCAAAGAAAATAAGTAGAAAGCCCATGCCTGAGGTTTGGCAGCTCATCATCACAGCCCTTTCAGAAATGGACAGGCCCCTCCAGTAGGTCATTCAGCAGGTCAGACTTTCTCTGGATTGAGGCTGAGGGGAACAATTTTTTAAATTCCTGAGCTTAAAACCCCCCTGGTAAATTTTCTGAGCTTTTCCGTCTCAGAAAATGGGGCATTGCCTCCCTGGCCTACATTTATAGAGAGACTTTCAGAAGAGGCTATGTTAGCGTAGAAATTGGTAAGAATTGGAGTCAGTTTGGGCTGTGGTGGGCTGCAATCACATCCCTCCTTGTCTTCCATAGATCAAGGACACCTTCCTGAGGACTTACACGGACGCTATGCAGAATTACAATGGCAATGATGAGAGGAGCCGGGCAGTGGACCACGTGCAGCGCAGCGTAAGTTCCAGAGGAGATGGGGGTGTGAACTACCTCTGAGGTCTGGGCTTAGACTTATGGGCTGCTGGTAGATTGGCCTAGTACTGGCTATTGGTTCCCGTTCTTCAACTCTTAGTCCAGTTCCATTGCCAAGAATTGACACCCAGTCCTTGTCCAGCCTCCAGTTATTCAGGTAATGAGTGTCAAGGAGGACCACTCCCTTGAGTGTGCCTTGCATCAGTAAGGGTTGCAAGTGTGCCAAGGACAGCTCATTTGCTCTTCAGATCTGAACCCTTGGGAAGGAGTTAGGCAGTGAGTGTGTGACAACTTGCTTAGAGTTGGCTCCCAGAGGCTGGCTTTCTGGAATCAGTGTCTTCAGGCTGGGTGGAGAGCTCAGGTGAGCTGTGTTCACTGGCCGGGGCAGTGGAGTGGGCATAGAGTGGACCTAGAAGAAACTGAGGATCTGTTAGGTATGTGAAGAGGGTGAGCTGCCTGATGTTTTGCGGAGGATATGGGGGAAATAGAAGAGAGAGTTCCTGTCTGGGTGGCAGGTGCTGCCACTCAAGCATGACCGTCCATCAGGAATCACTAATGAGGCTTTTGCTTTGGGTTTTCTTGGTTTTGTTTACTTCAGAAGCAGTCTTTTTTCTAATTTATTTTGATAAAACTTCCAACATATACAGAAAAGTCTCAGGAATATTACAAGGAACTGTATACTCAGATTTACCAATCAATTATATTTTTGCCCCATTTGCTTTAATGTTCTCTGTATTGGGGTTGGCAAGCCTCTTCTGTAAAGGATCAAGTAGTAAATATTTTAGGCTTTGAGGGCCATACACTCTGTCACAACTACTCATCTATACACTGTAGCACAAAAGCAACCACAAACAGTATGTGAACACATAGTTGTGGCTGTGTCCCAGTAAAACTTTATTTACAAAAACAGGTAGCTCCTGGGCTATAGTTTACCAGCTGCGGCTCTCCCTTTCTGTATATGCATCTTTTTAAAAGAACTATTTATTTACTTATTAGTAGAGATCCCAGTGGAGCGGTTTTTGCAACCATATTTGCCTCAATTCACCCATCAATAGTCCTGAGTTAGTGGATGAATACATCTATATCAATAGGTGATTGTCAGTTGGACACAGAAGCACTGCTTTGCTTTGTGGAGGTGAATAAAGAAAGGCAATGTGATATATAACCTAGGACTTCCTTCTTGGAGATCAAACAAGCATCAGTATGGGTATAATTGTCATTGGAGCTTCCCATTCATCTTGACTCACCAAAGCTGCACATGTTGTCTTAGGGCCTTGGCCTGTGTTTCTCTTGTAAAAGTTACAAGGCAGTGATTGAGGAGACCACATGTGATCTGCCACTTTTTGATTATTTTCCTTTCCCTGTTAATAGCTGAGCTGCTGTGGTGTGCAGAACTACACCAACTGGAGCACCAGCCCCTACTTCCTGGATCATGGCATCCCCCCCAGTTGCTGCATGAACGAAACCGATTGTAATCCCCAGGATCTACACAATCTGACTGTGGCCGCCACCAAAGTTAACCAGAAGGTACCTGCTTTCTCCCAGCCCTGATGGGACCAGTGGTGAATGTTTGGGAGGGCTTTTTTCTGTTTCTGTGAAATTATGATAAATAGATTTGAAACAGTAGTCAAGGAAAAGAGAATCTTACTTTGTGGTTCCTTCATTGCCTGGGAGAGGTACTTGAGGCTGCTCACTTCTAAAAGAGAAAGCTGTGACTCAGATCAGCCTTGTCTTTCTCTCCCATAGCAAGGATCTACCAGGCATAGTTAGGAAGGTTTAGCAAGCTGTTCCTGTTAACCCTGATGCTTATGTCAGACAGCGAGTGTTGGCTTTCTTCTTTTGGGGTGTCCATCTTCTGCTTAATATACCATCCAAACATGAAATTGTTTGCAGCTGGGTGTCAGTCTTTGGCAGCAAGAGAGGAGTAGAGTTGACAGACAGCATCTACTTCTGCTAGGAGGGTGGCCTTTATTTTAGGGAGTTTACTGCCGTAGGAAAATAAATCAGCAACTCCGATTCAACTCATTGTCAACCTCCTGACTCCCAAAGAAATTAGAGAGGGGGAGAAAAGAGGATTAAATGAGATTTAAAAGATAGTACATAGTGGAAATGAGTGAAATGAAGTTTTAGTAGTCAGAGGAAAATCAATTCTGCATTCCACTTTACAGAGAATACGATGAAGACATGATAAAACTGCATGTGAAGACTATCTGCATTCTTAAATGTTTAGAGAAGTACCGTATATAAAATATATTTTGGTAAACAAAAGGGAGGGAAAAACCTATTATTGTGTTTACTTCCTGTTATTCAGTCAAGGGGTAAATCTTTTCTTGCTAAGATAAAATTCTGTTCTTATGATGCTTTCAAAATTCTATGTGATCTGGACCAACTGCTGAATAATTCAGAGAGAAAAGATAGTTCAGTAAGATTCAGTACTGACAGCTTCTTGTCTAAGTTAAAAGGACATCTGTTTCTATTTGAATTTTCTTATGAACCCAAACATTGAGGCTTCCTTCATCTCTTATTAGTTAATAAGGTAACTTCTGGCTTCTTCATGGACATCCCCACTGAGTACCCATATGTGTCATTATGCTTCCATTTTATGAAGTGCTAAGCATGTGGTAGACACTCCAATTTATAGAAGGCAAGACATGCTTTATGGCAGTGAGATATTTGATATAACAGAGCCTCAGAAAGTCATTCATGAAAGCAGTACCAAGTCTTTTTTTTTTTTTTTTTTTTTGCCACTCAAACTTCCTCTTCTTTTGTGAAAATTGAGGATCCAGAAGTCAGGAACACGGGGTCTAGTGTCAGGCTCAGGCTCCAGTAGAAGTTCTGACTGAGCCACTGTTGATTATGTGATCTCGGTCAAGTTACTTAACCTTTCTCAGTCTTGCTTTTCTTGTCTATAAAATGGGGATAATAATAATACATGCTCCTTGTGCTTGATTTGAAGATTTAATGAGATAAAGTGTCAACAGCACAGTGCCTGGCACAGATTATGACACAGATGTGATACATGTTAACTGTAATGTAAATGATGATGGTGAAATTTGTCTTCTATATCACGTGGAGTCTTTTATTAACAATGATGCAATAGTTTCTTATAGGGAGGATCTTTTGTTAGTATGTAAAAACAAGTTTGGAGACGTATCTTTTTTTTTTTTTTTTTTTTTTGACCTCACTTTCCACCTCCGCACTGTAATCCAACTTTATATTTTCCTGGCCACCTCAAATACTTACAAGATCTGCTTAACTTCTCTCTTACTTACCTCATAGCCTCCAACCTGGCTCCCTCAGAGGAGAAGAAGTGAATGAAAACTAAAATTTGTCTACCAAGTTTCCTTAGACATTCTTATTTAATGCCCACCTGAACTTATGAGACAAATTACCTCTCCTGACTAAATCTCAGACACCTAATCTATACAAGGTGGGAGATGGGGATGGGGTAATCGTAGATGCTCATAAATGCTACCCGTCCTCCCAGTGACTCCTTCCCCTAGGAGGCTTAACTACTGCCACATTCTAGTTATATGAAATCCTATGATTTAGAATAAATGGATCATCCCTATAGATCCTGTAGTGTCTTAGACCCTGTACTCTGATAGCACAGAAAGATGATTCTTGGCTCTTACCAGGAAGCTTGAGAAACCTGTCTTGTACAGATAACTGGGAGAGAACAGGGAGAAAGTATGTAGAGTTGGCCGGGCGCGGTGGCTCAAGCCTATAATCCCAGCACTTTGGGAGGCCGAGACGGGCGGATCACGAGGTCAGGAGATCGAGACCATCCTGGCTAACACGGTGAAACCCCCGTCTCTACTGAAAATACAAAAAAAAAAAAAAAACTAGCCGGGCGAGGTGGCGGGCGCCTGTAGTCCCAGCTACTCTGGAGGCTGAGGCAGGAGAATGGCGTAAACCCGGGAGGCGGAGCTTGCAGTGAGCTGAGATCCGGCCAGTGCACTCCAGCCCGGGCGACAGAGCAAGACTCCGTCTCAAAAAAAAAAAAAAAAAAAAAGAAAGTATGTAGAATTAAATAGGATATTTATTGTTTGGATTTGGGGACAGGTTTTATTTTGGTTTTGCTAGCAGGATGATGAAATGTCTGCAGGTTCAGTTGGCTAATAGCATTGGCTGAAATCCTACTTCATAGGAATTATTTGACAGTTTGTAAGGGCAAGAGGAACAAAGTTATTCTGCTTGGCAGCTACAGAGATACCTCTTCCCATAACCTATCTGGAACTAGTGTTCTACTCCTACTAGTTAAAGTCGGTCACTTGCAGATGTTTTCCACTGGTGATTGTTGATTTAGACATGCTGAGACGGCGAGCAAATGAACTGTTCTGAGTGTTTCCTAGGATACTTAGCAGGTCTGTGTAGATTTATCTCACACCTGACAACCAGACTTTCGTATTAGGAAATTGAGAGAGGTTGTTGTGAGTAGACAAGATCATAGTTTAGGGGAAAATTTAAGGCTGAATGCAAACATGGCCTGTGGTTGTAGTATTAAATCAGCTCTTGCGGTATGCAGATCTGTGCTGAGACCTGGAAAATGAACTTTGGGGTCCATGCAGTAAATAACAGAAAAATCCAGAGATGGCAAACTTTTATTTTGACGTTGGTCTCTTATTGTTTAAAAACAAAACAGAAAAAAAAACAAAGTCACTTTTCTCATTTTAATTAATCCTATTACTGATATGATTCATTAACTTGCTTTCTTATTTGGAATAAAAAATAATGAGAAAACATTTCTTATAGAAGAGTGCTTCTCACCTTTTAATGGGCATGTGAAGCGTCTGGAGATCTGGTTAAAATTCATTAAAAATGTGTCGAAAGGAATAACCCACGGATTTGGCAGATTCTGATTCAGTAGGTCTGGGGTGGAGCCTCCAATTCTGCATTTCTAACAAGCTCCTAGGTGAATAAATACTGCTCATTCAAGATCCATACATTGAGGAGCAAGGTTTAGAGAGAGCTATTTCGGCACAGTTGTACTAATGCTAGGCAGTTATTTCCTTTTTCTGGTTTCTCCTACTGGTTGGAGTGGCCTTACCAAAAATAATGTGACCAAGTCTAAAATCTTCTAGAATGGAGTAGAAATCATACTTTAGAAAATATATTCAGTTTAAGTGTAGTATTGAAGTGCGCAGAAAAAAAAATCTATGCCAAACTATTTTGCAGAATAAGAAAATACTCATTTTGCTTCTCTCTGGGTTGTATTATCAGGCTTTTGTTTCCAAATTTTGAGCTTACGTAACACTGGTGCTCATCTATACCTCATTCCTTAGCCCCATCATCACTGCAGGGAGAAGATACAGTAATGATGGCCAGCCTGGCAAACTGCTGTCTTAGCTGCTACCTTTTGGGAAAGTGTTAGAATATCCACATCTCTTTTCATTTTGTCTTCTTTCTAACCCAAATTCTCCTCTCTTCTACTACCTTTTGAAAAATTGTGTGAGGTTGGGCATGGTGGCTCATGCCTGTAATCCCAGCACTTTGGGAAGTCGAAATGGGTGGATCACCTGAGGTCAGGAGTTTGAGACCAACCTGGCCAACATGGTGAAACCCCATCTGTACTAAAAATACAAAAATTAGCCAGTCATGGTGGCACACACCTGTAATCCCAGCTACTCGGGAGGCTGAGGCAGGAGAATCGCTTGATCCCTGGAGGTGGAGGTTGCAGTGAGCCAAGATCACGCGCCACTGTACTCCAGCCTGGGCAACAGAGCAAGACTCTGTCTCAAAAAAAAGAAAAAAAAAAGAAAGAAAGAAAGAAAAGAAAAGAAAAAAAAATGTGATACAGAGTCTCACTAGTAACAGTGAAATCAGTAAGCTTCTACTATGGGGAATCAAATTTTAAAACTCCCCATGAGTGATAATGTATTTCCTTTCCCACTCCCACCCTGGCCTTCAAATTTGCTTCAGATAACTAAGAAGTAGAGTTTGTCGATTGCATTGAAAACACGTGTCACACAAAGGGAACAACACACACTGGGGCCTATAGGAGGGTAGAGGGTGGGAGGAGGAAGAAGATCAGGAGAAACAACTAATGAGTACTAGGCTTAATACTTGGGTGATAAAGTAATCTGTACAACAAACCCCCATGACACAAGTTTACCTATATAGTAAACTTGCACGTGTACCCCTGAACTTAAATAACAAAAGAAAATATGTCTGAAAGCACTACTGGTAAGTTAATGCACCATTTTTTTTCCCTGCAAGCAGACTATAAATGTATATAGATATCACTTAATAGAAGACACAGCATTGGCAGAATTTTTTACAAGCTATGAGAAATGTTAAATTGTTAAATTTGAACTTAAAAAGGGGAAACATGCTTGGGGTTTTTTTGTGCTTCAAATGTTATTAAAACTTAGTGTGACATTTTGATAAACAAGAACCAGCTTTAATCTGTTTATCAAATTTATGTCTTTATTTTTCACAGACTTTATACATTTTAGTTGAAGCCCTTTTCCAGAAAACTGGAAAAAGACCATGTCTTCCTAGCTGAATAAGTCAGTTCAGAACTCCAGGTTGATTTGGCCAGTTTCAAATAAATATACTTACAAATTCTCTCTCTGTCTGGAAAAGATGACCCTAGAACATAGGTTTTCCCTATTTAAAAAATCCTAATGGTCTCATTAGGAAGAACCCTAAAACTCCATAAGGTTGGCAGATATTCAAACACTTCCCTCTAGCCAGATGATTCCGGTTTGTTTATTCAAGATTTTGTCATTCGTTGTCAAAATGCTAGTAACCATGTTTATGATGCTGAGATTTCCCGTTCAAGGATGCGGAATGTCTTTTCAAGTCTACTGCTTTGTCTCTATAGTGTTTGCTTCATAGATCTTAGAGATTTCTTGCTAAATTGAATCCTACCACAGAAATATTTGTCGATGAAATTGTGTCTGGGATTGACTTTAAATGGGATGGGAGTTGGGGAGGTTCAAAAGAAGCAAGATTGACCAAGTGTTAATTTGTGATGTTAGGGGAAGGGTCATGTGTCTCTGTATTTTTGTGTATGTTTGAAACCTTTTCTTATTTTTTTAAGTTTGAAAAGAATGCTAATAAATCCCTGGAGTGAGTTGCAATTGTATTTGCTGAATTAAGGTTGAAGTGTATGTTGGGAGTGTTTCGAGTACACATAGTCCAGCTTGGCCTGAGTAAAAACATGTCTCCAAGACAGTGTCTTTCTCTTTCCAGGGTTGTTATGATCTGGTAACTAGTTTCATGGAGACTAACATGGGAATCATCGCTGGAGTGGCGTTTGGAATCGCATTCTCCCAGGTAGCTTCATAATTGTGCAGAACCTGGTCTAACCTTTCCCCTGCCTCCCTCCCTGGCCTCCAGATTCTCTGCCTGCCTTCCTGTGCTTTGGGAAAAGCTGATAGATGGGGTCAAAGCTCCTTGCTCATTAGTCCTCAGGTGATCTGTTTATTGATTTTTCTTTTTCAACTCAAATGAAGTTTTGTCATCAAGGGAATATCAGTTACAGTTACACTAATGACTAGCTCCAGAAAAACAACTGGTTACTTCTGTAGGTCAAATGGAGGTTAACTGAATAACGTGCTGGCATAATTGGATCATAAACAACTCAAAACAGCAAATGGCTGATCTGGATTTGGGGGAAGCGTTTTTCCTGATTGACCTGACCCTTTTTTGCTCTCTCTTAGTTCCCGTGTATTACGGATGAGATCTCTCCCTTTAAAGAAAGCCTAAATTTAGCAAACTTCGACTTGTGATCATTATTTTAATCTCTAAGTTTGGCTATTTGTAAGAGGTTTGACTATTCTTACGTGGTTTCTTAAGAGGAAATAAAATTTTATGTACTAAATTTTATAGCCCTTTATCTGTACCTACCCTCAAGCAAACAATGGGAGAAGTACTATGCCAATTAAGTAAACCACACACACTGGAGGATAGAATAAGATTAAGCTAAATCTAAAAGGTAGCCCACCTCCACCAGGCAGGGCATGGTCCCACAGGCTTCTGATCTCCCAGACAAATGATACATCCTTGCTATAATGTGGCTTTGGGTAGAAGAATCAACATGTATAGTTAACAAGCAAGAGCAAACTTTGTTTATGTTTAACTCAGACTTTGTTCAGACCAACAGATCGTTTTTCAAACAAAGCCTGATTAATGTTGTCTGAGTAATGTCTCCACAGCTCTCATTTCTTTTTTTATTTTTTAATTTCTTTTTATTTAGGACCTGGTGGCTACAACAAACCACAATTCTAATTTCTATATAGGCTGTCTCAGACTCTAATTACTTTTTCCCTACCCATCTGTATCTCTGGCCCTCCTGCTTAGCAATGCAGAGATACTTTAATTTTATTCCAGTTTGTTCCTAAAACTTTCTAATTGAAATGTAGAATATACGGAAAGGTGCATAAATTATGTTTACAGCTTAATAAGTTACCACAAAATGAACATAGCTGTGTAACCCTCGCTTAGATTAAGGCATAGAATTTTAGCCTGATGGTTTGTTTTTTACAAGTAGACAGCCTTAGAGAAGTAGAAGAGCTTTTCTTCCTAAGCAGTTACAAAACCTGTGCAACATTTTATCTCACAAGAGCATGTGGGCTCAGCCAACACAAGTGTGTTCCTTGTTGCAATTTCAAAACTATCTTTGACCATGCTTCGTTGTTTTTTGTTTTTGTTTTGAAGCCCATGAAGCGAATTAAACCCTCAACACTCCAACACATAGACAAACCAGAGTGGGGTCACAAACAATGCAAATTAACTCAGTCTCCAGAGACATTTGAAAAGCAATTGCTACTCTGAAATTTATTCTAGTTGCTGTAATATTTCAATAATAATACTCAGCAACGTCACTCTAATGACTGAGGGACATTTTAGAGGATCCCCAAACCCTGGTGACTGATGCAAATGTGCAGGATGCACTTGACAGCCTTGAACATCCTTTTTACTTAACACATGTATGTGTAGCATCATATTGTTAACATCAAAAGAGCATTCTTGTGTTTGGCACTTGAGGAGGCCTGTCCCATTGGAGGAAAAAAAATATTGCTGAAGTCTCCCCTACTAGCTATTCTAGAACCATAAAGGGACATTATGCTGATACTGTACATTAGGAGAAGAGAGCCTCAAATAACATGGAATCTCATGAATGAAACACCTTATCATCCAAGAATATTCCCATGTGGCCATGAGCATGAGTGTATGTGTGGTATTAGGAGATTCCTGTTTTCATTAATGAGACGAATCAAATGGATCCTTTTCCAAGTAATGAATCTGATTAATACCTCTCTTCCACTCTTCTCTCACACATCCCAATGAAGAAATGTATGACTAGACAAATAATTATCTGGCCTGATTAATCTCTCTGTGCTACCTTAAAGAAATCTGTGATTTGTGAATTGTTGAATATGTACTGTGACCCTCTAGGGCAGTAAGAGAGGGGCTTTGACCTTAAGGAATCCCAACTCTGAAACTCTCTGCAGTGAGTTTAGGTCTCATCAAGGTACCACATAGTTGTTGGGGTGATAAAACACAAAGCCCAGTGACATCATACCATGGTGCCAGTACTGCTCACCCATGTGGCCAGGCAGGTCCAGCAGAGCAGACACTTGAGACCTGCTCCCAAGTTCGGGCAGGGAGAGGAATGGCTGTGGCTGGCATTTGCCAGCCAGATGCACCAGGAACTGCAGCTATTTATGGTGCCATCAGCCTCAGGGTTCTTGAAAGCTGAAGTTGGCTTCCAGATGTCCATAGATCCAGGGCATCCCTGGGACAATGGTGGCCACTTACCAGATGCCCATTCACAAAGAACCAGCCCTACTGATCCTGGTCAGTGACCTGGAACCAGACCTTTGGCTACATGTGTTCAGAAATTTTAGAGCCAATGTCATAGTAAAATTTAGCACATGTTGCCTGATATTGATGAACCAGTTGTGTTGGCCTATGCCTTAGCCTTCCTATAATAAAGAAGGGTCTACTAAGTAGAGGCCACAGAGAGGACAGAGTGGGTAGGAAAGAACAGAGCTCTCTCTCTCCCTCCCTCCCACTTTTGCTCTCCTGCCCTCAACCTTTTTCTTGCCCTTTTCTTTGCTTGCTCTTATGACCTCCATGCTATCATCTGTTGGAAGAAACTGGCCATGCACATCTATTGTCTCAAAGATTAAAAGTGGTATAAAGTATTAGGAAAACTAAGCTGGGTCTAGCCTTTTAATACACTGGGCAAGAACTTTGTTCCCTGTTAGCTAACTTAGCTAACTGAAAGCTCTCGAGTGCTGTTTTTGAACAGCAGCAGGGTTGTGTCAAGCATTAAACACTTCTCTCTACAAACTTCCATTGCCTTTGCCCTCTCAAGGTAAACCTCATTTGTCTGGACTTGATGGGCAGAGTCTGCTGCCCTATAAATTTATAGCAGAAGGTTGAATCTGTTTAGTAGGGTACCTCTTCGTTGCATCTTTGGCAACTGCTCTTTCACTCGAGGGCTTGTGGGGAGAGTGAGAGATGGAGCATGCACGTACAGCACCCCTGTCCTATCCCCACCCCCAAAATGCCCTGGAAGCCAAGAACCATGGGATGTCTCAGCATGGACATGTTTATTGTTCAATTTGTGACATTGTGTATATGTACATACGCATGTGTGTGTGTGGTGGAGTGTTCTCTGGTCTTCTGTGTTTAGTACTTCTGTGTCTAAGGTAAATAGACCCAGGGCTTTGCTAGACTTGGAACCTGTTAGGCTGGATTAATTCCCCATAACATGTAATATTGTGGTCCTGAGTAAAGACAGTAGAGCCATTTTCCAGAAGGGGAGGGTTGAGTGACTCGCTTGAAGTTGGGCAGCTACTACAGATCCAGTATTATAATTCTGACCTCTTCACCTGGCCTGCTGTATTAACTTTTAAGGCCAGAGATCACCCTTGTTCCTGCCTCTGGTAGCACCTGAAGGGAATTCATTTATTGCTTTTATAACAAAAAGACTTAAGTCTGTGAAATCACAGACCCTATTACTACCCATCCATTTTCTGACCCTCATCCTCCTATCTGGCCTCCTCCAGGGTCTAAATGCTGCTAAGATGTGCCAGTCATTCTTTCCTTTTGGGGGGCCCTTGAGAAGACTTGTTTACCTTTTCTATGTAGAGGGCAGGACAGAGCTGAGGCTATTCTTAGATAGGACAAGAGGGTACAACATTAAGCTCTGAGAATTACCTGTGTATCTTAGGGCGTATTCTTTAACCTCTCATAACCCTCAATTTTCTTATCTGGAAAACTGAGATTGTAATATTGTACAGGTTGTGGTAAATATTCAATACAGGCTAGGTACAGTGACTCATGTCTGTAATCCCAGTACTTTGGGAGACAGAGGCAGGCAGATCACTTGAGCCCAGGAATTCAAGACCAGCCTGGTCAACATGGCAAAACCCCATCTCTACTAAAAATACAAAAATTAGCTGAATGTGGTGGTGCACAACTGTAATCCCAGCTACTCAGGAGGCTGAGGCAGGAGAATCACTTCAACCTGGGAGGTAGAGGTTGTAGTGAGCCGAGATTGCACCACTGCAATCCAGCCTGGATATTCAATACAGTCAGCCCTCCATATCTGCAGGTTCTGTATCCATGGATTCAACCAACTATGGATTGAAAATAACAATACAACAAAAAATAATGCAAATAAAAGCAATATAGTATAGCAACTGTTTATACAGCATTTACATTGTATTAGGTATTATGAGTAATCTTGAGATGATTTAAAGTATAAAGGAGGATGTGCATAGCTTATATGCAAATATTGCACTATTTTGTATCAAGGACTTGAGCATCCTAGGATTTTGCTATCCTCAGGAGGTCCTGGAACCAATCTCCAACAGATACTAAGGGATGACTGTAATTTGTTCTACCTGAATGTGTTATGTACCTCTGACACTTATTTGATTTTTGACATTATCAAGTGTGTTCTGCTGTTTGTTGGTCCCGGAAAATGGAAGTTCTAATAAAAAGAGACAAACTATGAGGTTCAAGGTTATTACACTCATATTTTAGTTTCTCATTTGGCAGAATATTCTAAAGGTTATAGCCATGGTATCTTCAGCCACTTGGCAGTAAGTGCATGAGACTATGTATTTTATGGCACCAAATGATGTTGGCCAGAACCTTGGTAGGAGATAGGATGAGTCCAATAAGATGATGATGCTTCCTTACCTGAAAGAGGTTATAGTTTGCATATTTCACAGCACAATTTTAATTTGAAAAAGGAAGATAAGAAATGAGAACTGGAACCTGCACGGGTAGGTTAAGAGCCAGGAGAATGGAGTTCAGGTGTTTCCCTGACCAACAGTGGGACCTGAAGTGGCAGTAGGTGTTTCATCTATAAGATGAGGGTGACTAGGTAGACTGGATGAGCAGTTCCCTGCCCTTGAAGGCTTGTTAAAACACCAGTTGCTGGGCCCCAACCCCCAGCGTATCTGATTCAGCAGGTCTGGGGTGAGATCTGAGAATGTGCATTTCTAAAAAGGTCCCAGGCGATCGTGATGCTCTTGGTCCTGGGGTCGCACTTCTAGTGACACAGGTCTGATCCAGTAAAACATGCCCAGTTGTCTAAAGAGAAGGGACTACACTGACCAAGAGAAAGCAGCCTCGAGACTCAAGTGCACAATTGGGCTCCTCTCTAAAGGATGCTGATCCTCCAGATTCATGAGTGGAAATTTTCTTTTCTAATGAACAGAACAAGATGTGCTTAAGGGTGTCTTGAAGGTATCACAATCATCTTTATTAGATTCACTTGTGCCACAGTTTAGATCAAGGCACAAAGACAAGTGGAGGACTAGAATCTTCTGAGGAGGTAGAGGTACTACATCACTGGTTGTCCTGAGGCCCCTAAAAAAACTGGGAGGTGGGCCCTGGGTGTAGATGAGCCCACTTAGGCCTAAGATATCTACATAGTCAAGAGACAGAATATAAAACCCCACTTTCCCCTAGTCCCTCCTACCTTTTCATAAGCTGTGGCTTTCTTACCTCACTGGTGAATGTGCCTCATCAAAAATAGGGTCTCTATTCTTGCCTCAAGGAAAGAACTGTTATTTTGTCAGCTGGGTATGGTTGAGATATCATAGTGTGCTGAGAAATCTTCCAAATGCATGTGCTATAGATTTGAATTGAATTTTAGCCTTTTAGTTAATATATCACTAAATTCTGTGTTCCTTAATTTTGTTTTTATTACTCTCATAACATGAACAAATTTTAATACTCCTTAAGTGTCAAAAGTTGTTCTTAAATGGCCAGAGTGAGCTACAGCTGGAACATAATGGCCAGTTAGAGAACTTCCAGTTGGCTCTGCAGATCCCAACAACTGAGATCCCATGGTTGAAATCAGGTTTTATCTTTTGCTCTAGTGCCCTTTCCCCATTTACATACAGAAACACTTGGTTGTTGAAAAAATTATGTCTAGTGATACACATATATCAAAAATCACATTATCCCCCATAAATATATAAAAGTATTAATTAAAAATTAAGAGGGTGTGGTTCGGTGACTTGAGATTCTCGTTTTCGTTTTTCTCCCTGGCAACAGTTAATTGGCATGCTGCTGGCCTGCTGTCTGTCCCGGTTCATCACGGCCAATCAGTATGAGATGGTGTAAGGAGAAGGTAGGTGACAGTGGGGAGTGTTTAATTTTGAGGGATCCCCTTTGGGACACATAATACCCTTCAAATGTGCAGGAGTACTCCCTGGCCACTGAGCTACCTGATCTTGGTGGCACTTGTCCATGTGCAGAAATCTCATTTCCATGGTTCTGGGAAGGAAGTATAATTGGTTCTTTTGTGGAAAATGTGGAAATGCTTTTTTCAGCTTGTTATCTTTCTTTTCAAGTCCTTGTTACTGGTGAATCACTCACATGTTCTGATTTCTCTCTTAGTCTTTCAAGAACGACGGAATAAGAGACCTGTTTTAAAAAGGAACTGCAGCAATCTTTGAAAGACTTCCAAAGAATGTTAGAGCACAGTACATAATACACCTGCCCTGCTCCCCCTATCCCTTACCCCCCACGTGCAACTGGCACTCCCACCCAGTCTCTGCTCCACCTTTCAGCCCATGTCACTTGTAGTGTCCATTTTGTGAAGCCTTGTTGTGCCACAGAGTGTAGCCAGGTCCCCCTGCAGCTAGTCCTAGTGAACCTCACCCTGAGGCCCTGCATGGGCCAGCCCCTCCATCTGTACTTGGTCCAACTGCAACTCATCATCGGTGACTGGTTATCACACCATCGCTGGCCCCTTTGGGCCCTGCATGTAGTGTGGGAGGCTCCTGTTAGCTCCTCACTGTGGTAAATGCCACACACCTTTAAGTAGATAAGCAGACGATAGTTATCTGTTCTTTTGACTTAATCTCATTTGGTTTGATTTTCCCTCTACTAAGGCTTTCCTACCTTCTTCAGGCTGCCTAAGACATGTAAAGAAACACATCGATAATTGTCCATGAGGAGAAAAAAAGCATGTGTCATGCATGAAGGAAACTGAGCTTTAGGTGGCCTCCTTGCTTGTTACATACCTGGGTATGTGTAGGCAGTTTAGTGCATCTTTGCCTCTCAGTTGAAACCTGTATAATCCTGTTACAAAGCTGTGTTGTTGCTTCTCGTGAAGGCCATGATATTTTGTTTTTCCCCAATTAATTGCTATTGTGTTATTTTACTACTTCTCTCTGTATTTTTTTTCTTGCATTGACATTATAGACATTGAGGACCTCATCAGAACAATTTAAAAATGAGTGTGAAGGGGGAACAAGTCAAAATATTTTTAAAAGATCTTCAAAAATAATACCTCTGTCTAGCATGCCAACAAGAATGCATTGATATTGTGAACATTTGTGATATATGTATTAATAAATAGAGCAATTACAAGCAGCTGTGTTCTGGTTCTGTTCTTTGGTTCTTATGAAAGTTTTAAAATACATTTCTATTCCATCTTGCGCTTCAGGACATTGCAGGCAAGTGGACCATCTGACACACTGACACACCTCTCCATGTGTGCTCCCACCCCACCAAAATAGCATCAGGCAGCAGAGAAGCTAAAGGGTTAGATTTTTAAAATTATTGTTATGGACACTTCAGAAACTTTAACCATTTATCATGAACAGAATACATTGTTGTCTGCAGAAATAGAGCCTTCATATCATTTCAGGCCTTTGAAATCCTCGGATCTGAAATCCGTGAAATAAATACAAAGATTTCAGCTGAGTTTTTAAAGTCTGGATTTCATTTTTTTAAAAAAGGAAATGAGCCTCTATTCTTTCCTTCATCGTTTCTAATGAGCATGAATTCTTCCCTTTCCTCTTTCCTGGGTTGGATTGAATAAACACAATCTAGAGAAGAGATTACATCCTACGATTCAGCCATCCCAATGCCCCAGTTTGTACTGAAGTATGGAATGCTTACACTTGATTTAAAGAGCATTTTATCAATAGGTGCAGTAGATTATTTGCAATCAGTTTATTCTTGATGAGTCATCCAAAAACCAAAAGCCTAGTAAAAGCATAAATTGATCTGTTACCAAAACGAGTGGATCTAAAAGACTCCTCTTCTCTATAGCACAGACTGTAATTAGAATGGAGATGGCTTTCTAACTATATGCATTTATTAGCCTGATCTCTGCATAGAGTAAACCCTACTACAACATTGACAAAGGACACTGCTTAAACCTTCAGTTGTACCCTCTTCAAAAGGTCAGCATTTTTAGTGAATTAAGGAGAGCTCTTCTGTGGAAACGTATGTAGCTCAAAAATTTTTCACATCTCTGTTTCACAATTTCTATTTCATTATATATTGAAATGAGGCTTTTCTGTAAAATCCTAAATAGATCCCAACCCATGGTTTATCTTTTTGCAAACTGTTTGTTTATTGGTATACTTTGGTAAGTAAGAAATCTATATACGTTCTAAATTAAATTCAGATCTCAGAATAACTTACTTTTTTTTTTTTTTTTTTAGACAGAGTCTTGCTCTGTCGCCCAGGCTGGAGTGCAGTGGCCGGATCTCAGCTCACTGCAAGCTCCGCCTCCTGGGTTTACGCCATTCTCCTGCCTCAGCCTCCGGAGTAGCTGGGACTACAGGCGCCCGCCACCTCGCCCGGCTAGTTTTTTGTATTTTTTAGTAGAGACGGGGTTTCACTGTGTTAGCCAGGATGGTCTCGATCTCCTGACCTCGTGATCCGCCTGTCTCGGCCTCCCAAAGTGCTGGGATTACAGGCTTGAGCCACCGCGCCCGGCCTAACTTACTTTTAATGTGAAACATTTGGACCAAAGTTGATTTTCCTTTAAAACTATCAAGTGTTCATGTTTCAACTCTGAATGACTTGTGTGTAATGTCCTTTCCTCTTTCAAAGGAAACTTAAAGGACACAAATTGAAATACTTTTTTTGTTTTCTTTTATTATCTTCGCCCGCCCAATTTTTTTTTTTTTTGAAATATAACATTTACTTATGGTAAAAAACACAAAATGTTAAGTGTGCAACTTGAACTTGCTCATATGTACAAACCAGTGTAAACAACTGCCCAAATTATATACAGAGTATTTCAGCACCCTTGAAGGTTCCCTGGTGTCCTTTTTCAGTCAGTAACCACAGCCCTCTCACATCCCCTCAACCCTGCTCAGGAGTACCACTAATCTGAATTATATTCCCATAGATTAGTTTTGTCTCTTCTTCAACTTCAAATAAATAGAATCACACAGTGTGGACTGTTTCGTGTAGCTTCTTTCACTCAACATTGTATCTGCAAGAGTTAGTTACATGATGCATGTAAACATAGTCTTGTCTTCATTGTTGTATAGGATTACATGATACAAATATAGCACAGTTTACCCATTCTTCTGGACATTTGAGTTGTTTTTTAGGTTTGGGCTACTATGATACAGCTGCAATGAGCATTACGGTATATGCTTTTTGGTGGACATAAATACACATGCAGGATTGCTTAGATATAAGGTATGTTTAGCTTTAGAAAGTACTACATAACATTTTCCCAAAGTGGTTATACTAATTTATACTCCAGTCAGCAATGTAAAAAAGGTCTAGTTGTTCCACATCCTCACCAACACAGCAATGTAAAAAAGGTCTAGTTGTTCCACATCCTCACCAACACATGCTATTCTCAGTCTGTTTTATTTTAGCCATTCTGCAGATGTATAGTGTTATCTAGATTTAATTTGCCTCACACTTTCACTTTTTCATTGACATTGACTTTTTCATTGTATTCTGTTCATGATAAATGGTTAGTTTCCGAAGTGTCCATAACAATAATTTTAAAAATCTAACCCTTTAGCTTCCCTGCTGCCTGATGCTATTTTGGTGGGGTGAGAGCACACATGGAGATTTGATTTCCTCTTTTGTAAGATGTTCAAGTATTTTGTGTATTTTAAAATCAGTTATCTTTATTGATTTGTAGGAATTCTTTCTCTATTCTGGACAGAAGTCCTTTCTTGGATGTAAGTATTGCAAATCTTTTCTCCCAGCCTGGGACTTGCCTTTTCAAGAAAAGTGAGTTCTGGATTAACAATGCATCTGGTTAGAGGTAGAAGCATTGACACAAATAATTCAAAATATTAAAAGTCCTTTCTTCCTAGCAAGAGCAATGTTTGATTCCACGGTGCCTCCACTATTTGTTAGTTGACTTTAGAAGGAGCTTTGCCTTTTATTTGTGTTGTGCTTATGCTAATGTAATTAGTTTGCATTTTCTACAAATATAAAGATTTGCAGCTGGGAAGAGGAAATAATTAAAACGTGTCATTTGAAAATGTCAGGAGCCAGGCCCAGTGTCTCATGCCTGTGATCCCAGCTACTCAGAAGGCTAAGGCAGGAGGAATGCTTGGGCCCAGGAGTTTGAGCCTGCAGTGAGCAATGATCATGCCACTGTACTCCAGCCTAGGCAATAGAGCAAGATCCTATCTCTAAAAAAATAAATAAATAAAATGAAATAAAATATTGGGGCATCCCCTAGCAATCAGACTCAGGAAAAAAAATATTGGGGGACAGGCTAAGGAATTTAGGTTTAAAGTAACAAAATACACAAAACAAAGGTTTTCTTGTTTGCACACATTTAATTGTCAATATTAAAAGCCTTTGAACAAAACTTAGGTAATAGAGATTTGAGATTATAAATCATAGCCCAGCCCAGAGATTGTTGAGGTTTAGCCTGAGCTTTTTCTTTGTTAAAACTCCCCAGCTGATTCAAATGTCCAGGCAGAGTGGGAACCTCTGTACTAGAATCTGGCTTCAGCTTACCTTTTTCACCTTGTGCTCCACATCTATCCTATTTACTTGAGATTGTTTTACCCCATGCTTTCACTCTCATTCTCCCTGTTTGGCATGCCTTTTCCCAAGGCTTCCCATCTTCAAATACCATCTTATCTGTGATGTTCTTTTGATAACTGCAGTCCTAGCCTCCTGTGGCAACTGTCTTCTGTGCCCCACATTTTAAATCAAGTATTAATATTTTCCAGAATGTTGTCCATTTTTCCTGCTTTCAAGTTTATAAAGTTGTTATAGTAATGTCTCATTTTTGAAATTTTAATGACACCTACTTTTGTTCCCTTTTTCATTCCTAGCGTTATTTCTTTCTTCCCTTTTTTCCATTAATGCTGAAAATTTGTCTATTTTATGTATTTTCAAAGAACCAGCCTTTCAGTTTCATCCTTTCTATTGTTTGGTTTTTATTTCATTAATATCTGTTCTTCCTTCTGTTTTCTTTGGGTTTTCTTGGATTTTCTCTTTTGTCAGTCCTTAGCTCATTAATATTTTAAACCATCTCTTCTAATAATTTCATGAAAGGCTGTAAATTCTCATCTGAGTACAACTTTAACTGCATTTCAGTTTTAATTTGAAATTTTTGTTGTCTTTCAGTTCTAGACATCTTGCAGTTTCCATTAGAATTGATGCATTGAACCATACATTGGGAATTTTTTTTTAAAGTTTCCAAACATGGATTTTAGGGCTTTTTTTGTTCAAAAAAACTTGGTTTGTATAATAAAGATTCTTCATTTGTTAAGACTTGCTTTGTGCCTGGGTATGTGGGCAGTGTTTGTTCTGTGTGTGCTTGAAAGTATGTATCTTCTTTAATTGTTGGGTGCAGGATTAGGACAAGCCTGTGAATATATTCAAATAGTAAATTTTATGAATATTAGTAAAATCATCAGTTCTTATGAATATTTTATCTGTTTATCAGTTTTTAAGAATGATGCATTAAAATCCCCCACTATGATTGTAGATTCTGTCAGTTTTTGCTTTATATATTTTTAAGCTTTGTTGTTAGTGACATGCAAGTTCAAGATTATGTCTCATAGATGAATCATTTCTTTTGTCGTTATGGACTTTCTTTTCTCTCAATTATGATTTTTTTTTCTTTAACATTCATTTTGTCTGATATTATAGTTATAATTATTTTTTCTTTTGATGAGTATTTGCCAAGAGTATCGTTCTGTATCTCTCTGGTTTCAGTCTGTAATATTTTTGAGTTAGACATGTCTAGACATGTCTCTTTCACAACACATAACTGCATTATGTTTTCTTTTTCAGTCCAATCTGAGAAAGCTTTAACAATTATGTGTTGTTATTACTGATGTTTTGGTTTTATTTCTACCATATTTATTTCTTCTTTGGAAATTATAGATGATATTTTTATTGTTTTAGAGGTTAATGTTAATCTTTTAACATGAATATTTGCATTTAAAATTAATCAGAATAAGGATTCTTAAGAAAGATAGGGATCTTTCTCCAAAATAACAGAAAGACCTTGGATTGTTTTAATTCTAGTCACCACTCACTTAACTTCTTTATTTTTGTTGCCTGACATTTTATTTCTACCATCTCCCCAAATGAATATTAACTATTAGTGGCTTTACAGTTTATTTAGACTTACCTAAATGTGTACCATTTTGTTGTTCCCCGTTTGCTTCTTGCCTCTTAATCCTTCTGGGTTCAGAGATCTGTATGGTAAACAGTCTCAATTTGCACCAGAAAAGTATCATCAAAAGACAAAATTATAACAAGTTAAGTTTAAAGATCTTCATTGACTTTATTTGTGATTCCAGAATTGGGCAACACTTCGTTCTGTGAAACGGAATGAGTGTTTTAATGAGATGAGCAGAAGGAGTTGGCTTTATAGACAGAGAAAGTCTGAAGAAAGCAGAAGCAAAGAACAAAGAGCATAGCAGTCCTTTCAAAGCTACTTTTCTTGTAAAGCAGGACAAGGAAACAGGGCAATAGAAAAATAATGGTTAACATCAGGTTACTTTGGGACACTTTTTTTGTGTAAGAATTAAAGCAGAGGAAACTTCATTATCAAGCCTATTGAAGATTATAAACTGGCCTGCTAAGGAAATTAGCTGTTTCTCCTTGCAATGTCAGAAAACAACTTAGTTTAGGTTTAGTGACTTTAGGACGGGTGACTTCATTTGGATTTTTAGTCTGGTCTGTTGGGGCCTAGAAGAGAAGCTTAGTCCAAAAGAGTGGCCTCCTATAAATTTCATTTAGCAGTGTATATTTATTTCCTAAACATATTTTTAATCCACTGTTAGAGATTTTGCCTAATGTGTCTAGGTCCATTTCTTTCCAGTTTGTCACGTTACCAGCATGTATATTATATTATTTGCAGTGTATTATATGCTGCCTTCTAGTTCTAATTATTTTCCATGTAAGTAATTTTATTCACAGTTGATTAGGATCTTTTAATAGTGTTCTTGAGGGCAAGGATGATGTCAATACTGTGTTTGTATCCCCCAGTGACTGGCACAGAACTAAGCACTTTCCAGGTTCTCCAATTACTTTATGAGTAACGAATGAATGAACTCCAAGTCCTTAAACTGTGTGCCAGAGCTTATCCAGTCTTATATAAATATATTTTCTTAGGTTATTTCAGTTGTTCCTTACGTCCTATTTGTGGTTTTATCTCTAGAATTCTGTGGCATTCCTTTTTTTGCCTCATGTCTTCTTTTCTACCAGTTAATGCATCACTAATTTTGTCTCATAGGTATGTCATAATTTTTCCCAGTGCCCTCAAAGTGACTATGTGTCTTGAGTAGAACTGGTATGATTCAACCTTGATTCTCACGTAGACTTATAGTCAGAATCCCCAGAATTCTGTTTCTTGGAGGAGGAAAAATGGTTGTCTTTGTTTCCTAATAGAACTTAAAGCATGTAAAAATATGTTAATAAACACTAAAAGGGTCCAAGAACAGATAAATGAATTCCTCCTGGCCCTGTTAGTTCTCTGCAACAAACAGTACTGAATGATATATATGCACAGAACTTTTGATCTCGTGTGTGGCATTTCTAGGGAGTGATATAATTTAATTAGCAAATGATTATTTGAAGACCTACTGGATTTGGACCATGAGATGTGAAGAAGAGTAAGAAAATGCTGTCAAGCAGTGTTAATTAATTTCCACATATATAGCAGATCTTTTAATCTAGTAGTCTGCTATAATAATTCAGGTTTGTGTAGTTGATTGTGAAAGGCCAATGTGATATCTGTAACTATAACTGTCTTATCTATTGCTTTATAACACATAACCCCATCACTTAGCAGTTTAGAATAACAAACATTTATTATGACAGGTTTTTGTGCTTCAGGAATCCAAGTATGGCTTAGCTTGATGCCCCTGGCTTTCACATTCTCTCTTGAGGTTATAGTCAAGCTATTGGTTACGGCTGTAGTCTCCTGTGAAGGCTCAACTTGGGGGAAGGAAATCAGCTTCTGAACTCATTCAGTTGGCTGTGATAGGCATTGGTCCCTTTCCACATGAGCCTCTCCACAAAACTGCCTCAGAACCTGGTAGCTGGCTTGCCCCAAGATGAGCAATCAAAGAGTATTCAGGACAGAAGTCACTATTTTATAACCTAGCACGTCACCACTTCTGTAATAGTCTATTTGTTAAAAGTCAATGAGTTAATCTAGGACACAGGAGGAGAACACAAGGGTGTGAATATTAAGAAGCTGGGACCACTGGTGGCTGTCTTGCAGGCAACCTGCCACAACTATACTTGATTCACTTCCCTTTGGGATTTATTGAATGACTCTCACAGTTAACAAAGAATAGCAACTAAACTAAGGAAGAGAACCATTTTACACGTTTATACTCTACTCCCATTGATCTTGATGTTTTTCATTTCTTTTTCTTTTTCTTTTTTTTGAGATGGAGTCTTGCTCTGTCACCCAGGCTAGAGTACAGGCGTGTGATCTTGGCTTACTGCAACCTCCACCTCCCGGGTTCAAGCAACTCTCCTGCCTCAGCCTCCTGAGTATCTGGGATTACAGGTGCTCGCCACCATGCCCAGCTAATTTTTGTATTTTTAGTAGAGGCGGGTTTCACCATCTTGACCAGCTGGTCTCGAACTCCTGAGCTCGTGATCCACCCGCCTGGGCCTCCCAAAGTGCTGGGATTACAGGCATGAACCACCACGCCCGGCCAATGTTTTTCATTTCTTTCATGACTAGCCAAGACTTTTTTGGCATCACCTCCTCAAATATTTCTCTTTAGGGGGTAGTTCTTTTTTATCATTTGTTTTTGTTTGTTTTTCTTTTTTATGAAGGTAGAAGTTCTGATGGTCAACAAAATCAAACTCTGAAATTTTTCAAAATGTCAAAGCTATTTTCCCACTATCTTGGGAGATTTTCTAATTTCTGGATATTGACTTTCTTGTGAAAAAAACAGTAATTATCTCAATTCTGTATTACCACACATCTCTTGGTAAAATCGGTCTGAAAATAAATCATTAAAAATAACTTGGTATTTGATTTTACCCATTCTTCCATTACCCTTATTTATTTCATGAGGATTCTTTTAAGTTACAGTTGATACTGTTAAGCAAATGGAGTGGTAGGGTTGTTTTATTTGTAATTGCTTTGGTAGCCAAAATACTACATTTTTAAGCAGACACTGATAAACTGATAAATGACTGTGTCCAACATACCCTCCAGAATAGTAAGGGTCTAGAAATTAGGTTGCAGTTGAAGAAATTTGTGATAATCTGCTTGTACAGGTTTGAATATATGGTGGTGCGGCATATTAGGGAGGTACAGCAAAGCATAGGAAACCATTTTCTTTAAAGATTGAGTACCTGAGGCTCAAACCCAGTCTGTCTTCTCTATCCTCTCCTCCTGGACAATTTCATCCATCTGTGTTGCTTCAATTACCATGTTGATGGTAGTGACTTCTATCTTCAAATAGCTAGCTCACACACTTCTTTGGAGCTACAAATGTGTACAGTTCAGCTACCAATAACCATAGAGCTGAAAGTAGGATCGAAACCCCGAGTGGTGATAATGGTGAGACCAACTTGGACTCAAATGGAGGGAAGGTGCAAATCAGTCTGGTTTTGGATTAAAAGAAATGGGAATGTTGATGGCTGATGTGATACTTGGTTTCTTCTCGGCTTAAAAGAATTTAAACAGGAGACACACAGCAAAGGAGGTACGGCATAGAGTAATTTATTGCTAAAGAAAAAGAATGTTGTGAAAGTTAGGTGCAGAATAAACAGTATACCCTGAGAGAAGGATTCAGAGCAGGCTGTTCATTAGGATGAGACAGCAAAGACTGGCACTAGGGAGACTCCCTTTATGGGGTCTTCCATAATTATTCATAAGGAGTTGGAAAGAGGTGTTACTAGTTAGTATGTTCTGGGTGGTCTTCTGGGTGCACGTGAGCAGTACCTGTACATGCTTGTTCATATATCGCATGTCTCATTAGCATCTTAAATCTCTACCCCAAGGGTGTGTTTTTTACTATTATAATGAGCAAAGGGTCAGTTTGAGAACAGATAGAATGAAAATGTACATGCTGTCTAGAAGGGAAAGTCCCTACTGAAGATAGCTTTGCTCGAATGAACTCAATTACAATGCAAATGCTGCAGCTTATTGTGTTGACTGGTCACGATGGTTGCTGCAGTTGCTCAGTCAAGAGAACATGGTCATTGACTGCCTATCCTGCCTTGGGAAATTTTGGTGAAGTTTCTTTGGGCAATTGTTCCATAGATATTTATCAGACACCTACTATGTATTAGGCACTATTCTGAGTGTGGGGCTACAGTGGTGACAAGACAGAGAAAGTACTTGCCATCATGAAACTTACGTTTTCATGGAAACAGGCAGATAATGTGTGAATGAATAAAGTTAGTGATGGGCCTTAGAATGAAAATGAATGACACTGGTAATGTTACTTTAACAGCTTACCTTTAAACTATGTGTTTGAATGAGTTCATAAACCTGAGCAGTCAGGCTCTGACATCTCATTTGAGTTAATTTAAAGATGGGCTGAAGTCAGATTTATACATACCTGAGGCTTTGGGTGGGGCACTGTGGCCACAGGTGACTGTGTGGAAACCAGCCATTTATGGTTATGCAAACAAGGCTAAAAACCTCTTGCAAATTAGGACCCTAAAGAAAGTTTTCAGAAATTCAATTAATCACTAATTATAGATATTCCCTTGCAAGGGAGAGTTAACATCAAGCAGAAGGGCATAACAGTATTCATGGATGTACGTTAACAAGGAACATATATGCTGTAATCATGGTTGATTTAGCTTTGTGGACCAGCTCTGGCACTTCACTATTGGAAGCTCCCCAGTTCTACCTGTTAGATATATGAGGCTTTGTTGTCAGGTTGAATTTGAAGAAAGGATTTCATAGTATCAATCTTAAATAATGAATTCAGAAGATATAATTAAGTATAGAGTTTATTCAAGCTCAGAGTTAGAGGATGGCCACCCTAGACCACAGCTTTAAATTGCTGTGAAGGTATACTCTAATTAGCAGCAGTTACAAGTGTTTTTGTTTGAGATAAGATCTCCCTCTGTCACCCAGGCTGGAGTGCAGTGGCGTGATCAGGGATCACTGCAGCCTCGACTTCCTGAGCTCAAGCGATCCTCCCACCTTAGCTCATGTCTCCTCTCCCAGTAGCTGGGACTATAGGCATGTGCCACCATGCCCAGCTAATTTTTTTGAATTTTAGTACAGACAGGGTCTCACTATATTGTCCAGGCTGGTCTCGAACTTCTAGACTCAAGGGATCCTCCCACCTCGGCCTCCCAAAGTGCTGGGATTACAGGCAAGAGCCACCATGCTCGGCCTACAAGTGGATTTTTAAGGAAAAAAGAGGCAGGTTCCTAAATTGCTTACCAAGAATTTACATTAAAATAACATAAACTATAGGTTGACTATACATTGTTCTTTGTATCACAAATTCGAGGAGCATAAGGATAATGAAGGAGATAGGTAGAGAGGTACAAATGACTTTAAACCAGTGTCCCCCCAGCATGGTTGTGGGGTGTGGGATGACTGATGTCCCATACTCATGTCTGTCTGAGCCTGCTAAACTTTGCACATACTCAGACTGCTTGAGCTATTTTTCTTTCTTCAAAAGCTTTAAGAAAAAAGTCTGAAAATCACTGAGTTAGATTATGACACTAATGAGAGGAATCAGAGCTGCACAAAATGTAGTCTGGATCAGCAGTGTGGGCATCACCCAGGAACTTGTTATAACTGCAGAATCTCAACCCAGAGATTCTGTCCCACCCAGAATCTGAATCTGCATTTTAACAAGACCTCCTGGGGATTCATGGTCACAAAAATTTGAGAAGTACTGATTTAGGATTTAGGCCACTGGTTTCCAAACTTAGCTGTACTTTGGAATCACCCGGGAGTTGGGGAATAGACTGGGTATTGGGATTTTTAAAGGTTCCCCAGAGGATTCTGATGTGCAGCCAAGGCTGAGAACACTGATTTAGGCCACAGCCTGAGCCCTAATATGATTGTTGTCCTAAAAATATGGGTTGTTTTGCCATTAGAGAACCAGGTTTATGGTATAAGTCTATCAGCTAGGACCCTATACCACTAGGGAAAGGTGACAGAGCCCACCCAACATCCTCCTTGCATATGAAAGCTAGTACGTAGTGAATGGAGAATGGTTCTTCCGGTAAGTGGGTGGGGCAAGTGTCAAGGGCATTGAGAATTCCTTTCCAGCAGATGGTATCACTTATCAACTGGTTTAGGACAGCAGTGAGATCTCATTTATATGCAGCAATTTTCCTCTTCACCAGGGATTAACTCCGTAGAAACACTCAGACTAGTCTGCCTGCTACTCACCCTGTTCAATTTAAATTTATTTTATGTAATTGTATGCAATAATTTATCTGTGAAATTCCTCTAGGGGAGGAAGCCACATGGATAGCTCAAACTGCTGAAGGCAGTAAATAGAATGGCCCCATGCATTCATTAAGTCATAAAGCAAACAACAGGAGATTTTGGGGAAAAGGACAGGTGACTGAATACTCAAAACAGGACATCTTTGGGGATCCCCCATCTTCTTCCAGTCCTCTCTCTGCCAGAAATGTGGTTCAGAAAATCCAATCTGCACAGTTCAATATTTTTTAATGAAAACTAAATTATGGAAATAGGCAAGTATAGACTTCACTTTTAAAATTGCAATGTTGGCCAGGCATGGTGGCTCACACCTGTAGTCCCAGCACTTTGGGAGGCCCAGGTAGGCAGATCACTTGAGCCCAGGAGTTCGAGACTAGCCTGGGCAACATGGCAAGATCTCGTCTCTACAAAAAATACAATAAATAAATACAATTGCCGGGCATGGTGGTGCACACCTGTAACCACAACAACTCAGGAGGCGGAAGGATCACTTAAGCAGCGGAAGTCGAGGCTGCAGTGAGCTATGATGGTGCCACTGCAGTCCAGCTTGGGTGACAGAGTGAGATCCTGTATCAAATAAATACAATAAAAATTGCAATGTTAAGTTCTCCATGGTCCCAAAGTCACTTTAACTGAGACACAGAGAGAATTGAATTAGGAGAAAGTGTGTGTGAAGTTCTATCTTCTTGCTCAAAAAGCTGGCTGCAGTGAGATTTTGGTATGATTCATGCATGCATGCCTATAATAATAACAAGCAAGAAATCAAAGCTGATACCCTGAGAGGGTAGGTATTCTTTTTATTTCTTAGATGAAGGGACTAAAACTTCCTAGAGTTGTGATCTTTAAAATTCACTGTCCATGACAGCTGAAAATGCCAAAATATGCTTAAGTTGCAGAGCTGCAGTAAATTCCATTTCACACAAATTAACTATGAAAATACCATTGCTTGTCGACCACTGCGTATGTGATCAATGGGCAAATGTAGAGTGGTCAATCCACTTGTAAATTAGTTATTACAACTGAGAAATATAAATAAAATCCTAAGCCCCCCAACTGATTGAATGAACTGCCTCTTAGCCAAGGAGACCTCAGAGTAACCTTGAAAACTGAGCTCTTGGTCCTGACAGGATGGGAGGTCAGACACACCTTGTAATACCTCTTTCCTTGCTAACCACCATTAGCCTTTCTTTCCTAAAGGCCAAACAGAAACCAGCCTTTTTGAAAGACTCCTCAAATATACAAGAAAAAAACAAGCAACCCCATCAAAAAGTGGGGAAAGGATATGAACAGACATTTCTCAAAAGAAGACATGCATACAGCCAACAGACACATGAAAATGCTCATCTTCACTCGCCATCAGAGAAATGCAAATCAAAACCACAATGAGATCCCATCTCACACCAGTTAGAATGGCAATCATTAAAAAGTCAGGAAACAACAGGTGTTGGAGAGGATGTGGAGAAATAGGAACACTTTTACACTGTTGGTGGGATTGTAAACTGGTTCAACCATTATGGAAAACAGTATGGCAATTCCTCAAGGATCTAGAACTAGATGTACCATATGACCCAGCCATCCCACTACTGGGTATATACCCAAAGGATTATAAATTATTCTACTACAAAGACACATGCACACGTATGTTTATTGCAGCACTATTCACAATAGCAAAGACTTGGAATCAACCCAAATGTCCATCTGTGACAGACTGGATTAAGAAAATGTGGCACATATACACCATGGAATACTATGCAGCCATAAAAAAGGATGAGTTTGCGTCCTTTGTAGGGACATGGATGCAGCTGGAAACCATCATTCTTAGCAAACTATCACAAGAAGAGAAAACCAAACACCGCATGTTCTCACTCATAGGTGGGAACTGAACAATGAGATCACTTGGACTCGGGAAGGGGAACATCACACACTGGGGCCTATCATGGGGAGGGGGGAGGGATTGCATTGGGAGTTATACCTGATATAAATGATGAATTGATGGGTGCTGACGAGTTGATGGGTGCAGCACACCAACATGGCACAAGTATACATATGTAACAAACCTGCACGTTATGCACATGTACCCTAGAACTTAAAGTATAATAAAAATTAAAAAAAAGGAAAAAATAAATAAATAAATAAATGAATAAAAAAAAAAAAAAGAAAGACTCCACCACTGATATGGACCAACCACCTGCCACTGCCCCTCCCTTTTGACACAACAACCGACCAGCATTCCTTCCTGATAAGAGACCACCAACCACGGCTCTGGCCAGTCTACAGAGAATGCAGTAGTGAGAGTTTTCATGTCCTCTGCTTCATTTTTTAACATCAAAGGGCTGAAAACTGCACCACTGGATCATGCTAACACCGCCATTTTTGAACATGGGTCCCATAGAAGGGCATGAAGTTCAATTGCACGTGCTCATGTTTCCTGTTTCATAAATATTCATGACTTTTCCTATAGCTTGTTGAATATGTACATTTGACCACCTCGCTCAGCCGGAATTCCCGTCTTATTCTCCCCTCCCTCAGAGTATCTGTTTCTGGCTTCTCGTTGGAGGCTGTGCTTCCCAGCCTGTCAAAATGACCACCCTGCAGGCTGCAACCCTTTATGAAAAATAAAGCTCTCCTTTACAAATTTATGAACCTCATCATTCCTCAGTTGACACAAGTGATTCTATATCCACCCAGTTCCTTTGAAATAATAGCATTTCATTGCGAAAGAGACTCTACTGGTTGGCTATGGTTATGTTTAAAAGAAAGAGAGACCTGCCTTTCTCGGTGGAGGTATGTGCTGGTCTTATAAGCAAGACACAGGAAATTTAAAACCTGGCTATTTGTCACAAAATAACCCTTACTCAATAAAATTGTTTCGAATTAAGAATTTTAATCTTCCCAGCAACCTTTATTCTTATTTAACTCCTTCTAAACTAATCTGTATACCATAATATTCTTGTTATACAAGAAATGGTGAACTGGTTTGAAGATTTTCCAATTTTTAAAAAATCTTCCTGATTCTAGTGTCTTCATACTTTCACTGTTATAAGGAAAATGTGCTCTCATAGGAATGAAATGAGGTAGGAGGAGGGGAGAGAATAACACCGTTGCTTTTGTATCAATTAAAAGATTCAGATATCAGTAGACTTTGTTACAATAACCCCCAAATAATTTTATATTAATGATATAGATCTTTGGGAGTAATCATTATTAATCTTCCAAATGTTCACTTCTTAATTCTGAATGCAAGAATTGAGAAGATTTTTTTTTTTGTGAGGGCAGGGGAAATGCTTTGGAGGTGGAGGACCTGACCACAACAGTAGGTTTAAGACTAGGCCATCTCTAGCTTGGTTCAAATTTTAACTTTAAAAATAAAGTGCGAGCAATTTTTGAAATCTTTAAAACAAAGATGTCTTAATATGACCATTTTCCTGGGATGGATTATGTTGAATAAGTATAGAGGAAACATAAAACCAAAGGAGTAGGTAGCAGTGCCAATGGAAAATCTACCAAAACTGAAGTCACCTGGCTCTGAAATCATAAGTCAATGAGAGAATATGATTTTTTTTAAGTTGCCCTTACATAGTACCTTCTTGGATCACATGTTCTGGGCCACCAGTAGCTTTTCCTCATGAGTTTTAGATAAGTAAATGTTCTGCTAGCAGCCTTAAAGATGTGTTTGTGCCATTAGGACATATGGGAGAGAATATTCCAGGGGCCAGGGCATTTCTCTGAACTGACAATCAGTTGTGCCCAGTTTCTAGGCCACAACTGAAACACGATGATGAAGTCTGAGCTGTTAGCCCAAAGGCTAGTATGTTCTACTTCAACATCAACACTATCTTACTGTATTTATCTATGTAGACTCCTAAAAATGAGGTTCTAAAGAAAACTATACTTCAGCAAAGAAAGCCCAAGGGTGACACACCACATTTACTCCAAACCTATTCATGGCCCGCCTCCTAACTTCAAACCAGCAACCTAGCAGAGACTAACCCCAAAACAGTTTTATGAGGAAAGAGAAAGGGTCATTAATAACTTCCGAGGCAGGGATTGGACAATGAGGATAAATGTCCTCTTTCCCAGAGAGTTCTGTGAGATTTGAGGAAGCTATTATTTAAAGTTCAAAAAGCTACATATTAAAATTCATCTAGATAGGCAAGAAGGTGAGACTCAGTCACGTCTGTTGTCCTTCAGGCAAACAACTTGCTGCTTTTTCATATGACAGTAAAGTTATTATGAAAGTTACTGGCTACAACAGGCATAATTATCCTAATTCAGTACTATCTTCTGCCTAGTGCCTGATGAATAAAGGCATGGCACAAAATGAAATGGACCCAGCAACTATAGAACCAGCCTCTGGGTGTTTCATATCTTGAACTAGAAAAACAATCGTAACAATGTGGCCAAAGTTCCTTAAGTCCCACCACCTACCTTGACAAGGTGCTGTCTCTTTAGAGAGAAGCAATTACTTTGATGGTTTCTTCCTTTTTGCCCACTTTGGTGTTTAATAATTACTTCTGCTGAAGGAAATCAAATATTCCAGTTTTCATTTTTTTTCCCTGAGGGCAAGTCTGCTTTTTCTCCTGGCATGTTCTCAGGATTCCCTGCTATCATCAACCCCACTAAGGGGAAAGACAACCAGGGCTCCATTCAAAATCCTCCAAGGGAGCTATGGGGCATGTGCAAGTGTTCCTCTGCTGCCAGCTATCCTAATTCTTGATGGCTTTGCAGGAGAAGTGACTCTTTGAGGGGAAGAAGAAAAGAAGGTCAGGAATAGCATCCTCTGTTTGGTGGTAGCTAGAGTAACACCTTGGGAATTAGAAGGGCAATTGAATATGTAAAATTAATCATCAACAATGTTACAATATAGGTATTGAGGGCCTTCAGATGTAGTTCATAATATGGTATTCCTAGGCATATAGCTCAGAACATTGAGTGCATATCTTCACCAAAAGACTCCTACAAAAATATCGACAGCAGCTTTATTCACAACAGTCCAAAACCAGAATCAACTCAAGTGTCCATCAACAGGACGATGGATAAACTATGGTATATTCACAGAATAAAATACTACTTAGCAATCAAAGAAAACAAATGTGTTTCACACAATAATGTGGATGAATCTCTTAAATAAAATGTTGAGTGAAAGAATATGAAAAAGAGTAGACATTATATTATTCCATTAATATGAAATTCAAGGACAGATAAAACTAATCAATAGTCATAGAAGTTTTAGTAGTAATTATAAGGGGCAGGTATTGACTTGGAAGGGGCATGAGTAAGCTTTCTGGAAAGCTTCCTGGAATCCCCTTTGTCTTAATCTGTGTGATGGTTACACAGATGTATAAATAGTAAAATTTCATCAAACTCAACTAACATTTGTACACTTTGTGTATTTTAAATCTCAATAAAACTTGAGGGGTGTGAGGTGATAATAATTTAATAACGATTGTTGTCAAGAATATGGAGAAAAGGAAACCCTTGTATCCCGTTGGTGGGAATGCAAAGTAGTACAGCCATTATGGAAAACAGCACGGAGTTTTCTCAAAAAACTATAAGTAGAACTACCATATGATCCAGAAGTTTCACTTCTGGGTACATACTCAAAGGAAATGAAGTAAGTATCTTAAAGAGGTCTCTATACTCTCATGCTCATTGCAGCATTATTCACAATAGCCAAGATATGGAAACAACCTGATTGTCCCTCAACAGATGAATGGATAAAGAAAATGTAGTGTGTATGTGTATATATATGTATATACACACAATGGACTTTTAATCCTTAAAAAAGAACGTTAATATTTGTGACAACATGAATGGACCTAGAGGTCCATTATGGTAAGTGCAGTAAGCCATATATCAAAAGACAACTACTGATTGCATGATCTTACTTTCTGTGGAATCTGAAGAAGGCAAACTCATAGAAATAAAGCATGGGGCTGGGCACAGTGGCTCACGTCTGTAATCCCAGCTTTTTGGGAAGCTGAGGCGGGTGGATCGCTTGAGCTTGGGAGTTTGAGACCAGCCTGGGTAATATGGTGAAACCTCGTCTCTACCAAAAATACGAAAACTTAGCCGGTGCACATCTGTGGTCCCAGCTACTTGTGAGGCTGAGGAGGGAGGATCACCTGAACTCAGGGGGTGGAGGTTGCAGTGAGCCAAGATCGTGCCACTGCACTCCAGCCTGGGTGACATAGTGAGACCCCATCTCAAAAAAAAAAAAAAAAAAAAAAGCATGGAATGCCAGTCACTGGTAGGTTGGAAAAATGGGGAGATCTGAGTAAAAGGCTACAAACTTTCACTTTATGAGTAAGTTCTGGAGACCTAATGTATAGCATGGTAAATATAGTTAATAAGAATGTATTGAGGCAGGGCTGTGACCCATGCCTGTAATCCCAGCACTTTGGGAGGCCAAGGCAGAAGGATCATTTGAGCCCCAAGAGTTTGAGACCAGCCTGGGCAACATAAGGAGACTCTGTCTTTACAAAATAATAATAATGTATTGTGTACTTGAATTTGCTGAGAGAGTAGCTCTTAGTGTTCTGTGTACACACACACAAAATGGTAACTATGTGAAGTGATTGATAGATATCTTCAGTAGATTATTTGTGGTAATCATTTCACAATGTATATGTATATCAAAAGGTCATGTTCTATACCTTAAATATGTACAACTTTTATTTGTCAGGTATACCTTATTAATCTAGGGTGATAAAAGGAAGAGTGAAAAGAAAGCATCTTGAGAACTTCTAGTTTCCAAAGTAAATGCCTGTGGGATATTACAAACTCATTTTTCATCAATGACTAATTTTCTAGACTGCTTTGGTATCAAGAAGTGCCACATTCTTCCATCCTTGGATTAGAAATACCCATCCCAGTCCCCAGTGTTTAAATTGGTCACAAGCAAGCAGTAGGGTGACAAGGAGAAGGATGAATTAAACATCGATCAGCAAAAATGGTGTTTCAGAAATGCCCCATGAGTGCGAATGTTACCACTGCATTAATATGGCCATATCTGTGAGCAGGGCTGTGGTGCCATATAGTGGAAACACTCTCAAGATGGGAGTCCAGAGACCTAAGTCTCAGCTTAGATCTCAGAACTTCCTGGGAAACTTGTGTGAGTCTCTTAAAAGCTGTACACTTCTATTTCCTCATTTACAAAATGATAAGGGTGGGATGAGATGTTTCTAAATACCCACAAAACCACTTTGACATAGCTGAATAATTGGTCAGTCAATGACCACCCAAATCCTTTGACGATTCTTCAGAGTTAAGACAATTGAGAACCAAGCCAGGCCTCCCCAGTTAGGGACAATCCCACTGGTGGAGACCCAGCTACCAGCCCCTTCCCTATCAACATCTACACAGTGTCTCTGGAATCACACACACACACACACACACACACACGCCATTGTGGGCAGAATTCGGGGAAGATCACCTTTCCACAGCAAAAGTTATCTTCTAGATTTCAATGTTTGCCTTTTTCCATGATTCTCTGTGATGGGAGACTTGTGAAATTTTGATAGCATTAATAAAATGCAGACTATATTACGTATAAATTCACAGAATTAAGAATAACAGCAGCAAAAATAAAATAGAACAACTTCATGTTGAAAAAAGTCTTCTACCAGTAAAGGATTAACTGGAAAGAATTATTTGTTTTAAAATAGGTATATATAAGGGACTATCAATTCCAGCTAATTTAGAGTACAAGAGGCCAGATTTACCCTCCTGCCTGAAACAACCAAATACCAGGAATAATATATGAAACAACAGTTTTCAAGACACTAGAACCACAGAAGAACAGTGATCCCTGAGAGAGAACGAAGGAGAAGCGCACTGTGCATGCCCCAGCTTACTGCCTTGAGATAGTTTCAAAGCTGTGCTGTAGGAAGAAGAAACTCTCTGAGCCAGAATCTCTGAGAATAGACAGAGCTGAGAATCCCGGCAGACTCAAGCAGCTAGAGCAGGGGTGTCCAATCTTTTGGCTTCCTTCGGCAACATCGGAAGAAGAATAATTGTCTTGGGCCACATTTAAAATACACTAACACTAATAATAGCTGATGAGCTAAACAAATGTACCTCAAAAAATTCTCATAATGTTTTCAGAAAGTTTACGTATTTGTATTGGGCCGCACTCAAAGTCATCCTGGACCACATGCAGCCTGTGAGCCGCGGGTTGGTAAAGCTTGAGCTAGAGTTTGCAGGACAGAATACTGGAGAGGAGAGAGCTGGGCAAAGACAGAACTCTAGAAATCTACAGAGGGACCCGATTGAATATTCAGTAAAGTAGAGATCAGTGCATATATGTGGAAAAACTACGAAGGGCTGGGGAAATTACTACCCAGAGGATTAGAGGGAACAGTACTTGGGGCTCAAACTGGCCCAGGAATAGTGCCCCGTCCCACCAGCCAGACTAGAAAAACTCATAATTCACAAAGCATTGAGTAGAGAGTACTCAAAGGGTTTTGCCTCAGTAGTGCGGAATAATTAGCTGTAGAATAAACATGGCTCTGTTCCCTTAACAAATCTTGAAAGACCTGGGCCAGGTGTGATGGATTACAACTGTAATCCCAGCAACTTGAGAGGCTGAGGTGGGAGGATCACTTGAGGCCAGGAGTTTGAGACCAGCCTGTGCAAGATAGTGAAACCCCACCTTTAAAAAAATTAAAAACAATTAGGCATGGTGGCACGTGCCTGTAGTTCCAGCTACTCAGGAGGCTGAGGTGGGAGGATCACTTAAGTCTGGGAGTTTGAGACTGCAGTGAGCCATGAATGTGCCACTGTACTCTAGCCTGGGCAATACAGCAAGACTCTAACTCAAAAAAAAAAAAAAAAAAAAAAAAAAAAAAAAAAAAAAAAAAAAAAAGCATGGAATGCCA
>NW_012111253.1:3454026-3477595 GCF_000951035.1 Colobus angolensis palliatus
AAAAAAAAAAAAAAAAAAGAAAAAAGAAAAAGAAGAAAGAAAGACTTAAAAAGATGAGATTCTTTTGAAGTAACTGAGCTGTGTCTCAGAACAAAGCTTAAGACTATTTACAGGAATACACAAATATCTAGGACTCAACAAGATAAAATTCAAAATGCCTAGCATTCAATAAAAATTTACCAATATGCAAAGAAGTGTGAAAATAAACCCATAATGAGGAAAAAAGCAATCAATGAAAAAGAACTCAGGACTAAAATACGAGTTAGACTTAGCAGATAATGACATTTAAATAATTACTATAACTGTATTTGAAGAAATATGGCCAGAATTGCCTTCTTTTTATTTTTAGAAGCATTTTCACTATGTTTCCCAGGCTGGAGTGCAGTGGCTATTCACAGGTGCCATCATGGCACACTGCAGCCCCAAACTGCTAGGTTCGAGTGATCCTCCTGCCTCAGCCTCCAGAGTAGCTGGAACTACAGGTGCATACCACTGAGCCTGGCCAGAGTTGCCCAAATTTGATAAAAACTATGAACCCACAGATCCAAGAAGCTCAACAAACCCTAAGTACAAGAAAAATGAAGAAAATTACATTAAGGCACATCATAAACAAATTGCCCAACCAGTGATAAAGAGGAAATCTTTAAAGCCACCAGAGGACAAATAGGTTATGTACAGAAAAACAAAGATAAGGATGACAATGGACTTCTCTTTGAGAAAAAAGTGTGAGAAGAGAGTGGAACAATATTTTTTAAAGTACTGAAAGGAAAAAAAACCCTCATCCTAGAATTCTGTACTCAGCAAAAGTATCTTTTAAGGCAAAGGTGAAATAAAGACTTTTTCAGACATAAAAAACTTGAAAGAATTAATCACCAGCAAATTCACACTATAAAATATATTAAGAGAGGTCCTTTAAGCAGACAGAAAAATGACACTAGATGAAAATATATGTCTACACAAAGGAATGAAGAGTGCCAAAAATGATAACTACTTGAGTAAATAAAATCTTTTCTATTATTTAAATATCTTTAAAAGATAATTATTTGAACAAAAATAATAGCAATGTAGTGTAAGTTTTATAATATATGTAAGAACAAAACAGCAATAGCACACAGACTGGGAGGGGAGAAATGGAAGTATACTTTTATAAGGTTCTTTTACTACATGTGAAGTGGTATAATATCACCTGAAGATAGACCGTGATTAGATAGGATGTATAATAAAAATTCGAAACCAACAAATAAAAAAGTTATGATTAACAAGGCAATAGATGGGATAAATAGAATTTTTAAAATATTCAATCTAAAAGAAGATAGAAAAAAGGAAAAAGGAGAATAAAGCACAAAAAGAACACATGTAGCAAGATGATAAACTTAAACCTAAGCTGGGCATAGTGGCATACATGCATAGTTCCAGTTACTCAGGAGGCTGAGGCAGGCAGATTGCTTGAGCCCATGAGTTCAGGGCTATATTATGCTACAATCACACCTGTGACTAGCCACTGTACTCCAACCTGGGCAACATAGTGAGATCTCATTTCCAATAAAAACAAATATGAACAAAACCGTGTCAGTAATCACGTTGCATATAAATGATCTAAATACCCCAATTAATAAGTAGAGATTGTCATATTGGATAAAAAGCAAGAGTCAACTAATATGTTGTCTATAAAAACATACTTTATAAAGACACAAATAAGTTAAAAGTAAAAGAAATAGAAAAGTTATTCCATACTAACACTAATAGAAAGCTGGAGTGGCTATATCACTATTAGACAAATTAGATTACAGAGCAAAGAATATTACCAGGGTTAGATAAGATCATTTCATAATGATAAAGGGATCAGTTTACCAGGAAGAAATAACTATCATAAAAGTTTATACAACTAATAAATAAATCAAGTAAAAAATGATAGAGCTACAAAGAGAGATCAACAAATCTACAATTAAAGAGACTTCAATGTCCCTCTCTCAACAATATATAAACAAATTTTTAAAAATCAGCAGGAATGTAATAGACTTAAACAATAAAATCAACCAACTTGACCCAAGTGACATTTTTGGCACATTCCACCCAGCGACAGCAAAATACACATTTTTTATTTTTTTGAGACAGGGTCTCACTTTGTTCCCCAGGCTGGAGTGCAGCAGTGTGATCATGGCTCACTGCAGCCTCAACCTTCCCAGGCTCAGGTGGTCCTCCCACTTCAGCCTCCCAAGTAGCTGGGACGACAGGCATGCAACACCATGCTCAGCTAATTTTGTATTTTTTTTTTTTTGTAGAGATGGGGTTTCTCCATGTTGCTCTGGCTGGTCTCGAACTCCTGGGCTCCAGCGATCTGACTGCCTCGGACTCCCAAAGTGTTGGGATTACAGGCGTTAGCCACCGAGCCTGGACACAATTATTTTTCAAGTGCACATAGAACATTTACCAAGATAGACTATATTATGGGTCACAGAACAAGTCTCAATAAAGTTAAAATGATTCAAACTCATACACAATATATTCTCTGATCTCAATGGAATTAAAGTAGGAATTGATAACAAAAAGATCTCTGGAAATTCCCCAAATATTTCAAAACTAAACATACTTATTAAAAGCTCATGATTGAAAGAAGAAATCCAAAGGCAATTGGAAAGCATTTTGCATTTAATACAATTAAAAGATGACATATTAAAATTTATGAGGTACCACAAAAGCAACACTTAGGAGGAAATCTATAGCACTAAATGCCTATATTAGAAAATAATCAAATCTTAATCCCTAGCCAATGATAGCAATTTCCACCTGAAGGAACTAGAAAAAGAGGAAATTAAACTCAAAATAAGCAGAAGGAAGGAAATAATAAAGACCAGATAGACAATCAATGAAACAGAAAAATAGAAGACAGTAAACGAATCAGTTTAATCAATAGTCCATTCTTGAAGAACAAAATGGATAAACCTATAGTCAGAATAATCAGAAGAAAAATGAGATACAACTTAACATATATCAGAAATGAGCAAAGTGACATCAGTACAAATTTTGCAGATATTGAAAGGTTAACAATGAAATGTTTTGAACTACTTTATTATTAGTATTAGTATTTTGATACAAAGCCTCGCTGTGTCGCTCAGGCTGGAGTACAGTGGCATGATCTTGGCTCACTGCAACCTCTGCATCCCAGGTTCAAGTGATTCTCCTGCCTCAGACCTCCCAGGTAGCTGGGATTACAGGCGTGCACCACCAAGCCTGGCTAATTTTTGTATTTTTAGTAGAGACAGGGTTTCACCATATTGGCTAGACTGATTTTGACCTACTTTATGTCAATAGATCTCACAACTTAGATGGCTGAAAATTTCTTGAAGAACAGAAAGTAGTAAAGTTCACTCAAGAAGATAAATTTAATGTACACAGCCCTTTTATAGAAATCAAAACTATAGTTTAAAATCATCCCACAAAGAAAATTCAGGTCCAGATGACTTCACTGGTAAATTTTGCCAAACAAGCCGGGCGTGGTGGCTCAAGCCTGTAATCCCAGCACTTTGGGAGGCCGAGAAGGGCGGACCACGAGGTCAGGAGATCGAGACCATCCTGGCTAACAAGGTGAAACCCCGTCTCTATTAAAAAATACAAAAAACTAGCCGGGCGAGGTGGCGGGCGTCTGTAGTCCCAGCTACTCGGGAGGCTGAGGCAGGAGAATGGCGGGAACCCGGGAGGCGGAGCTTGCAGTGAGCTGAGATCCGGCCACCGCACTCCAGCCTGGGCGACAGAACGAGACTCCGTCTCAAAAAAAAACAAAACAAAACAAAAAAACAAACTTTACCAAACAGTTAAGAAATAATACCAATTCCACACAAATTATTCCAGAAAACTGAGAAAGAGGGGATAATTCTCTCTTTATGAGGATAACTCTTTCTTAAAGAGGGGATAATTCTAATTCTTTATGAGGAAAGCATTACTCCAACACCAAAACCTGAAAAAGACATTAAAGAAAACTACAGAACAATATCCCTCATAAATGAGTAGAAAAATTATAAACAAAATTTTACCAAATTGAATCCAACAATATATAAAAAACAATAATACACTATGACAAAACATCAGCATTTATTTATCCCAGAAATCAGCACTTCTCTTCTACCTTGTACTGGAAGTTCTAGGCAGGACAATCAGATAAGAAAAAGAAATAGAAGGCAACTAGATTGGAAAGATAGTAATAAAAGTCTTTATTCAAAGAAAATATGATTTGCTGTGAAAGAAATATAATGCAATCTCAAAAACTTAAAAACAAACAAGTGAATTAGCAACGAATATTCAGAAGTTGAAATTCTTAAAATACCATTCATGACAGCATTGAAAATATTAAATACTTGGTGATAAATTTGACAAAAGGTATACGAGAGCTATATATTGAAAACTAAAAAAATTGCTAAGAGAAATTAGAGAAGACCCAAATAAATGAAGAGATATATCTTGTTAATTGTTCACAGGACTCAGAATAGAAAAGATGTCACTTCCTCTGAGTTGATAAATTCAGTGCAACGCCAATCAAAATCCTGGCAGCCCTTTTTTTTTTTTTTTTGACATGCTCACTCCAAAATTCACATGAAAATGCAAAAGGACTTAGAATAGCCAAAATAACCCTGAAAAAGAAACCATCATCCTCAGCAAACTAACACTGGAAGAGAAAACCAAACACTGCATGTTCTCACTCATAAGTGGGAGATGAACAATGAGAACACATGGACAAGGGAGGGGAACGAACGTCACACACCAGAGCCTTTTGGTGGGTGGCGGGCAAGGCGAGGGAGAGCATTAGGGCAAACACCTAATGCATGTGGGGCTTAAAACATAGATGATGGGTTGATAGGTGCAGCAAACCACCATGGCACATGTATACGTATGTAACAAACCTGCACATTCAGCACATGTATCCCAGAACTTAAAGTAAAATAAAATTTAAAAAGAGTAACAAAACAGAAAGGCTAACACTACTGGATTTCAAGAATTAAATAAAACATCAGTAATCAAAACAATGTGGTATTAGAGTCAGATCAGCAAAGAGATCAATGGAGAATAGAAAGTCCAGAAATAGATTTACACACATATGGACAACTGATTTTTCACAAAGTTTCAAAAGCAACAGAGTGGATAAAAATAGCCTTTTCATCAAATGGTGCTGGAACACTTGGATATTCATATGCAAAAAAAATGAATTTATAGCCACACCTTGCATAGAAAAATGAATATGAATCACAGAACTAATGTAAAATCTAAAACTACAAAACTTTTAGAAAAAAAAAAAGGAGAAAATATTCACCTTTGGTTTCACAACGATTTTTTAGATAAGACACTGATAAGAGAATGAAAAGACAAGCTCCAAACTGGAAGAAAATGTTTACAGAGCATGAATCTGATAAATAACTTGTCTCTCTAATATATTAAAAAATCTCAAAACTCAATAAGAAAGCAATGCAGTAAAAATGGGAAAAAATAGTTGAACAGACATTTCACCAAAGAAGATATACAGATGGGAAGTAATTAAATAAAAACACACTTAATATCATTAGTCACTAGGGAAATGAATATTAAAATCACAATAACATATCACTACTCACCTATTAGAATGCCTAAAATTAAAGTGATTTTACCATACCAGGTGTTGATTTACCACAACAACTGGAAAGCTCCTATAGCACAGGCTGGAATGTGAAATGATCCAACTACTTTGGAAAACATTTTGGCAATTTCTTAAAATGTTAAAGAAAAACCTACAGATGATCTAGCCATTCCACTCCTAGGTATCTAAGCGAAATAAAAACATGGTCCATACAAAAATTTGTATTCAACTGTTCATGGCAGCTTTATTTGTAATAGCCAAAAATTGTAAACAACACAAACGTCTGTTAACAGGTAAATAGATAAACAAATTCTAGTATATTTATAGAAAGGATAATAAGAAATGAACTAATAATATGCATAGGAACATGGATAAATCTCAAAGTGCTGGCCGAAAGAAACCAGACCAAAGAGTATGTACTGTGTGATTCCACCTAAATAAAATTATGGAAAGCACAAACTCCTCCATAGTGACAGAAATCATATCAGTGGTTGCCTGGGGGCAGGTCTAGGATAGGGAGGGGCAAAAAGGCATGAGAAATTTTTGGGGTGGGGCTGATAAATACATTTATGATCACGACTGTGGTGATGATTTCATGTGTGTACACATGTCAAAACTTATCAAATCATACATTTTAAATGGGTGCACTTTAATTTATGTCAAATATGTGTGTCAAGACCCAGGAATTTCACTCAGGTATACATATAGTCAAGAGAAATGAAACCATCTGTTCATGGAAAAACTTGTACCCAGAGGTTTACAGCAGCATTACTCATGGTAGCCCCAAAGCAGAAACAACCCAAATGTCTCTTTACTGATGAACTGATAAATAAAAGGTGGTATGTCCATACAATGAAATACAGATGATCCTGACTTAGGATGGTTTGACATAAATTTTTTGAATTTATGGTGGTGTGAAAGCCATACACATTCAGTACAAAGCGTACTTCAAGTGCCCACACAAGCATTCTATTTTTCACCTTCAGTACAGTATTCAATAAATTACATGAGACATTCAACATTTTATTATAAAATAGGCTTCGTGTTAGATGATTTTGCTCAATTGAAGGCTAATGTAAGTGTTCTGAGCATGCTTAAGAATGGCTAGGCTAAGCTATATTTGGTAGGTTAGGTCCATTAAATGAAGTTTTTTTGTTTTGTTTTGTTTTGTTTTGAGATGGAGTCTCACTCCATCGCCCAGACTGGAGTGCAGTGGTACTGCTACCTCCTCCTCCTGGGTTCAAGCAACTCTTCTGCCTCAGCCTCCTGAGTAGCTGGGATAACAGGCACGTACCACCATGTCTGGCTAATTTTCATATTTTTAGTAGAGACGAGTTTCACCATGTCCAGGCTGCTCTCAAACTCCTGACCTCAAATGATTCACCCACCTTGGCCTCCCAAAGTGCTGGGATTACAGGCGTTAGCTACAGCACCCGGCTAAATGCAGTTTTAACTTATGATATTTTCAATGTACAATGGGTTTGTCAGCACATAATCCCATCATAAGTCGAGGCACATCTGTATTATTGGGCCGTAAAGAAGAATGTAGTACAGGTATATGCTACAACATGGATGAACTTCAAAAACATTAAGCTAAATAAATGAAACCAGTCACAAAAAGACAAATATTGTACAATTCCATTTATATAAGCTATAAATCATATTTATAGAGAAAGAAAATAGATTAATGGTTACCTAGGGCTGGGGTGGATAGATGTTATGGAGAAATGGAGAATGACTGCTAAAGGGTACAGGGTTTCTTTTTGGGGTGATGAAAATGGTCTACAATTGATTGTGGTGATAGTTGCACAACTCTGTGAATATAAGTGTACACTTTAAATGGTTGAATTCTATGGTGAGCAGAGAATATCTCAGTAAAGCTGTTATAAAAATGTTTATGTTGATTATGAATTATTAATTATTTTTAAAAGGTATACTTTGTGTTACCGAATTCTTCTGAGTCTTGCCCTAAGGGTGGTTGTTTTTTAAAAGGTGAATAAAATTCTTGTACAGATTAGTAAGTATTCTATCTCCATTGTACTGTGTCATATTTTCTAAGTTTATTCAGGTTGTAACAATATATGAAGGATGTTTGAATTCCTTGAATTCTTAGCACATCTGCTTGCCTCTGAATAGTCAGTTCTGTATATGTAAATATTTTTTAAAATTGTTTATACAAGCAATTGTATGCTTTTTCTGACTATGTGATAACAAGCACAAATCAGCAAAGGAAGGGAGTATCTTTGTTTTAAAACTTTTCATCGAGGCAAAAGACATCAGAAAGTACTTATATCACAAGCACATTTTGGATGGATTTTCACAAAATAAATGCACTAAAATCACTAGCACCCACATCAAGATACAAACCATTCCCAGCATCCCAGAAACTCCCTCACCTTTAGTAAAATATGTCTTTTAAAAAATATTGTAGTAAAAGCCACATAGCATAATTTTACCACCTTAACCATTGTTAAGTATACTGTTCAGTAATGTTAAGTATATTCACATAGTCGTGAAAAAGAGCTCCAGAACTTTTTCATTCTGCAAACCTGAAACTCTATACCCATTAAACAACTCCCCATTCTTCTTTCACCCCAATCCCCTGGTAACCAGCATCCTATTTTCTGTTTTTATGAAGTTGACTACTTTAGATATCTCTTACAAGTAGAGTCATACAGTAATTGTCTTCTATGGCTGGCTTATTTCACTTGGCTTAATGTCCCCCAGGTTCACCCATGCCATCACAAATTGCAGAATTTCCTTCTTTTTCACGGCTGAATAATGTTGCATTATATGTATATACCACATTTTGTTTATCCACAGACATTTGGGTTGCTTCTACCTCTTGGCTATTGTGAATAATGTTATGAATATGAGTGTGCAAATCTGAGAATGTCTTTTAATACTAAGAATAGCTAACACTGTTGGCATTAATGTTTGGAACTGTTCTAAAGATTTTGTATACATTATTATCTCATTTAATTTTCACAGTGATATGAATTGGGGAGTGCTCTTGTTATCTCTGTTTTACAGATTAATAAGCTGAAAAACAGGGAGGTTAAGCAACTTTCCAGAAGGTTGTACCAGTGAAGTTGGAATTCTCAATGAATCAGTAGACTGGCAACAGGGCTCTGCTGTTAACCACCACGCTATACTGCCCCTTCTTTATTTTCTAGAGTGATGCTGCAAAGTGTCTCCTATGAAGCATTGCCCATGGGTGCACTCATAAAATGTTCAGGTCACCCAGTTACAGCCCTGTTTAATTAAAAACATGAGCATTCCCTCATGGAGCCCCACATTTCTTTCAATTTTGACTCATTTACAAACTGCAACATCATAAAGCATATTTATTAAGCACCCGACCTTCTAAAGTTCCTTTTCTTGTTCTGGCCAAGCATTTCAGAAAAGCTGTACATTGGAATGAAGAAATCAAAATTAGCTTCAATACTCAATTCTATAAAAAGTTATTAGCAATTAGTACAGACTTAAGGGGGGAGGGGAGTAATTAGCCCTCTTGCCCTGAAAATTAATGGGTCCTTTTCATTATACCCCTAAGGGATATTTTACCCAATAACATTCCATTTCAGATTAAAATAAAATGAAGACTAAGTTATTTGAGAATGCTGGCTACATAACGATTACAAACCACAAATCTCACAAAGATTAGCCAAGAAGGAAGATCAAGCAGAACAACGAACTATTAATAATTCTAGACGGGATGAAGGTAATAAAATCAATGTGTCAATCATTCTACCAGAATCAAGAAAACACAATATTTTTTGAAGGCATGGCCAGGCTTGTGTAAAATAAGAGTTGACGTAGTTCTGTATACGTTAAACTAGGCTTTCAGGAGTGGGTAGTTACTGGTAGTTACAAAAGAAATTAAATATACTCCATAAATTTCAATTTTAAGATGCTGGGGTCTATACAAAAAGACACTCTCTTTTCTACATTTCTAGGAAAAATCCTCTTTCTTTCCTGAAAAGGCCAAAAATGGCTCAAAACAGCACAGATTGAGTGTCAGCTACTCCAAATGAACCACTAGGGGGCAGATGCAGACAGAAACTGACCAACAGGTTACCGGAGAACCCATTCACACTCAGTGACTTGAGATGGACTGCTGATAATTGCTTCCTATATGTCAAATTGAACTTATAATTTATCTTATTTCCTTACTAAGAACTAGAAACCAAAGTAAAGCTGCCCATTTTTTTCTTTTGTCTTTATTACGATGCTTATGTAACCATTTGTAAGGAATACTGACCCAGGGGCCATGATAGCCGTTACGTGAATGCAAGGGAAATACAGTTTTATTTCTATTCCTCTCCAACTCCAGTTTTACAGTCCTTTTCATCTTGACAGGCACTGTGTGCATTCTGGCTTACCCTTGTGGTTCCCCTCATCACTTGATGACTTGTGGTTTGATTCCAGAAACAATATCCCCAAACAAATCTGACTTTATAAAGCAGCCCATTGCCACACACATTTAACCTATACCACAGTCATTTCATAACAGGCAAGAGTTCACTCCTCCTACTACATAATGCTGTGTTGAGGCTTAGCCAGGAAAAGCTACAAAAGATAGAAAACCTAAGTGTCAGACCTATGCAGCAAATCATGTAATTCCTGCCAATTTCTGAAACCTCCATCCTACATAAGCCCACGAAGAAATAACTTTCTATAAGGTGGTCAAAGCTGGATTGTGAAGCACTCTCAATCTCATCCATATATCACTGCAATTGTTGTCTATATGCTGAGGAATAAAAATTGATGGTTTTTCATTCAGCAAACTGGACACTTAGTATGTGCCAGACTAAAGACATAAGAAATATGAGCCCTGTCCTCATGGAGCTTGCAGTCAAGTAGAAAGCCAGATATAGAAAAGAAGGAATATCATAAATAGAATATTATGTTTTATGTAAAATCAGTGATTTGGACAGGGTGTTGCTTAGCTGGGAGTAGGGGAGGGAGATGAGGGGGATCAGATGTCAGATAATGCTTTGCTTCCTGAGGAAGGGGACCCTGAGTTCAGTGTTAAAGGCTGAATTGAGATGGTCAGGTAAGGCTGGGTGTGGTGGCTTATGCCTGTAATCCCAGCAATTTGGTGTTATAGGCGGGTCTTTGTTCTTAGAGCTCTCAAGATGGTGGTGGGCCGCTCCCAAGATGGTGGTGGCCGCTCCCAAGATGGCAGCAAGCCTTTTGTTCTCTGACCTGGGGTTCTTGGCTTCACAGATTCCAAAGAATGGAACCTTGGGCCATGCAGTGAGTGTTATAGCTCTATTTGAAGCTGTGGGTCACGGAAGAGAACCGTGGTACCCAGCGACTAGTGTTCAGCTCGATGAGGATGAACCCAGGCACTTAGCCATGCAGGAACAATGGCAAGCCTTTAGCCTGATCTGGAGTGGCAATGAGCGCGTCACTGGATCAGAAGTGCAGCATACACCCTGCCGGATCTGGAGGGGTGGAAGTCAATGGCGGGTCTGCAATGGCCACGAACAGCAGTGGTGGACAGTGAGTGAAAGCTCAGCTCAAGCTGGAAGAAACATGGGCCAGAAGAGTGTGCAGTTGCAAGATTTAATAGAGTGAAAACAGAGCTCCCATACAATGGGAGGGGACCCAAAGAGGGTTGCCTGCTCCCAGCTCGAATGCCTGGGGTTTATATCCCAATCATTATTCCTCCCACTGTGCTCTCCAGATGATAGATGATTTGACTATTTCTTTACCTCCTGCTTTTAGCCTAATTGGTATTTTAGTGAGCCCACTTTACTACCTGATTGGTTGGGTGTGAGCTGAGTTACAAGCCCCGTGTTTAAAGGTGGGTGTGGTCACCTTCCCCAGCTAGGCTTAGGAATTCTTAGTTGGCCTACGAAATCCAGCTAGTCCTGTCTCTCATTGGGAGGCCGAGGCGGGGGGTTCACGAGGTCAGGAGTTCAAGACCAGCCTGGTCAACATGGTGAAACCCTGTCTCTACCAAAAAAAAAAAAAAAGTACAAAAATTAGCTGGGTGTTGTGACGGGCGCCTGGAATCCCAGCTACTTGGGAGGCTGAGGCAGGAGAATCGCTTGAAACTAGAAGACAGAGGTTGCAGGGAGCTGAGATTGTGCCACTGTACTCCAGCCTGGGCAACAAGAGCGAAACCCCATCTCAAAATAAAGAGATGTTAGGGTAAAGAGAAGGTGGAAGAGCATTAGAGCCAAGGCAGGCATTTGTAGTAAGAGGCAAGGCAAGAATAAGTTGGGTGTGATGGTGGTGGTGGGGTGGGTAGATACCACAGAAGTTCTAAGTTGCTGCTGTGTTCACTGGGAGTTGTGAGAGACAAAGCAGGAATAGAGAAGGACAGAGCTCTATGGGCCTTATATACCAGGTGGAGGGTCAGGGACTGCAACGTTTAGTCAACAAAGAGCTGGAAGCTCTTTTGAGTAGAGGAAATTGATTGCTCTGGAAGGATTTGAGGGGCATGAGATTAAGATCAGAGAGACTAGTTAAGAAGTGGTACAATTATCCAGAAATGAGGCAAGCCTGAGCTAAGGCACTGATACTTGGGGTCAAAAGGGGTGACATTTTGGGATTCATATTGGCAGGGCTTGGTCATTGGTTGGATATGTGGATGGGGTGAGGGTGAAAGAGTAATCAGGAATGACTCAGATTTCCAGTTTGGATGGCTGGAAGGGTGGTGGGACCACCATTGGAGATCGTGAACTCAGGAACAGGAGCAGAATTGGGGACAACAATGAGTTGGATTTTAGACAATTTGAGAGTTTGAAGTATTTCAGAGATATCTAGGTGCAGATATCTGGCAGGCATGTGAATATCAGCCAGGTGGACCTAAAAGTATGGGTCCAGAGATTGTTTAGGCTGCAACTTTTTTTTTTTTTTTTTGAGACGGAGTCTCGCTCTGTCATCCAGGCTAGAGTGCAGTGGCATGATCTTGGCTTATAGCAACCTCTGCTTCCCGGATTCAAGTGATTCTCCTGCCTCAGCCTCCTGAGTAGCTGGGATTATAGGCACCTGCCACCACACCCGGCTAATTTTTATATTTTTAGTAGAGATGAGGTTTCACCATGTTGGCCTAGGCTGCAATCCTTAAGTCACCAGAAGCAGAAAAGATGGGGTGGATGAACTTTTTCCAGAGAATGAGTAGAGCAGAAGGACAAGACGAAACCCTCGGAGAACCCCAGCATTGAAGGAATAGGTGGAAGATGTGGGTCACCAGGCTGGGGCAGAGAAGGAATGGTCAGAAGCAGGCATCTTGTCGCAGAAAGTTCTGAGAAAAACCTCAAATGATAGGTTAAAAGTATCCAAACATCCTACTCATGTCATTATCATTTAGTAAATATTTGAGTATTTAGTACTATGAAAGTCATTATAGGAGGAGAGGGGATCCTAAGAAATCTACCACAGGACCCTTGATCTCAAGCACCCTCAAATCTAGTGGGAGAAACAAACCACACTCATAAAAGAGGTCAAATGAAAGCCCAGGAAAGAGTCAAACAGCTGGGGAGGGTGAGGTCTAGAGGACTCTGTGGGAGTAAGGGAGCCAAGAAGATTTTAAAGAGAAGCAGAAGTTGGCTGACCTTGAGGGCCAAATGGGCTGTAGGTGGAGGATGCACCAACACAGGGGAACATGACACAAAGGCCGAGAGGAGGACAATGTAGTATTTACTGTGGATGGGACAGCCACTTCACATTAGAGAATTGAGACGGATCCTACTGGAGAGGTAGCTCAAACCCAGGTGTTCAAAGGCATGTGTGCCTGCCTTGGGGAGTTCAGATGCTGCATAAGGGGAAATGGAAAGTTCAGGAAAAGGACTATCTTTATGAGCAAACCGTGACCACGTGTGTATCCTCCAAAGAGAAGTAAGAAGAAATGTTCCTGCCCTTCAGAGACAAATCAAAGGAACATTTCAGATAAATTAATACAACAGTGGTGTATCTTTCATTATGTACTTTTGAAATAGTCTGACAAATTCAGTTTTTGTTTCATTTTAAGATGATATAATATATCTGCTATCTTTGTTGCCACATTTCCTGGTTACTGTTATTTTCTGCTTAACCCTCAAACTTCAACAACAACAAAAGATAATAAGACACTACCTCAGTGAGGCTTAGTCCATAAGAGTTTATAAACTTCATACTTTAATAGTAGCTTTTCTACTTCACAGTGCCTAAGAGAAACCTATGCCTAGGTTCTTCAGAAATCACTAAAATATGAGCACATTAGCCAAGTGGATGATAAACTGTAATATCAATTTGGTACTTTAAAGCAAAAGAACTTTCTAAAATGCAATTGTATCCCACTCCTATTTAAAATCCCAAAGACTTACAATTCAATAAAAGAAAGGCTAACAAGTTAATGGAAAAATGGGCAAAGGGCATAAAGAGGCATTTCAAAGAAAAAGAATTGTGTATGGTAATAAGCACATGAAAAATGTTTCCCTTCACTCTTATACTTCACTAACATTTAAAGAAATACATATAAAAAAGCCAGGTTGCTGCTTTCACATCTGAAAATGTTTGCTATCATCCATTGTTGGTAAGGGTGTAGGGACTCTTGTCCAATGTTAATGGGAGTGTAAATTGGTGTGTCTTCCAGGAGGGAAATTCAGTACTCACTTTCATATTGTAAATGCATACACTCCTTGACCCAGCAATTTTACTCCTAGAAATTTCCCCTACAAATATTCTTGAGCAAGTGCTTCAAGATGTGTGTAAAAGGATATCCACTGCTATATTTTTGTTGTAGATTTTTCTTTTTCCTTTTGTAAAAACAAAATCTAGCTCATCCAGTAAGAGGTGGCTGAGGAGAGTCACTGTGGTGGCTACATAAGCTGGTCACTGGGAAGTCGCAAACAAAATCTTGTAGATTGAGGTGTGCTGGTATGGCCTTGTCCGTGATCTACATCCCTAGAGACCCTCTAGATCCTCTTTCAAAGACTCTTATTTTTTCCTGAAAACCTTACCACTATGTGAAGAGCTGTTTCCTGAAAAATTGCCTATATTAGTCTTACTGGAAAAAAATTGTGTTGTGCTCTAACCCAACCCAAATACACCAAAATGTTTTGCAGAAAGAAAAAAAAAACAATTTGAACTATGAAAACAAATTTGTGTAAGTAATAAACATCAATTTGCAAGCATGTACAAAATGAAGGTCCACTGTTCTTGCCCAAAAAAGAAGAGACTTGACAGTGGATGGCAGCGGTGGAGTGACATGCAAGGAACTCGTTCCTTGGAAGGGGAATTCTGCTTCGGTGTATTTTCTTCATCATGATATGGGCTTATGATTATCTTGTGCTGAAACTCTTCTTAAAAAGAAAGTTAGCTGGCCAGGCGCAGTGGCTCATGCCTGTAATCCCAGGACTTTGGGAGGCCAAGGTGGGAGGATCACTTGAGGTCAGGAGTTCAAGACTAGCCTGACCAACATGGTGAAACCCTGTCTCTACTAAAAATACAAAAATTAGCCAGGTGTGGTGGCATGTGCTTGTAATCTCGGGTACTCGGGAGGCTGAGGTAGGAGAATTGCTTGAACTTGGGAAGCGGAGGTTGTAGTGAGCCAAGATAACACCACTACACTCCAGTCTGGGTGACAGAGTGAGACTCTGTCTAAATAAATAAATAAATAAAGTAAGTAAGTTAGCTATGTGGTGGCCCATGCCTGTAATCCCAGCTACTTGGGAGGCTGAGGTGGGAGGATCACTTGAGCCCGGGAATTTGAGACTGGCCTGGGCAACATAGTGAGACCCCTGTCTCTAATATAACAATAATAATAAAGTTATAGCAGAGAAAAACATTTTGGGGGCAGAGTAAAGGTTAAACATGGAGTGCTTTGATCATGTGGAAATAACACATGTGAACCACAGACTGAAGATATGTGGGAGATGCACCACTTCACCCCTCTCACTTGGTCTGTGTATGAAAAGCAAAACATTTTGGCTTAACCCATGCATTGCACACAGTTCCAATTAGTTCCTTATGAGAATCTCTGACTAGAAACCATTATTAAAGTAAATTGGTGAATGTATCTTTGCCTGAAACCATAATGTAAAAATTCCCCTGATTATAATGCATTTATTTAGCATGTTTTGTGGAGGAAACATTATGCCAATATTTTTTAAAAAGTTATTCCCCATGCCAGGCACAGCAGCTCATGCCTGTAATCCCAGCACCTTGGGAGGCCGAGGCGGGCAGATCACCCGAGGTCGGGAGTTCGAGACCAGCCTGACCAACATGGAGAAACCCCATCACTACTAAAAATACAAAATTATCCAGGCATGGTGGCACATGCCTGTAATACCAGCTACTTGGGAGGCTGAAGCAGGAGAATCACTTGAACTTGGGAAGCGGAGGTTGTAGTGAGCCAAGATCACACCATTGTACTCCAGCCTGGGCAACAAGAGTGAAATTCTGTCTCAAAAAAAAAAAAAAAATCCCCCAAATGGTGCAACTTTTCAAAAGCAGTTATACAAGCAAAGATTAGTAATTAAGTGAAAAAAGAGGCAAGTTGCAGAACAACATAACGCAATCTCCTTTTTAAAATGGCATATACCCATAATACATGTTTCTGTAAAGAAAATCCTGAAAAGACATATAAGAAATAGTAACAGTATTTTTTTGGGAGGAGAGAGAGTGGGGCAAGAAAGACATGTGTGCTGTTTAAATTTTTACTATGTGAAAGTAAGATTTTTATAATACCAAACAGGCTTAATGAAGAATGCTTTGGGGATCAGTGATTTTGTAGACTAGAGAAAAGGGTTACAGTTAGTGTTCAGGTGTTAACATAGAGAATACTGCAAGATCTGTCTGTCCACATAGGCACTACCCACAGCCCGGAGTGCCTCATTACAGCCCCACCAAACTGCTTGCTGTTCCCAAAATGCACTATGCAACCCTGAACCTCTGTGCCTTTGGTGCTGTTTCCTTTCTCTGGAATGCCCTTTCTAAACTCATCTATCAGGAAACTTCTTCTCATCCTTTAAGATCTAGTTCAAGTGGGCCTTGCTTTTGGATGTCCTTCCTGACTTCTCCAAAACCTAGTCCCTCCTCAGGCAGATGTACTTTTTCTGGGATGGATACTTGCAGCTCAGCTTACGTGCTGTGAATGGCTCCTCTTGGGCCATACCTAGCTGCTTGGGCTACCATTTTCCAGCCTGAGAAAGGGGTAGCTGAAGGTAGGGTAGGAGGGCATGTAATACCTGCCCCAGTCTGGGTGCAGAGTTTACTCACAAATGTCCTGGCATCTCTCCCCATTTTCATCTATCAGAGCCAAAGAGCTGGTTTCTGTACCTCTTCCCTTAAGACTGTTGGACCAGAATCCAAAGCCTTAGCTCTTATTGGCTTAGTCCATGCTAGGACTTGGGAAGATGTGTCTCTGACTACTTTGGGCTCACCTACTTGATTTTACTGAATGAGTTAAGTTAATTCTTCAGAGCATGCTTCTTCTGGGTTATGTTGGCCAATGCAGAGTTGGCCTTAGAGTCACAAGAAAACTCTTCATTTAAACTTAGTGAGACAGCCAGGTGGAAGGGGGTCCCTGGAGAAACTCCAACCAGTCTGCCCAATGAGGTGGAGCCTTGGGAAGTTCACGATGTTTGCAGCAGGGAGGAGCCTGGAGCCTAAATTTTCATGGCCGTGGGATGGACAAGGACCCCATCTTTAGCTGAACTAAGGAAAAGTCCTGCAACATTTTTGGCATGCAATGTGGGGGCTCGAGAAGCAGTGAATGAAATACGGACTCAAAACCTCTCACTGTTGCTTCTAAGCCTTTTCATCGTGGGACTTCTGAGGGTGGGGAAAACATGCCCCCACCCTCAGAAGGGTGTTCTCAGGTCTTTTCATGACCTTTTCCTTCCTTTTTCGGGAATCACCGGTGAGCAGCTGCTCCCCGCCACTCCCTACTCCCTGCCATGGCTGGGATGCATGGCCCAAGGGTCCAGTACAGCCACTGGCTGGTTCCCAGCCACAAGCCACAGCAGCCTTCCCCTTCCCCAGCCAAGGGGTTTTACTCCATTGGACAGTAATTAAGCTTTTTCTCTCTGATGAAGGAACCAGTTGCATAAGAATAAGAGGTTCTTCCCCAGGCGTTTAAAATTTTTTTTCTTTCCTCTTCTCCATCCTGTCAGCAGTTAACCATTAAAGTTTATTTTTTTCCCCTTTACTAGGCCAGACCCCCCAACTATCACTGTTTATATTTCCTGTAAAGCTTTAATTGTGGAAAAGGATTTGTGGGGCTAGTCTTGGGTTGTGGCCAATCTGATGTGCTTTGCATGTGTGCATGGTTTGTGCTGCAAGCCTCCATCTTGTTTTACATCCTGGGGGCACGGCCTGTAACCATTTGGCAAGGCTTTGTTTAGCAATCCTGCCTTAGGGAATATGTTTCTTTCCGAATTGATGTCTGCATGTTTTCCTAGCCCTGGCTTTTAAAGGGCCCCACCCAATGACTGGGTTTTCTTCTGCATGTCTGTGTGTGTACTGTGTGCAACGTCTGTCCAAAAAAGCTCTAATTAATTTGGCCTAAAGAAAGACAAGTGCTTGAATCAAATATTTTTTAAAGGGAATATAAAATCTGTGGTACCTTTCAGTTCATGTGACTTTAATCTTTAAGAAATAAAAACAGCCTTCAAGCATATTGGTAAAATGCCCATCAGATGCAAGGTTTGCTAAATGTTTTAAGGTTACAAACGGCTTGTGGGGTTTTGAGAACTATTTGACTTGCTGGCTTCACAGTTGGTAAGGCCTGGGAACATGTGGAACTAACCAGGCTCTTACCTAAGAAGGCAAACCTTGACTGCAGTTAGCACACAATTAAAGCAACTTACCAAGTTTTACCTTAAAGTTAAAAATTGCTAGGAGTTATGATTATAACATGTAATTAAAACTACTGAAAATAAATTTACATGCAAGGGGTATAAGAACAGTAAAATGTGTTTTTAAGTAAAAGGTTATAAGAAGGCATGGAAGTGTAAACTTTTGCCTAGAGTTAAACGATTCTTTTGAGTTAAATAGGGAAAGCTGAAGGTTCAAACAAGTGGTGGAAAAGTGGAAATTAATCTTGCAGAAGAGATTCTCTGTGTGAACATATTAACTAAATTCAAAAGGGTTATAAAAGGTTTTTGCTTCTTTAAAATGTCTGAGTCATCATTTTGGGAAAATAAATAGTTTATGGTAACCTGGAACTCTATTTAATAATATGAAGTGCTTTAAACATATTTAAAAGGCTTCCCAAAATCAAACTTACGTTTTTAGAATTGTCTTTCCTGATACACGGTTTTTCAAATATTTCAGAGGGCCCCTGTAACATCCAGAAAAAAGAAGTAAACAGGATTATGTGACATGTGTAGATACATGGGATTGCCAAAATCATCTTCAGTCTTCATCAGATTATACTTTTGTGAATAATACTAATATATGTTCCAAAATTGTATGGGATTTGTAAAATTCTAATATCTGAATATATGCTATCAATCATAATTAAGGTTGCTATGTTAAGTTATTGTAAACCATGGAGATAACCAAACTTCTTTGTCAATTGTGTTTCTAACTGTAACCACCCTGGATATTTTGCTGTTCACAGACAATTGTCTTGTTTTCTTCCTTTTCAAAAGATGGTTTATAATAAGCTGTAGAACTGTAACAGGTACTCTCAAATACAGGCTTCTGATAAGTTTGGAAATTGTAACATTGGAATAAAGGAAAACGCACAGGACTCATGAAGAACTGAAATGTTCAGAATATCAAGCAAAACAAAAGTTAACTAAATGGACTGAACTCAGAAAGCTGAAGCAAACTGTTTGACTTTTGGTTGTAATATTGCTGATCCTTATTTGGTTTTTCATAGTCAAAGAAACTTATTTAAAACTATTTACAGCCTTTAATAATTGAGTAAGGTATACTCCTATGAACAAAATTTGGAGCATGCTTGTTTCTGTGTGACTGGTTCCTCTAGAATCTGGAAACTCTCTGAGTATTCTTAACTTATGGCAATATAGTTATTTGCATCAGTGCAATAAGAATCCATTTTTCTTTTGCAACTTGACACAATTGGAGAAAATGGTTATTTTACCATGGCTTTGACTGGAAGGATATGCTTCCCTTTAAGGAGTCAAGCTCGACTTGGAGAGCCATTAAAAGCCCCATGGGAAAACTGGCCTCATACCCTTGCCTACACAGTCCCTGGAGAGGGTTTCTGACCCGTGGTCGGTAAAGAATGTCACTTTCTAACAGGTCTAGGAGTTCCAAGTTTATTTTGGGACCTTAAGAGGAGAGGATCACCCAACTCACAGGTATTTGAGGACACAAACCCATGGTTGGGCTCAGCTTTAAAAGGTCCTATCTGAGATTCCTTGGGGAACAGAGCTCCATCAAAGCCAATCCAAAAGGCCTGTGTAGAAAGAATTATTCTTGCTGCACTTTCTGCAAATAATCAGGTCAAATATAAAACTAAAGTCTATTTTGCAAACCACTCAGTCCTATGATGATTTGTTTTTTCACAAACATGAGGACTGGAGAGAGAGAAATCATGTTTCAAAACTTACATTTGTCATTAAATTCTAAACTCACTAGTTGTTTTTAAGTTTTTGCTTACATTTTATACTAACCCTGCAAGTTCCTGTGAATGAACCAGTAATTTCCCGCTGCAGCTCAGAAAGAACAAAAAGGATGGGTAATGTAGAAATCTGGATCAATATTATTGTTCTGAGCAATTATCCTGGGATAATTGCAAATATCCAGGTGATGGGAATAAGTGGGATGCCCATCACCCGGAAGTTTCCTTTTGGGAAAGTAAGACCAAAAAAGAGCTAACCAAAGACAAACACCATGGGTCCAAATCCTAGCAAGAATAACGACAGCCACCAGTTATCTGGGTTTGTCACAAAACATCCTTTCCCCTCCCTCGTTGGAGGAGGACTCAGTTCCACAGTTTTAACTTAGCATTCGGCTTATGATAAGGTGTCTATGCAACCCCCCGAGACACATTTTTGTCCCAAACTCAATTCCAAGTTTCGTGTCAAAGCCCTAGGAAGGAAAACTGGATCTGAGGAATCCAGAGGCAAATGACAACAGAGGTTAAAAGGCACAGCGCAGGTGAGCGTGGCTGATTCCTGCTGATTAAGCCAACCCCAAGCTTTCTGTTTCATGGATAAAGGCCACGATAAATGAGTTCTAGTTCTAGGGAACTCCAAGGCTACTGACAGTAGGTGGGAAAGAGACATAAGTGAGAGCAGATAATTCCTATTCTTTAGACCCCCCTGCATTATTGGTGCAAGCCACTTTGGCACTCATGGCGGGACCCACCAAGGAAGCCGGGATTCGGGGATGCAAGGATGAAAGACGGAAAGAGGATGCTCTTCCCTGTCTTCCTCATGTACCATGAGTATCTGCTAGGAAGAGAAGGGAACCAGGGATGCCTGCTCTCCTTTTTGTAGATGGGTAGCCACTCATTTTCAGTCTGTACCCCTTTCAAATGCATCCTGAACCCCTGGGACTCCTTTAAAAGTTGCCCTCTCTTTTTCCTTTCTTCTCCTTGGTCCTATAGGTAATTGTGTCTCTGTACTATGGGGCACTCCCCTCAGATGCATCCTCCAAACTGAAAAGAGTTAATTTCCCAGAACTTAAACTGGTTGGCTTAGGATTGGACTCAGCCGAAGGGAATCCAGAAGCCCAACATGCCAGCAAAAGGGTAAAGTTTATTACCAGTCGGGCTTTTGACCTCCCTCTCCCTTTGTAAACTGGTAAAAGCCCTCGGAATTTTTGAGCTGTCTTTACCCCTCCCTTTGTTTCATTTGATACATGTTTTCTAGTAACCCAGTTTGTCTGTTCTTGCCTTCACGTCATCAGACTTCAAACAGTCATGCGACCAGAGCCTCTGATGATGGCCCCTTCTGCTGGGAACCCTTAGTAGGCCTCTGAGGGAGATCTGACTGCCGCTTCCCCAAAACAGCCCCCCCTGTCAGCAGGAAGCAGTTAAAATTGGTCTTCATCCTTCTACTTAATCTAATGGCAGTTAGATGTACTTATTTAGAGGGGAGAATGAGGCAATAAGGTGGGAGGGGGTCCCTGGAGAAACTCCAACCAGCCTGCACATTGACGTGGAGACACAAGGAATTTGTGGAACCTGGGATTTGAAGGGCCTGGTGGGAAGCACTCTGGCTTAGGGACTGTGGCCTTGCAAGGGTCCCTGTTTCCTCCTTTTTCCCCCTTTTCACTCAATAAAACCCTGCTTTTCTCACCCTCTAAACCATCTGCGAGCCTAAATTTTCATGGCCATGGGACAGACAAGGACCTTGTCTTTAGCTGAACTAAGGAAAAGTCCTGCAACATTAGAAAGTTCATTCAGAGTCGTTTCAATTTTTTTTAATAAGAGAAGAAAAATTATCTAGAATGAAGTTCCTATAACATATGCAGAGGTCTGTTTTGTTCTTTGTGTCCTTACACCCAAGATTAAATGATCACAAAGAGAACTACAGGAAATACTCACTAGAAAGATAAGCTAGAGAAGTTAGTGAAGTTCCGAAAAAGAAAAACAATGTGAGGACACTAGCCCTACCAGAAATTCAAATCTGCAGTGATGTATGTCTCAGCAATTGGAAAAGTGGGTGAATAAAGGATGAGGCCAATGAGAGAGAATAGAAAGTCCAAAAATTGAACCAGGTACATGATGTTACTACGTGACAAAAATAGCATCTCTAAGTTTACTCTAAAATAGGAATTAGAATGAAGAGCTTATAGTAATGTGGTAGAAGCTAATAATAAGCAAACAAACACACTCAGGGAAGAGGTATATTATATTTCATCAGTTCTAAGATGCACATTTATTCACACATTGACATCTGTGAATTTGGGATTTAATATCTCGGAACTCAATGGTACCTCGCAATCTTGCAATTGTTTGTCACTTCTATGTCTAAATAGGCCTAAAAGAACTCTTTCAGTGTATATAAAATAAAAAGTTAAGTGATTAAAAGATAGCATCTGTAATCAGTAGGCTCATAAGGACTTTGGATTACTGGGTTGTGATCTGAGAAACAAAAGTTGGATCCATACCTCAATATATCTCATATGACTGTATGCTAGAACAAGCTTTAAATGATTCATAGATTTAAATGTAAAAATAACAAGAAGAAAAAAAAAAGAAACCATAAAAGCATTTCAAGAAATATGGGTGAATAGTCCAAGAATATAGATGAGTCACAAAAGAACTAATATAAATGGCTTCTAAAACCTGTAAAAATATGCCTAATCTCAGGTATTATTATAGAAATACAAATGAAAATTGAATCACACTGAGGTATTATTTCTCACCTCTAAGACTGACAAAAATGTAAACGTGTAACAACACATTCTTTTGATGAGGTTATGGGCAACAAGTATCAGATATTACAGGTGGAAATGCAAATTGACACTATCAGAATTACAAATGTGTTTACCTTTTGAACTCATTCTACAGATGCACCTGCACATATAAGAAGTGATACATATTTATAATTATTCACTGAAGTACTGTTTGTAATAGCAAAAGACTGGGCACAACCCAACTGTCCATTCATAGGGAACTGGTTAAATAAACTTTGCCACATCCACACAATGGAATACCGTGTGGCCACTGAAATAGAACAGACACTCTATGCACTGATATGTAAAAACACTGAAACACAGAAACTAGTATGATTGGTTACCTAAAGGGAACAGTAGGTAAAGCGGTGGATGGGGAGGGTGGTAGGTGGAATTATGCCTTAATATACATCTTTCTGTATCACTTTAACATTCTACTATTGTGAATGCATTTCCTTTTCAAAAAATATAAATACAGGCCGGGCGCGGTGGCTCAAGTCTGTAATCCCAGCACTTTGGGAGGCCGAGACAGGCAGATCACGAGGTCAGGAGATCGAGACTATCCTGGCTAAGATGGTGAAACCCCGTCTCTACTAAAAAATACAAAAAACTAGCCGGGCGAGGTGGCAGCGCCTGTAGTCC